>NW_028096087.1:1302759-1782575 GCF_014824575.4 Sturnira hondurensis
AGTTGACTTGCCTCTATTTCATCTAATATTCTTTCTGAGGTTTCCTCCTTTTCTTTCGTTTGGGGATTATTTCTTTGTCTTCCCATTGTTTGTGATACTCTTCTTGTTGTCCTCCACTTCTTAAATTGATCTGTTCTGGTTCACTGGGTTTATGGTGTAAACTTCTGTGGTAGGATACCTGTGAAAGTCACCGGTGCAGTCTTATGCAGGTATCTTGTTGTTCTCTGCTTCCACCAACTCCTTTCTTTATTGTGCGTGTGTGATCAGTTGTGGGGGAAGCAAAATGGTTTATGATAGCAGAGGGTTATTTTATGTTATTTACAGGCACAGTGAGCAGAGAAGAAATAGACAATCTCTTGGCTATGTATAGAGTTAACCGTGCTCTTCAACCCAGCTTACCACTTTTAGGAAAGGGCGGGCATAAGTTAAGTGTCTTGTTAAGAAGTGGGGGCTTGTGAGTTGGATCTAGAAAGCAGTGTGGTTGCGGGTGGTCAGATTTGAGGTAAGGTGACAGTACAGGTTAGTGAGGGGTGTAGCGTGTCAGTAAATATAGTAATAGAAGTGAGGCACCTGTAAGGTGATCTAAGGTCCGAGAGATGTGTTATGAAGTATTACTGTTGTACAGGACAGCCCTTATTTACCCTAATATTAGCGGAACACTCAAGTGACAAATTTTATGGGATCTGTCTAAATGGAGATTATAGAGCTTGGGTAGTATAGCAAAGGAAAGCACGTGAAGTATAGAAAATCAGCAAAACCCTGTGGAGGAAGGAGCCGTGGGAACCTGACAGGTAGTACAGTATACCCAACCAGGATTAAAAAACCGATACAGAAAGAGGTGGGATACAAAGATATTCTTGAAATGTAAAAAGGAGTAAGAATAATACAAAAATAATAATAATACACCTCAAAAGACAACTACGCAACGCACAAACAAACAATCTGACACACACACACTCACGCAAAAGTCAGGAGAAAAGAGGAATAAACGGAAAATTTGGGAAGAACAGAAGGACTAAAACCGGACAAGAAGGAGAAGAAATGAGGGACAGAGTATTGAAAGATAGAGCAACAATACAGTTTACAATATATAAGATTAATTACAAAAGAGGTTGTGAGAGCAAAAGAAAAAATAAAAATTAAAAATTAAAAAATTAAAAATAAAAATTAAAATTAAAAAAATTTAAAAAAAGAGAAAGAAAAAAAGGGGGGGAATGGAAAACACACACACACACACACACACACACACACACACACGAGAAGGAGGCAAAAAGAAGAGAGAAAAAAAAAAAGGGAGCACCCTTCCTTTGTTGATTTCGAACTGGCCAAACCAGTTTTTCTGGTTGCTGCGTCTCTGAGGGCAGGTTTGCAGGCGCGAGCTAGCAGGCTGCTGATTGGTCTGTGGTCGTGCACAACCCCGAGAAGCTGCCTGTGGCCCGCAGTATCGTTACCGTCCTTCTCTGCGGGACCTGGGCTTTCCCAACAGAGACTTCTCCACAAAGCCTGTCTCTCAGCCCAGCCCAATCCCAAAAGACCAGGAATGAGTGTCCCTCTTGAATCCCTCAGGCTGGCAGGCCGGCGAGCCGGGGGGCTGGCAACCACAGTGACCGCAGCTGCCACCCTTTATGCCAACCCAAGCCCACGGGTCTCTGCCTGGCACTAATCAGCCTGCCTAGACGGGGAGGGGAGAGTCGGCTCTCTCCCGAGGAGTGCTTTGTTGATTTCAAACTCTCCAAACCGATTTTTCTGTTTGCCGTGTCTCTGAGGGCAGGTTTGCAGGCGCCAGCTAGCAGGCTGCTGATTGGTCTGTGGTCGGGCACAGCCCCGAGAAGCTGCCCGTGGCCCGCAGTATCCGTACCGTCCTTCTCTGCGGGACCCAGGCTTTCCAAGTGGAGACTTCTCCACAAAGCCTGTCTCTCAGCTCAGCCCAATCTCAAAAGACCAGCAATGACAGTGTCCTTTTTAAATCCTTCGGGCTGGCGGGCTGGCGACCGCGGTGTCCGCAGTTGCCACCCTCTACGTTAACCCAAGTCTGCGGGTCTCTGCCCGGCACTAATCCACCTGTCTAGACGGGGAGGGGAGAGTCAGTTTTCTCCCGAGGAGTGCGCTGCCGGTCCACCGGACGCCGGCCCTCCAGCGTTCACCCCGTCACCGGCGCCCCGGCCCTGGATTCAGACGGGGCTCCCGTTTCCCCCTGATGGTGCCAGTCCCCTCAGCGCTGCAATTCTCGTTGGTACTCACGCTCCCCCAGAGTTGCCTGCCCTGGGAGTGCCCGGCCGGGCGCAGCCCGCGGCTTTCTGCGGGGCGCAGCCGCTTTTGTCTTCACTCTCCTTCTGGATTCCTTGCTGACCTGCCGCTGTTTGGTTCCTCCGTTACACTCTCTGATCTCCTATTTTCATAAATGTTGGGGAATTGTTGGTTGATTATGCTATTCTTCAGTAGATCTGCCCGGATATTCCACCAGATGCACGAGAGCTGGGTTCCCTAGGTGCTACTCTGTCGCCATCTTAACCCTCCTCCAGAAATAAATAAAATCTTAAAAAATAAAATAAAATTACAGACAGTGCATGAATAAGTGAGAAAATGAGAGAGACCAGGCTGGGAAGGTATATTCAATGATATTAATAGGTATCTCTAGGTGGTGAAGCTAAGCGTAATTTTAAATCTGTTTTTTGTATTTTCACTTGACTAGAATTTATTAGAATAAAGGTGTATTTTGGTACAATCAATACAAAATGCTGTTTTTTTTAAACACAGAAAGTAAGTAAACAACATGTAAAAAATATAGAAAATTCATAACCCATACTTTATTTTGCTCATAAAGAAGCCAGGAAATTATACTTACCACCTAATTTCATAAAATAAATGCCAAGAACAAAAGAAATTTTCATTTGTAATAAAGTCCTCCCACCATCATTTTAAAAATTAATGTATCTTACAGACATTACCTTTCTAACACCTAGGGATGTACCTCCTGCTGATGAAATAGTTGCATGTCTAGCAGACAGTCTATCATCACATGGAGAGCACAAGCCCAGATAAAATGCTGCTTAATGCTGAACTTGGGGAATTAGCTTAGGAAAAGTAAGTTTTTAAAAAGCCCACAGTTACAAATTACATATCCTATAAGTGGTTGCTGATTTCTAGTGAATCATCTTACCTGTTTTTCATCAACCTCAGCTCTCGTTTGCGTGTGGCTTCTTCTGCGAGTTGCTGGGGGTTGTGCAAACTTCCTGGGGAGGCAGCCACCACCACTCCCTGAGGCAAAGCAGTCGGAGGAGCTCGGATCTGGTAGGTTGGCATGTCGCCAGTGGCAGCTGCAATGAAATATTACATGCTTATATAAAAATTTTACAACTTGGTATTTTATATAAAATTGACCTGGAAAAGCATACTTCTCAAGTCTTAAGGGGTAATGTTGCCAATGTTTCAGATGATTTTTCTGAGCATTATAGGAATCCTAGGTATTAGAGCGCTTCAGCACTAGGAACAATGATATTTAGCATGCTCTAGACATTTAAGGAAGAAAATTGCCCTAATGCATTTTAGGTAGGTTTTTTATCAAAGGCTAAAAGTAGAGAGGCTTTTCAACTGAGAGTTTGTTGAGCCTAAAATCAGTGGTATGCTGATGAAAGTTTAACAACCAGCTCTCCTGAAGCAAGCTGAGATCGGTCACAGGTCGATTCAATGATGTAAACACTTTCACCATGGCCAATTGGAGGCTACCAGTATGACTTCAGTGAATGCAGAATTGGGAAGACACACACAGGAAGTAGCACAGCATGCAGATGAAACAGATGTAAACAGCAAGAGCATAGATTAAAAAATTATAAATGATAAATTTTGAGTATTAGTATTTTTAAGTAATTTGTTAAATATATCTTTAAATTTTTAATAGCTGTTTTAACAACCAGCTCATAAAAATCCCCAAAGTTTAACAATTAGCTCTAGCAAATTAGTGAGAGCTTCTTCCAGCACACCACTGCAGTAATTTTAATTAAGCAGAACACTTCCATCCAGTTAGATTTTCCTATAGCCTATACCCTCACCTAATGTCTTTTAGTACAAGTCCTATTGCCAGAAAAAGTACTGGAATGCAAATACTTGCTCACTGTATTTTCATCTAAGAGCAAAAAAAACCCCATACAAAACAGCAAAGCTCTACTTCAAACTGGTTTGTACAGAGAATGGTAATTTTTGTCTGTCTTAGTCTTCTTGGGATAATAGTATATTCCTAAGTATTCATTTAAAAATAGTGTCCAATTATAGTATAATCATAGTTAAATGAAAGACTCGGTATTTATTTATTCAGACAGTCCTCAGGGTGTCCTAATTTACATTCTACATGAGTGCACCTACTGCAATAAACAGCTTCCTTAAGACAGATGGGTTAAATTGATGAAACATGTTCCTGCCACCACTGTTTCAACTTTGAGAACATACAGTCCAGAGTTCATGTGACATTCTGATGAGATATGACCAAATACATGCTGTCAGAACTTAATGCAAGAAAATGATAAAATCCTATAAAAGTAGGTCTGAAGCAAATGCCAATCAAATATGAAACACATCGTTTCCACATTTCACTAAGAACTCAATTTTTACTCAAAAGGGAGATAATGGCTTTTTCTAGGTAAATGGAATATGATCACTGAAAATAGCCAAGTGCTTTAAAGGGTTAGTCAAAAGTTGATCCATGTGTTTCTTTTTGAGTAAATGCCAGGTTTTTATCCCCCATGGACTGAAGAATTAGGTGAGAGCATAAAACATTAAAAATATGGCTTTAGGGAAGATAACTTAAAAGTGTTCATAAGATTGTAAGGCTCTACTGCTTCTTCCTTCTATATATAATTTTTAAAAGATTTTATTTATTTACTTTCAGAGAGAGAGGGAAAGGGAGGGAGGTAGACTGGAAGAGAAACATCAATGTAGAGATACATTGATTGGTTACCTCTCACATGCTCCCAACTGGGGACCTGGCCCGCAACCCAGGCCTGTGCCCTGGCTGGTAATCAAACCCAAGACATTTTGGTGTACAGGCTGGCACCCAATCCACTGAGCCACACCAGCCAGGGCCTTCTATACATAATTTAAGAGACAATGATGAAACAATTATCACAGTTGTAATTGTGATAAATATAATGATGATCACCAACTTGGGATAATCCTAAATTTGTTACTGTGACAATTTAATACACACAGATGTCTCAGTATATGTCATAGAAAATTTTATACCTTTGCAATATTTCAGAAGAGAATTTTAAAGTCAGCTATAAACTGTTAACTGACAAAAGATTAAAAAACATGTATTTAAACTATATTGTAGAGGAGACAGATTGGAGCCTGGAGTAACAGTTCTCTTTACCCACATCAGGGAAGAAGGTCATGGGGTAATGAAGGCTGAAACAATGGGACAGCTGGAGGAGACAAAGGCTTTCTAAAACTGGAACAATGGCAGTGACAAGGGGAGGTTTCCTGTCGTCATGTTGACATATGTAAGCAGCAGGGATGCAGGCCTTGGTCTAGGGTTGTTCTTTTCAAACTGCTCACAAACAAGTGCAATAAAATAACATAAAGGCACAGAAGTGTTCATTATTCCCTCTCTAGTTTTGTATACATCTGCTTTTCTCTGTACTTAAAGTTAGAGCAGGATGTTTACACAATATACAAAAGTTAGTTGGAGAGTACTCATTAAAAAGTTAAAAGGGAAGGAATGAATATTTCACACATGAAAAAGAAAGTTCAGCCCTGACTGGTGTTTTCTTGGTTCATTGGGCATCCTCCAGGAAATGGAAAGGTCGCTGCTTGGATTCCTGGTCCGCACACGCCTGGGTTGCAGGTCAGGTCCCCAGTTGGGGGTACACCAGAGGCAACCAATTGATGTTTCTTCTTTCCACATCAGTGTTTCTCTCCCTCTCTTTCTCCCTCCCTTTCCCTCTCTCTAAAAATAAGTAAATAAAATCATTTTTTTAAGTTCATTCATTGGTCTTAGAATCAGAAATACCTTTAAATTTTTGCCTGTTTCCAAAATTTAAGCTACCTTCCAAAGACCAAACGTGGCACTGTGAAGGATCATGGCAATTCCAAATAAGGCATACTTAAAATATTTTGAGCAACAGCTTAGAAAAAACACCCTAAAATGGTAAGTTGGAAAGGATTATATATATGGACATATTAGTCCTCAAATGTTAGCTAACAAGCTGGATTTTATTATGATTTTTTCAGATACACTATATATTCATTTTATCTCTCTCAGTGCAAATCCAATTGTAGCTTATTGGTTCAAACCAGAAATATAAATTAGTATAAATCAGCAGGAATTAGTATAAATTTCTGATGATGGTACATTTCCAATGATCATGGAATAAATATCAATGGATAAATTCCATATATTTAAATATGATCTTACTAGTAAATAAATTTAAAAGGTATGGGCAAAGAGAAGGTCTTGTTTTAAGAAAATTCAAGTGTCAGAAAGTTTTATTATTGAAACATGTGATAAAAAGTTTATCACTTTACACAAAAATTCAGTGGTAATTTAATACAGATGAGATACCCAGCATCACAGTTCAAAGGGCATCCTGCATTCTTGGATTTCATATTCTTACCCTGGTATGCTAATAAAGACCATGCTCCATCTAATTACTAATGTGCCAAAATTATTTTTATTCTAAAATTTCACTGTATAAATTATTCCTAAAAAATAAGTGGGTTATCAGTGGGGAGTTTAAACTCATGATCAAAGAAAGATAATAAAAAGATACACTAATTAATTTTATTCTGAGGCAGCAAAAGTTTTAGAGAAGCTGTGGTATCTTTTGTGCCTTGCATGTAGTCCCCTTAGAACCTAGTAACACTTGGCATATAATGGGTGGCTGGTGGGCTTACTTGTGGGCCAGGAAGGAAATGTTGAACTTCCCAGGGTTTTGCACAAGCCCACTGTCAATTGGAATATCTCAAGTAAGCAGTCTTATTATTATAAGACTATTATTAGCCAGTATCATAGCTAAGTCTGTAACACTAAGACATGGAAAGCCCTAAAATATGCTATGTATTTATTCAAACTGGCCTTTCTTGATAGAAGACATTATTTTCTAAGCCTTCTCTTAGGTGTTAGTCAAATAACTTGGCATTTTAGAAGCAAAGGAGTTCTAATTACTCTATAGTGTTTCCAACCATCTAACTCCTGACATAAAAATATGTTTTAGGTTTGGTATCAAATATTTCACGAGAAAATTCCTAGAACTCTCCAGTTCTGGTCATTAACTTCATACCTCTCTGTGCAAGCTTTAAACACAGTACAGAAGAAAAAACATGGGACTTGGAGTCTGGGTTCTGGTGCAGCTCTGCCACTTACCAGCCATGTGACTTGGGGCAAGTTCAGTTTCCTCATCTGCAAAATGAGGATACATTATCTCATTTAATACTCAGCACAGAGCCTGGCTCATGGTAGGCGTTCAGCAAGTGTTAGTTCCCTTCCCCCTCCCTCCCTTAACTTCTGGAAGACAATGTTCTAAACTATGCTTATACTGCATATTAATTAAAAGGCAAATAACATCCATAAATTATTTCACTGGAGTTTCCCTTCTAACAAACCTGGGTAATGGAATGATTGAAATATATGGCTCTCATTCCTTATTTTGTTAAAAAAAATGCCTATTAACAACTTTTAAAATTTATACTATATTTTATTATATCCCTTTATAGAATAAATTATTAAAAGACAATATTACAAAATATTTCTTTAAATGTATGTAAACATTTAAAGTATGTAACTGTAAAGGTGAAGAATCACAAAATACTGAATTATACAATCTCATTAGACTCATAATAAGAAAACTGAAGAACTCCACAAGTCAAAGAGGTGCTTGTTTCCTTCTAACAGTGAAGGAAATGAGAAGCCCAGCCCAATGCCTATTTGATAGCTTCCAATGTGAAAGTTTATCAACACCCCACAATAGTGACTTTATTTGCCTATTGATTGATTGATTGATTGATTGATATCTCTACAGTACTGAGCACATTAACTGAACAAAACCATTTCTATCTGTGGAGCTCCTACCTTCATGTCTTTTTGCTATGTGTCATTAATCACAAATACACCTAAGTAATAAGCAATAGAGGTAACTTAAATGTCATACTTAGAAGCAGGGAGCTCCAGAAAGCTACTGACATCTTCACCTTTCTGTTTTGGTTCTCTCCCTCCCTATGACCATACCAGTGCTCCTAATGCTGAAACCAGGCTTGTCCTTACCGGGTACCTCACTCTGTCAAAAAGGTTCCCCTCCTCCTTGGTCCAGGTTTTCCAGGAAAATTAAATCCCATGTAAACAGGAATATTTAAACACTGAACAGTTCAAATATGTTACAACATCCAAACCCCAAAGAACCAAATCATTAGTTTTTACTTTAAGTTACACATGAGTTATACATTCAGTGAAAATCTCTAAAGTAAAAACAAAGTTTGTAGAAAATGAGAAATTATATTGATATTTTTAGTTCTATGTAATAGCAAACATGCTCTGTTGTCCCATGAGAGTGAACATACTCTAGGAAAAAGTCTACTTTGACTACTTAAAATGGTGCTAACTTTATTTTGTATGTTTTATAAGTGGTGTGTGGAGAAACAAAATTCTGAGGCGCAAGATGGTGGAGGTGTGAATGGAAGCAACACTAACCTTCTCCCAGGATCAATATGGAATTACAACTAAATTGTGGAGAAATCATCTGGAACAAACAACTTAACAATAGCAAGAGAGAAGCCTTATAACTATACTAGGACAGACAGAAGAATCAGCTTTAGCACAAGCTGACTGGTAAGGAGTGCGGTGGAGATACAAGAAGGCTGGGTGGGTGCCCACAGGTGGCAGCACCAGAGGAATAATTAAGCCACTGGTTGGGTCCCCCTGAGAAGTGTGGGTTCTATACCCTAGGCTGGGATCTGCAGCCTAGACCAAGAAAGCCCAAAAAGTACACAGATACCAACCAGTGGCATGAAGTGGCAGGGTTGCTCTCTGCCAGAGACGGTTGGCTGGAAACACATAGAGCCATTTAAAGGGCCAACACACAAATTTGCATTTGCAGCCATTTATCCTGAACCCTGGCAAAGGTGGGAGCAGGGTGGGCTAGAGATACCTGAGGAAAGACTGGAGACAGAATCTTTGGGAACAGAGTTGAGAAAGTAGACACCGGCATCCTGATGCTGAGTCACCCTCAACACAGCAACAGCCACCCTGCTCAGGCAGACCACTCCACTACAAGTGGCAACAGCCTGAGGGGAAACAACACTCCCTAAACTCAGGAAGGGCTCTGCCCCAGCTCTGTGGTCCTTAAGCCTGACTGCTGAGTGCACAGTGAATATATTAACAACCAAAGGAGTCAGCCACAGACAGTAGATCCCTGGCAGTCTTGAAACTGGGTGCCTCAGGTCAGATGGGGTCAATATCTGATACCACCATAGGCGGATCCAGAAAGAAAAAAAAGGGGGTAAATACTAGAGACTTCTGGCCAAGATGGAGGCATAGGTAGGTATACTTTATATCCTCACACTAGCAAAAGAAGAAGAACAACAAATTTATGAACAAAAAATAACCAGAACTGCCAGGAAATCAAACTGTATGGAATTCTGAAACCGAGGAGTTATAGAAGAAATATTCATTCAGACCAGTAGGCTGGCCATCCAGATGGCTAGCCAGGATGGAGATAGGCAGCAGAGGCTGAGCTGGGCAACTGGGAAGGAAAGGACTAATGGCGAAATGGCAGCCGGCAGAGCAGGCAGTCCCACATTTGTGTGGGGATAAACCCAGAGTTAAAACTGGGGAATGAGACAGACCACACAACCCAGGGCTCCACTGTGGGAAAATAAAGCCTCAAACCCTCTGACTCAAAAAATCTGTGGGGCTTGAGGTGGCAGGAGAAACTCCTAGTCTCACAGGAGTGTTTGCTGGACAGACCCACAGGGTCCTAAAATGTACAAAAAACAGCCCACCTGGGGATCAGCACCAGAAAGGCCGACTTGATTGTAGGTAGCAAGGAAGTGACTGGAAGCTGGCCAAAGCTGAGCAAGCAGCATTGTTCCCTCTCAGACCCCTCCCCTACATACAACATCATGATGCAGCCATGTGGGTTGCTCTGCTCTGGTGAATATATAAGGCTCTGCCCTTTACTACATAACAGGCATGCCCAGACCAAAAAAAAATAGGGCCCAAGTGAAAGAATAGATCAAAGCTCCAGAAAGAAATACAACTAAGTGATGAAGAGACTGCCACCCTGTCAGATGCAGAGTTCAAAAAACTGGTAATCAGGATGCACACAGAAATGACTGAGTATGGTCACAAAATAGAGGAAAAAGAGAAGGCTTTGAAAAGTGAAATAAAGGAAAATATACAGGGAACCAACAGTGACGGGAGGTAAATTGAGACTCAAATCAAAGGTCTGGAGCTCTGCTCCAGAGCAGAATGAAGAAACAAAACTTTTCAAAAAAAGGAGAGAGGTTTAGGAACCTCCAGGATAACTTTAAACATTCCAACATCTGAATCATGCAGGTGCCAGAAGGAAAAGAGGAAGACCAAGTAATTGAAAACTTCTTTGAAAACATAGTAAAGGAGAACTTCTCAACCTGGCAAAGGAAACAGACTTCCACAGTCCAGGAAGCTCGGTGAGTCCCAAAGAAGTTGGACCCAAAGAAGGACACACTAAGGCACATCATAGTTACATTACCAAGATTAAAGATAAGGAATCTTAAAAGCAGCAAGAGAAAAGGAGGAAGATACCTACAAAGGAGTTCCCATAAGACTATCAGCTGACTTCTCAAAAGAAATATCACAGGGAAGAAGGGGCTGGAAATAAGTATTTGAAGTCATGAAAGGCAAGGACCTACATCTAAGATTACTCTGTCCAGCAAAGCTATCATTCAGAATGGAAAAGCAGATAAGGTGCTTCCCAGACAAGGTCAAGTTAAAGGAATTCATTATTACCAAGCCCTTATTATATGAAATGTCAAAAAGTCTGATCTAAGAAAAAGAAGATAAAAATATGAACAGTACAATGACAACAAACTCACAACTTTCAACAACTGAACCTACAAAAACAAAAATGAACTAGCAAAGAACTATAACAGAGATTCACAGAAATAGAGATCACATGGAGGGTTATCAGTGGAGAGAGGGAGGGGCATGTATTGCGGTAAACATACATGGAATATGAAGCATAAATGGTAGGTACAAAATAGACAGGAGGAGGTTAAGAATATTATGGGAAATGGAGAAGCTAAATAACATATATGAACCATAGACATGAACTAAAGTGGGGCAATGATGGTGGGAGGAGTGGGGGAACAAGGTGGAAGGGAATAAATAGGAGAAAAAATGGGCAAACTGTAAGAGCATAATCAATAAAACATATTTAAAAAATAGTGGTAAATACTAGAGGCTACAGAGATGAATTCCACTATGGTCTTTTCCATGATTGGGGATATTTTCTTTACTGCATAGCTTTTTAACATTCATTTCTTGTCCATCAAGTTTGTACATACTAAGTCACTAGATTTTAAACTACAGTTTATCTCTCTCCTTTCATATAATAGTCTTAATCTCTTTACACCCTTCTTAATACTTGTTCATTTGCTGTTGATATTGAGATTGCAGGACAGCATCATTTTGGTGGTTGTGTGTTTTTTCCTGGGCTTTGTGATTTTGTTCTGGTAGTACCTGCACAACAGCATACAAGATGTGGTGGGTGGAGTGAGCCTCAGTCAACCACCTAGAGAGAAGGACTGTGAGAGAATGACCCAACAACAATAAAAACCAAGTTACATCCAGAGAGCCAACATAAACACCATAAGGGGTATCCCAAGAGCACCAAGCTCAGGAGATCAAGAAGACTGCCCCACTGAATCTCACAGGTCTCTTACCATAAAAGTTCACACCACAAACTAATGGAGTCAAAACAGACCAATTTAAGAAGCAGAGGCAAACAAGGAGAGTCTCCCGAATATTGGGAAAACAACCAACCAACCAGCAATTGAAAGAAAAGTAGTGCTAAATAAAACAAGAGACAAGTCAACTGTCAGATACTGAGTTCAAAACAAGGATTATAAGGAAGCTCTAGGAGCTCAGTGAGAATTAACAAAAATTACAGGAAAACTAAGAGAAACTTACTACAAATGATATCAGCATGAAAAAGGACACAGAAACTATCAACAAGAGCCAAGAGGAGATGAAGAATACAATTTATGAATTGAAGAAGGCAGTAGAAGAAATCAAAAGCAGACTAGATTAAGCAAAGGACTGAATCAGCAAGCTAATTAGGAACTTTCTAGCAAGGCAGAAAGGAACTCTCAAAAAGAGCAATAAAAGGAAAAAAAGAGTAAAAAACAACAACAACAATGAAGAGGGGTAAAGGTAACTGCAGGACAACATGAAATGTAATAATAACCATATAATAGGAATATAAGAAGGTGAAGAGGAGGAGTGAGGGATAGAAAACCTGTTTGAGAGTGTAATGATGGAAAACTAGCCTATGAGAGAAAAACTCACACAAATCCAGAAAATACAGAGGATCCCAATCAAGAGGAATCCCAATCAAGTCCTCCAAAGAGGACTACTCCAAGACACATCATAATGAAAATGGCAAAATTCCAAGACAAAGAGAGATTCTTAAAGGCAACAAGGGAGAAACAGGAAGTAACATACATGGGAGCCCCAATAAGGCTAGCAGCTGACTTTTCAACAGAAACACTACCAGCCAGCAAGGAATGGCAAGAAATATTTCAAGTAATGAAAAAATAAAGGCCCAAAACCGAGACTACTGCATCTAGCAAGGCTTTCAATTAAAGGGCAAATAGGAGTTTCTCAGACAACAAAAGGATGAAAGAATACACCGACTCCAAACCAGTGACACAAGATAAGTGCTTTAAGAAAAGCATTGCAAACAAGTGCTTTATTAAAGGAAGAAAAAGAGTGAGAGAGAGGGGAACACAGGCACAAAGGGGAATAAAATGGCAATGAATAAGTACCTATCAATAATAACCTTAAATGTAAATGGATTAAATCTCCCATGAAAAGATATAGAATAGGTGAATGGATAAGAAAAGATGATCTGTGCATATGCTGCCTACAAGAGACCAGCCTCAGGACAAAAGACCTACACAGACTGAAAGTGAAGGGTTGGAAACGAATATTCCAAGAAAAAAATAGGAAAAAAGCTGGGGTAGCAATACTTACATCGGACAAAATAGACTTCAGAACAAAAGGCATAAAATAATACCCAGAAGGATACTTCATAATACTCAAGGGAAGATTCCATCAATAAGACATAAACATTGTAAATATATATGCACCCGACATAGGAACATTTAACTATATAAAGAAAATCTTGGAGGACTTCAGGAAAGATATAGAGAGCAACACACTGATACTATGGATTTTAACACCCCACTGTCTAAAATGGGGTATTTCAAACAAAATATCAACAAGAATATTCTGGCATTGAACAATGCCCTGGATCAAATGAACTTAACTGACATATACAGGGCCTTTCATCCCAAAGAAGCAAAATAAATATTTTTTCAAATGATAATGGAACATTTTCAAGAACAGACCATACGACAGCACAAAAAACAAGCCTCAACAAATTCAGAAAACCTGAAATCATATCAATCATTCTCTCTGACCACAAGGGTCTGAAACTGGAAACCAACCTCAAGGAAACAACTCAAAAACGCTCAGATTTGTGGAGGTTGAATAGCATGCTATTAAACAATGAATGGGTCAAGAATGGGATCAAGGAAGAAATAAAAGAAAAATTCCAGAAACAAATGAAAATGAACTCATAACAATCCAAAACTTATCGGACAAAGTCAAGGTGGTCCTGAGAGGGAAGTTCATAGCAATATAGGCTTACCTAAAAAAAGATAGAAACATTTCAAATAAACAACCTAACCCTACATTTACAAGAACCGGAGGAAAAACAACAAAGACATCCCACAGCAAGTAGTGGGAAATAACTAAGATCAGAGCAGAATTAAATATCATAAAGACTAAAAGCACAATTTTAAAGATCAATAAATCCAGGAGCTGATTCTTTGCAAAGATAAAACAAAATTGACACAGCTATCAGACAAGAAAAGGAAATAAAAAGGATTCAAATTGGAAAGGAGGAAACAAAAATGTCATTGTTTGCAGCTGACATGATAGTGTACATGGAAAATCCTATAGAATCTACCAAAAAACTGCTCAATCTAATAAATGAATTTGGTAAAACAGCAGGATACAAAGTCAATATCCAGAAATCAAAGGCATTTTTATATACCAACAATGAGTCAGGAAAAGCAGAAATCAAGAAAAAAAATCCCATTCCATATAGCAAAAACAAAAATAAAATATCTGGGAATAAACCTAACCAAGGAGGTTAAAGACCTGTATGCAGAAAACTACACAACACTGAAGAAAGAAATCAAGGAAGGCACAAACAGATGAAAACATATACCATGTTCATGGATTGGAAGAATTAACATCATCAAAATGTTCATACTAACCAAAGCAATATACAGATTCAATGCAATACCTATTAAGTACCAATGGCATATCTCACAGACATAGAACAAACACTTCAAAAATTTATATGGAACCAAAAAAGACCCCAAATAGCAGGTGCAATTTTGAGAAAGAAGAACAAAGTAGGAGGGATCACAATACGTGATATCAAATTGTATTAAAAGGCCACTGTAATCAAAACAGCCTGGTACTGGCATAAAAACAGGCACATAGACCAATGGAACAGAACAGAGAGACCAGAAATAAACTCAAGTCTCTACAGTCAATTAATATTGGACAAAGGGGGTAGTACCATAAAATGGAGTAAAAATAGCGTCTTCAACAAATGGTGTTGGGAGAATTGGACAGCTATGTGCAAAAAAAATGAAACTTGAACATCGACTTGCACCATACACCAAAATAAAATCAAGGTGAATAAAAGACTTAAATATAAGCTGTGACACCATTAAAGTCCTGGAGGAAAATACACACAGGAAAATATCTGCATTGGCATATATTTCATGCAGCAACATTTTTACTGATATGTCCCCTAGAACAAGGGACATAAATGAAAGAATAAAACAACTGGGATCTCATCAAAATAAAAGGCTTCTGCATGGCTAAACAAAACAGCATTAAAATAAGACAACCAACTGCATGGGAAAACATATTTGCCAATGATACCTCAGACAAGGTATTCATCTCCGAAATATACAAAGAACTTCCACAACTTCACTCTAAAAAGACAATCAACCCAATGAAAAAATGGGCAAAGGACTTGAACAGACACTACTCCAAGGAGGACATACAGAGGATCCAGAGACACATGAAAAGATACTCAATATCACTACCTGTCAGAACGATGCAAATTAAAACCACAATGAGATACCACTTTACACCAATCAGAATGGCCATCATAAACCAAGCAACAAACACCAAGTGTTGGAGAGGTTGTGGGGAAAGGGGGACCCTAGTTCACTGTTGGTGGGATTGCAGACTGGTACAACCATTATGGAAAACAGAACACTAAAGAACACTAAAAATGAATATGCCTTTTGACCCAGCAATTCCACTGCTAGGATTATATCCTAAGAACCTTTAAACACCAATCCAAAAAAACCTATGCACCCCAATGTTTATAGCAGCACAATTTACAATAGCCAAGTGTTGGAAGCAAACTAGGTGCCCATCAGTAAATGTATGGATGAAAAAACTATGGTGCATTTACACAAAATAACTATGGTCTGTGCTACATTTAAACTGTGGTACAAAAAACTATGGTCTTCGTAGTAGTTTCTTATGATATTCTTTCTATACAGCAAAAAGAAAAAAGGAGCTCCTACCCTTTGCAACAGCATGGGTGGAACTGGAAAGCATTATGCTGAGTTAAATAAGCCAGGCAGTGAAAGACAAATACCATATGATCTCACCTTTAACAGGAACCTAAGCAACAAAACAAACAAGCAAGCAAAATATAACCAAAGACACTGAAATAGAGATCAAGCAGACAGGGACCAGAGAGGAGAGGGGAGGGAATTTCAGGGGAAAAGAAGGATTCACAGGAACAATTATAAAGGACACATGGCCAAAAACTAAGGGGGGTGAAAATGGGAGGGAGGTTGGGAGCACTGTGGGAGGGGGGCAGTTGGCTGGGAAGGGAGTAAAAGACAGAAAACTGTACTTGAACTATAATTAAATAAAATTTTTTTAAAAGATCATATGCCATAATCAAATGGGATTCAATCCAAGGATTCAAAGATGGTACAATATTCACAAACCAATAAACATAATACATCTCATAAACAAATGAAAAGGCAAATCACATGTCACATTAGTAGAGGTAGAAAAGTATTTAATAAGGTACAACACCCATTTATAATAAAACACCAAAGTGGCAGGGAGCATACCTCAACATAATAAAGGCCTGTATGAGCAACCTACAGCCAACACCATACTTAATAGGCAAAAACTAAAAGCTTTTCCAGTGAGATCAGGAACAAAAAGATGTCTGCTTTCACCAGTTCTCTTCAATTTATATTGCACGTGCTAGTCACAGCAATCAGACAAGAAAAAGAAATACAAGGTATCCAAATTGGAAAGGAGGAAGCAAAACTGTCACTGCAGATGGCATGATAGTGTGCTTAGAAAATCCTGTAGACTCCATCAAATAACTACTAGACCTAATAAGTGAATTTGGCCAAACAGCAGGATACAAACACAATATTCAGAAATTGAAGGCATTCTTGTGCATCAGCAATGAAATATGAGGAACAGAAATCAGGAGTAAAATCCATTTTGATATAGCAACAAGAAACATAAAGTACCTAGGAATAAACCAAGAAGGTAAAAGACCTAACTCAGAAAAATACACACCATTGAAGAAAGAAATTAAGGAAGATACAAATAAATGGAAGCATATACCATGTTCATGGATTGGACGAATTAACATCATCAAAATGTCCATACATTCAAAGCAATTTACAGATTCAACCCAATCCCTATTAAAATACAAATAATATATTTCACAGATATGGAACAAACATCTTAAAAGTTTATATGGAGCCATAAATAACTCCAAATAGTTGGAGCAATTTTGAGAAAGAAGAACTAAGTAGAAGGGATCATAATACCTGGTATCAAACTATATTACAAGGCCATGGTAATCAAAACAGTCTGGTACTGGACTAAGAACATATACATAGACCAACAAAACGGAATAGAGAGCCCCAAAATAAACTCATGGTCAATTATTATTCAACAAAGGGGGCAGAAGCACAAAATGAAGTAAAAATAGTCTCTTCAACAAATAGTGTTGGGAGATCTGGACAGCTAGATGCAAAAAAATGAATCTTAACCACCAACTTACACCATACATAAAAATAAACTAAAGAGGGATAAAAGACTTACATGTATTTTTTAATTTTATTTTTTATTGAATTTATTGGGGTGACATTGGATAATAAAATTTTTTGTGCATATTTTAAAAAACTTTTTATTTAACTCTTGTTCAAGTACAGTTTTCTTTCTTGTATTGCCAGCCCTGCCCACCCCCAGGGCTCCCCAACTCCCTCCCATCTCCACCCCCCACCTTAGTTATTGTCCATGTGTCCTTTATACTTGTTCATGTGAGTCCTTCCCCTTTTTCCCCTATGATTCTCTCCCCTCTCCCCTCTGGACCCTGTCAGCATCTTCTGTATTACAGTGTCTTTGGTTACATTTTGCTAGCTTGTTTGTTTTGCTATTTAGCATCCTGTTAAAGGTGATATCATATGGTATTTGTCTTTCACCGCATGGCTTGTTTTGCTCAGCATAATGCTTTCCAGTTCCATCCATGATGTTGCAAAGGGTAGGAGCTCCTTCTTTCTTTCTGCAGCATAGAATACCATTGTGTAAATGTACCATAGGTTTTTGATCCAGTCATTGACCGATGGGCATCTAGGTTGCTTCCAATGCTTGGCTATTGTAAATTGTGCTGCTATGAACATTGGGGTGCATAGGTTCGTTTGGATTGGTGCTTCAGGGTTCTTAGGATATACTCCTAGCAGTGGAATTGCTGGGTCAAAAGGCACATCCATTTTTAGTTTTCTTAGAAAATTCCATACTGTTTTCCATAGTGGTTGTACCAGTCTGCAATCCCACCAACAATGAACTAGGGTCCCCTTTTCCCCACAACCTCTCCAACACTTGTTGTTTGTTTCTTTGTTTATGGTAGCCATTCTGACTGGTGTTAAGTGGTATCTCATTGTGGTTTTGATTTGCATCTCTCTGATAGCTAGTGATGTCGAGCACCTTTTCATGTGTCTCTGGATCCTATGTATGTCCTCCTTGGTGAAATGTCTGTTCAAGTCCTTTGCCCATTTTTTAATTGGGTGGCTCATCTTCTTTGAGTGGAGTCGTATGAGTTCTTTGTATATTTTGGAGATTAAACCTTTGTCTGAGGTATCATTGGCAAATATGTTTTCCCAAACTGTTGCTTCTCTTTTTATCTTGATACTGTTTTCCTTGGCCATGCAGAAGCTTTTAAGTTCCATGAGATCCCATTTGTTTATTCCTTCCTTTATGTCCCTTGCTCTGGCGGACGTATCAGTAAAAATATTGCTGCATGGAATATCTGAGATTTTCCTGCTAATGCTCTCCTCTAGGGCTTTAATGCTTTCCCGGCTGACATTTAAGTCTTTTATCCACCTTGAATTTATTTTGGTGTATGGTGTAAGTTGGTGCTCGAATTTCATGTTTTTGCATGTAGCTGTCCAGTTCTCCCAACACCCTTTGTTGAAGAGGCTATCTTTACTCCATTTTATGTTACTTTCCCCTTTGTCAAATATTAGTTGACTGTAGAGATTTGGGTTTATTTCTGGGCTCTCTGTTCTATTCCATTGGTCTATGTGCCTGTTTTTATGCCAGTACCAGGCTGTTTTCATTACAGTGGCCTTGTAATACAGTTTGATATCAGGTATTGTAATCCCTCCTACTTTGTTCTTCTTTCTCAAAATTGCACCTGCTATTCAGGGCTCTTTTATAGTTCCATATAAATTTTTGAAGTGTTTGTTCTATGTCTGTGAAATATGCCATTGGCACTTTAATAGGCATTGCATTAAATCTGTAAATTGCTTTGGGTAGTATGGACATTTTGATGATGTTAATTCTTCCAATACAAAACACGGTATATGTTTCCATGTTTGTGCTTTCCTTGATTTCTTTCTTCAGTGTTGTGTAGTTTTCTGCATATAGGTCTTTTACCTCCTTGGTTAGATTTATTCCCAGATATTTTATTTTTGTTTTTGCTATATCGAATGGGATTTTTTCCTTGATTTCTGCTTCTGCTGTTTCATTTTTGGTATATAAAAATGCCATTGATTTATGGATATTGACTTTGTATCCTGCTGTTTTGCCAAATTCATCTATTAGTTCGAGCAGTTTTTTGGTAGAGTCTATAGGATTTTCCATGTACACTATCATGTCATCTGCAAACAATGACAGTTTTGTTTCCTCCTTTCCGATTTGAATGCCTTTTATTTCCTTTTCTTGTCTGATTGCTGTGGCTAGAACTTCCAATACTATATTGAATAGAAGTGGTGAAAGTGGACAACCTTGTCTTGTTCCCGATCTTAGTGGAAAAGCTTTTAGTTTTTGCCCATTGTGTATGATGTTGGCCTAGGTCTTTCATATATGGCCTTTATTGTATTGAGGAATGCTCCCTGTATTCACACTTTGCTGATTACCTTTATCATATATGGGTGTTGTACCTTGTCAAAAGCTTTTTCCGTGTCTATTGATATGATCATGTGGTTTTTGTGTTTCCTTTTGTTTATGTGGTGTATTACATTACTGATTTACAAATATTGAACCATCCTTGCATCCTTGGGATGAATCCTACTTCGTCGTGGTGTATGATCTTTTTGATGTATTGTTGGATGCGATTTGCCAATATTTTATTGAGGATTTTAGTGTCTATGTTCATCAGTGATATTGGCCTGTAATTTTCTTTCTTTGTTGTGTTTCTATCTGGCTTTGGAATTAGGATGATGCTGGTTTCATAAACAGAGCTGGGGAGTTTTCCCTCTGTTTGGATTTTTTGGAATAGTCTGTGAAGAATCAGGGTTAGTTCTTCCTTAAAAGCTTTGTAGAATTCTCCTGTGAAACCATCTGGTCCAGGGCTTTTGTGTGATGGGAGTTTTTTGATTACTTCTTCAATTTCATCTGCTGTTACTGGCCTGTTCAGGTTTTCTGCTTCTTTTTCATTGAGTTTTGGAAGATTATATTTTTCTAGAAATTTGTCCATTTCACCTAGGTTTTCAAATTTCTTGGCATACAGCTCTGCATAGTAATTCCTTACAATCCCTTCTGTTTCTGTGGTATCAGTTGTAATCTCTCCTCTTTCATTTCTGATTGTGTTTATTTGGGTCCTCTCTCTTTTTTTCTTGATGAGCCTAAAGGTTTATCTATTTTGTTTATCTTTTCAAAAAACCAACTCCTGGATTCATTGATCCTTAGAATTGTGGTTTTCGTCTCTATGTCATTTAATTCTGCTCTTATCTTGGTTATTTTCTTCCTTTTACTTGCTCTGGGCTGTCTTTGTTGTTGTTCTTCAAGTTATTGCAGGAGTCGAGTTAGGTTGTTTGTTTGAAATGTTTCTATTTTCTTTAGGTAAGCCTGTATTGCTATGAACTTAAGAGGGATAAAAGACTTAAATATAAGTCAGAACACCATAAATGTCCTAGAGAAGAAAATAGGCAAGACAAATCAGATATTTCCCACAGCAATATTTTCACTGATATGTCCCCTAGAGGAAGGGAAATAAAGGAAAGAATAAACAAATGGGAGCTTATTGAAATAAAAAGCTTTTGCATGGCTAAAGGAAACATCAGCAAAATGAAAAGGGAACCAAACACATGGGAAAAAATATATGCCAATGATACCTCAGGCAAGTGTTTGACCTCCATAATATATAAAGAATTCACTCAACTCCATTCCAGGAAGACAACCTAATTAAAAAATGGGCAAAGGACCTGAACAGGCACTTCTCTGAGGAGGACATACAGAGGGCCCAGAGACATGTGAAAAGGTGCTCAGCACCACTAGCCATCAGAGAGATGCTAATTAAAACCCCAATGAGATACCACTTCATACAGGTGAGAATGGCCATCATAAACAAATCAACAAACAACACATGCAGGAGAGGTTGTGGGCAAAAGGGACCTCTAGTACACTGTTGGTGGGAATGCAGACTGGTCAGCCACTGTGGAAAACAGTATGGAATTTCCTCTGAAAACTAAAAATGGAACTGCCTTTTGACACATCAATTCCACTGCTGAGATAATTCCCTAAGAATCCTGAAACACCAATTCAAAAGAACCTATGCATCCCAATGTTCATAGCAGCACTATTTACAATAGCCAAGTGTTGGAAGCAACCTAAGTACCCATCAGTAAATGAGTGGATTATAATATTATGGTACATTTACACAATGGAATAGTACACAGCAGAAAGAAAGAGTTCCTACCCTTCGGGACACCATGGCATGGAGGAATCTGGAGATCACTGTGCTCAGTAAAATAAGCCAGGGGGTAAAAGACAAATATATTTTGATCTCACGTATAAATGGAACCGAATCAACAAAGCAAACAAAGGCTAAGCAAGGAAAATATAACCATATATTGAAATAAAGAACAAACTGACAGTAACCAGAGGAGAGGCAGGAGAGGATAATGGTGGGAAAAGGGGAAGGGTCATCAAAGAATATGTATAAAGGACACATGGACAAAGCTAAAGGGGAGTAGGATTGAGTGTAGGAAGTGGGTATGGGTAGGGCAGTGGGAAGTGGTAGGGGGAAATGGAGATAACTGTAACTTGAACAACAATAAAAAAATAAAGATAAATTAAAATTTTTTTAAAAGAAACAAAAAGTGGTGTGTAGTGTGCTATTGTAACTCACCTAAGTTTAGCATTAGTTTATCAATGTTGGGTGAATTCTGGGGAGCAGGGTAATATGGTGTGAACAGAATCAGATAAGGACTCTGAAGAGCCAAACTTCACCACTTGCTAGGTTTATAACCTTGTAAAAGTCATATACCCACTCTGATCTGTGTGATTACATATACTATGAACATAATAATGTCTGCCTTGAGTAAATCAGGGGGTATGCGTGGAAAGTGCTTTTCCTTGTGAGTATTTAAGTATGGCTTCCTCAGTGAAGCCTACCCTGATCCTGTAACCTACATTAGCTATGAGTCTCTCAGAGTTTGATAGCACTTACCACATTTATATTTATTTTTATTTGTAACATTAAGTGATTTTTAATTTTAAAGTCTCTCACTATCTGATGGTTTCTTTGATATCGCTTAGCATATTTATGTTTATTTTATTTGTAACATTAAATGAATTTTTATTTTAAACTTTACATAAATGCCAAGTATTATTTTACTAGTCGGTATGTTTATAAAGGGAAGTAAAACTGGAAAAAGTGAAACAAATATCCCATTATCTTTCACTAAAAAATTTTCAAGTATAGTAGGAAAATAGCATAATGGCAATTTCATACAGATTCAGACTTCTATTTAAACTTAAGGTAGGTATGTGATTCCTATATTTCACTTCCAACATGATTATAACTTGTTTTGCTACCACCTTCAAGAAGCTATTATACCTGATACAAACCATACTTTTATGTGAAAATTTCCCAAAACCTTTTCCTTTCACAAATGTGAAATATATTCTTATTCCCTTGTATCAAATATTAATTAACTAAGATACGATTTTATAAATTTGAATTAAGTTGGAAGGTTTGTTTCTTAATAGTTCAGATATCCAGGCTAAATACATTTCATTAGAGATTTTTAGACCCAGAGACTAAAAGATAAAGAGTTAGACTCTTTAACAATCAGCTTATAAAGTCAAAATTGTTTCTAACAAAAATTTAAATTACATCTGACTGAATAATATAATTCTGTAAACTGTAAGTATTCCCTTTTCAAACTCAATCCCCTGTCCCTGTAAGTAAATACTTCTAAAACTTCTCCCAGACTGGTCATTATTGTCAGTAGCCTGGTGATGGTCTAGATCAGTTTTCCAAACTGTTAAGTTGTAGATCATTGGTCAGTCATAAAGTCAACTTCATGGGTCAAGAATAACATTTAAAAAAAAAGAAACAGAAGTATGACTACATTACATATACCAAAGCTAAGGATTACTTTTCAAGCAGATTTTTATATGGACACACAAGTCTACTGTCACGTAAATGTGGGCCATGGTCCAAAAGTTTGTGAGCCAATAATCTGTACCAATGAACCTTAGAGAGAGCAAGAGAAAGAAATGTCCTTTCCATTTTCAAACAGCACTTTAAATAGAATTTATTCTGTGAGAATTGACCAGATTTCCAAACATGATTTCCAAAGGTACAATAAGGTCTACTGAACAAGTTTGACATTTTAAAGTGTCATCATTTAGAAAAGTTTAAATTTAAAAGGATAAATCATGTATGGGCATTATGGGTAAAACTGTCAAAAAATATCTCTCCAAGGATGCTATATTTATTCTGTAAATGTTCAATTATTTGCAAGCAATGGTTAAAAAATTCATGCAAATTTTTACCTTAAATGTTCATCTTTAAATATATTCTAATTTAAACCCATTTTTGTTATGATATTCTCTCATGTTTAGAGAGTCAAATGATGAATTTAAATTTATAAACCAATTACTGTGTTTTAGGAAATAAATATATGCACAAAAGTGCTTTTTGGTCCTAAGAATCATGTAACATTCACTATTTCAGGTTACTTTAAGCTCATCTATATCTTACAATAAATTTGCCATTTGAGAACTTTTGCAATCTATACTATCTCTAAAATTTCACAGAAGTTTATTTTTCTTTTTAATAAATTTTATCGATTATGACATTACAGTTGTCCCATTCCCCCTTTCATTCCCTTCCACCCTGCACACTCTTCCCCCACCATTCCCCCCCCCTTTAGTTTATGTCCATGTGTCTCAAGTTCTTTAGATTCTATATTCCCCATACTATTCTGGCCCTTCCCCTGTCTATTTTCTCCCCACCATCTGTGCTACTTATTCTCTGTACCTTTTTCCCCCTTCTCCTCCTCCCACTCCACTGTTGCTAATCCTCCATGTGATCTCCATTTCTATGGTTCCACTCCTGATCTAGCTGTCCTCTTAGTTTGCTTTTGTTTTCAGCTGTAGTTGTTAATAACTGAGAGTTTGCTGTCCTTTCACTGTTCATATTTTGTATCTTCTTTTTCTTAGATAAGTCTCTTTAACATTTCATATAATAAGGGCTTGGTGATGATGAACTCCTTCAACTTGACCTTATCTGAGAAGCACTTTATCTGCCCCTCCATTCTAAATGAAAGCTTTGCTGGATAGAGCAATCTTGGATGTAGGTCTTTGAATTTCATGACTTGGAATACTTTCCAGCACCTTCTTGCCTGAAAGGTCTCTTTTGAGAAATCAGCTGACAGTCTGATGGGCACTCCTTTGTAGGTGACTGTCCCCTTATTTCTTGCTGCTTCTAGGATTCTCTTCTCCATTTTAATCTTGGCTAATGTGATTATGATGTGCCTTGGTGTGTTCCTTCTTGGGTCCAACTTCTGTGGGACTCTCTGAGCTTCCTGGACTTCCTGGAAGTCTATTTCCTTTGCCAGATTGGGGAAATTCTCCTTTATTATTTGTCCAAATAAGTTTTCCACTTGTTGCTGTTCCTCTTCCCCTTCTGGTACCCCTATAATTCAGATGTTGGAACGTTTAAAGATGTCCTGGAGGTTCCTAAGCCTCTCCTCATTTTTTTGAATTCTTGTTTCTTCCTTCTTTTCTGTTTGGTACTTTTTTTCTTCCTTTTGGTCCACTCCATTGATTTGAGTCCCAGTTTCCTTTCCATCACTATTGGTTTCTTGTGCATTTCCCTTCATTTCAATTAGTTTAGCCTTCATTTGTTCCTCTAATTTGTGACTAAAATCAAACAATTCTGTGAGGATCCTGATCACCAGTATTTTGAACTGTGCATCTGAAAGGTTGGCTATTTCTTGGTTGCTTAGAATTATAGGCTCTGCGGCTTTGAGTTCTTCTTGAGCCATAATATTTTGGTCTGTTCATACCTGTTATGTTTGAGGGGCGGAGTCTTAGGTGTTCACCAGGGCGGGGTGACCCAGTTGCTGGGTTGTGAAGCCGTATGTGGGGGCATGGTCAGAGAGGGAAAAAAAATGGCGCTTTGCTCCTCTTTCTCTCAGATTTCTGTCCCCTGTGTGGCTTCCCACAAGCAAATTGGGCCCTTCTGGTTCTGATTTCCTGGGTGTGTGGGCCTGTGCACCCTCAAGTACCCTGTGGGTCTCTCCAACGACCTCTCTGTGAGCCTGGGAGCCTTTCCCAGCACCTTGATCCTGAAAGTCTTTCCAGTTGGTGCTTTCAGGCTCTAATTCCCATCACTGGGGCCCTGGCTTGAGTGGTCTGTCTCCCTGTTTGTTCCTTCGCTTGGTTTATCTGCGCATGAATGTGTGACCATAGTCAGCCAGCCACCCTGCGCCCTCACTGGGTCTGCCCATTACCACCCCAGGCCTGGGATCTGCCAAACACTGCTGCCTATGCTCCTGGGTTGGTACGCAACGATCTTTCTTGCCCGACCCAGCTCTGCCGCTGACTCCACCCCTCTTACAGGTCTGGCTGAATGGTTCGTTGTTGTCGGGTTTCCGTACAGTTCAATTTTCTGTGTTTTGCCTGTGTTTTTGTTACTAAAACTTCGTTGTCTTTAAACTTAATTGTGGGCCCTGGCTGGTGTAGCTCAGTGGATTGAGCTCGGGCCTGTGAACTACACAATCGAGGTTCGATTCCCAGTCAGGGCACATGCCTGGGTTGCAGGCCAGTTCCCGGCAGGGGACTCACGAGAGGCAACCATACATTGATGTTTCTCTCCTTCTCTTCTTCCCTTCCTCTCTAAAGATAAATAAATAAAATATTTTAAAAAAATTGTGGGAGGAGGCACAGTGTTTCCACCTATGCCTCCATCTTGGCCGGAAGTTAGAATTTCTTTATAATACAAAAACCAAGTATCTAAATATAAATTAATTAATTAATTAAAAATTTGATTACAAAATATTTTTTTCCTGAAAGTCTGGACCAAAAACGTGCGAGCACATTATACATGGCAAAATACAGTGCTTCACAGCATCTCTCTGGGCTGACTGTCAGTTATTTTTTAAATCTCCAACATTATTTTTCTCTCCCAACTTAATGAAAAGTCTATAGGGCATATGGCCCCTTACTTAGAAACCTTGGACAGAATAATAATAATGAAATAGCCTCATAAGAAAAAAAGAGCCCTTCTCAAGAGGTTTTTTTTTGTAAAAATGAGAAACAAGGATTTGATGGTTTATTGCAGGGCTTTCATAGTGCTTTGGTTTTGGAGAGCTTGTCTGTGACAAAGCAAATTAATGGCAGTGATAGGCTAGTGATGTCATTGTGAGGTCAGCACTGCCACTTACAACTGCACGTTTGCTAGTCAGAACACTCTGTGTTGGCCTGTGAAAGGAAGAGCAAGGAGGTCTGTATGCAGAAGCTTGTCATGGCTGTGACTGGAGATGAAACAGGTAAGAACTTCAGAGAAAGATTTAATTCTGTGAAATTGTTTTTGAAGTTTTGCAAACTTATTTAGGGACCTATGAGCATATCAAAAATACTATTTTTCTAGTAGCTGAGGAGTTTTATATCTATTCAGCACACTTTAAGGCATCTTAGTGGAATTGGTTCTTTGCTCAGTGTATATCGCTTACTTGATCAAGACAGTTTCTGTCTCTCCCCTCCCAGCTCCCTACCCTCACCCCATCCCTGCTAAAATAAGCTGTTGCTTCATAGGCAACCTGTTGCATATCCAGTGCAGCTGCAAGTGAAACATACATACTGTTCAAGTTGCAAAAAATTAAGCTTCCAATTTCATTGCTGTATACAAATGTAGCTCTAAAGTAGACCGGAGTGTTGGGATGTTTGTGTGCCTACTCCTTTCTTTGTTCCAGTGTCTAAAATGGTCTGTTCCACCCTAATGGAGTTCAAAGGGCTGACATCATTGCATTTCCTGTGCATCTGAAAGGTTGGCTATTTGGAAGTGGAAAAGTTAAACTCCAAGCAGGTTGCACATTGACGTCAGTCACGAGCCACACTGTCACTGAGCCAGTTCCCTTCCACTCTGTTAAGCGCTGCTGACAGCTTGAGGTTGTTAATTAGCTCACTGCTTGCCTGTCTCCTTGGAGCTCTTGGACTGGGTAGCTTGACTTCTGATCCTCACTTCAGCATTTCTCTGCGGGTAAGTATCTGCTGTAGGAAGCCAGCACTGTGCCCCCACCCCCCAACAAGTGTAGGCAGATCCCAGGAGCCCTGCACCACTCCCAGGTCCGCCTGTGCGTGGGCTCCATCCGGGTTGGGTCAGACGCCCTCGCTTATCCGGCCCTCGCTCACCCCGTTGCTCTGCAGGATCTGCTGCTCCTGGCGCCCTCAGTGTATGGTTAGGGAAGCGCACGTCAGGGAAGCGCATGTCTGAAAATCTCAGTTCTTTCCGTGGTTCAATTTCCTTAGTTATAGATAGTGCTCCTGACTTAGTCACCAGTGTTCATTATGTTGTTGCAACTCTGTTTATTGAGTGGTGTCGTATTTCTAACCCACTACTGACTTGCATTTGAGTTCAAAAAGAATTGAAAGTTGTAAACAGCTTGCTCACAATTTACATCTTCAGTTAGTGGATCTCAGCTCCTTCTCCTAAACAGGAACATTCCATTGTCTTGAGCAAATAACACTTGTATAAAATTGTTTTTAAAACTATCTTGAGTTATCATTTTTCTCAAAACTTTTGTGAGACTGCTGGCCAAGATGGAGGTGTAGGTGGAAACACTGCACCTCCTTGCACAACCAAGTTTAAAGACAACAAAGTTTTACTAACAAAAATGCAACCAAAACACAGAAAATTGAACTATATGGAAGTCCGACAACAACAACAAACCATTCAGCCAGACTGGTAAGAGGGGCAGAGTCAGTGGCTGGTGGAGCACAGCCGAGCAGGAAAAAGTGGCCAGACCAACCCAGGCACACAGGTGGCAGGTGGCAGATCCCAGGTGTGGGGTGGCAATGGGCAGACCCAGTGGGGGAGCAAGGTGGCTGGCTGACCGCAGTCACACATTCACACTCAGATCAACCAGGCAAAGGAGCAAGCAGTGAGACAGACCACGCAGGCTAGTACCCCAGTGATGGGAGTTAAAGCCTAAAAGCACCAATTGGAAAAACTTTTGGGCTCGAGGTGCCAGGAGAAGCTCCCAGGCTCACAGAGAAAAGTTGGTGGGTCTCTCCCATTTGTGGGAGAGACCCACAGGATCCTGGAGGGTGCACAGGCCCACACACCCGTTGCCAGCACCAGGGGGCCTAGTTTGCTTGCAGGAAGCAGGAGAGGGGACCAAAATCTGAGAGAGAGTGGAACAAATGCCATTGCCCCTCTCTGACCCTGCCCCCACATACAGCATCACAACCCACCAACTGGGTCACCCCGCCCTGGTGAACACCTAAGACTCCGCCTCTCATACATAACAGGTGTGAACAGACCAAAATATTATGGCTCAAGAAGAACTCAAAGCCGCAGAGCCTATAATTCTAAGCAACCAAGAAATAGCCAACCTTTCAGATGCACAGTTCAAAATACTGGTGATCAGGATCCTCACAGAATTGTTTGATTTTAGTCACAAATTAGAGGAACAAATGAAGGCTAAACTAATTGAAATGAAGGGAAATGCACAAGAAACCAATAGTGATGGAAAGGAAACTGGGACTCAAATCAATGGAGTGGACCAAAAGGAAGAAAAAAAGTACCAAACAGAAAAGAAGGAAGAAACAAGAATTCAAAAAAATGAGGAGAGGCTTAGGAACCTCCAGGACATCTTTAAACGTTCCAACATCTGAATTATAGGGGTACCAGAAGGGGAAGAGGAACAGCAACAAGTGGAAAACTTATTTGGACAAATAATAAAGGAGAATTTCCCCAATCTGGCAAAGGAAATAGACTTCCAGGAAGTCCAGGAAGCTCAGAGAGTCCCACAGAAGTTGGACCCAAGAAGGAACACACCAAGGCACATCATAATCACATTAGCCAAGATTAAAATGGAGAAGAGAATCCTAGAAGCAGCAAGAAATAAGGGGACAGTCACCTACAAAGGAGTGCCCATCAGACTGTCAGCTGATTTCTCAAAAGAGACCTTTCAGGCAAGAAGGTGCTGGAAAGTATTCCAAGTCATGAAATTCAAAGACCTACATCCAAGATTGCTCTATCCAGCAAAGCTTTCATTTAGAATGGAGGGGCAGATAAAGTGCTTCTCAGATAAGGTCAAGTTGAAGGAGTTCATCATCACCAAGCCCTTATTATATGAAATGTTAAAGAGACTTATCTAAGAAAAAGAAGATACAAAATATGAACAGTGAAAGGACAGCAAACTCTCAGTTATTAACAACTACAGCTGAAAACAAAAGCAAACTAAGAGGACAGCTAGATCAGGAGTGGAACCATAGAAATGGAGATCACATGGAGGATTAGCAACAGTGGAGTGGGAGGAGGAGAAGGGGGAAAAAGGTACAGAGAATAAGTAGCACAGATGGTGGGGAGAAAATAGACAGGGGGAGGGCAACAATAGTGGGGGAAATATAGAATCTAAAGAACTTGAGACACGTGGTCATAAACTAAAGGTGGGGAATGATGGGGGAGAGGGAGGGGGAGTTCAGGGTGGAGAGGAAATAAGGGGGGAATGGGACAACTGTAATGGCATAATCAATAAAATATACTTAAAAAAGAAATTCTAGCATTTGTTTTTGGACATATTATAGTACAAAAAATTTATGGCATGAATAACTGCAAAACACAAGAACACATATGAGGTACAAGAAATTTTGAAAAGAATGAAAAACACTTATGTAGTTACAGAATTAGTACTGTAACATTATAAATACACATCCTTACTCTCCCACAAAAAATTTGGGCAAAAAACCCTGTGTGTTATACATGGCAAAATATGGTAAACAGAAATGTATTTCATAGACACTTCTAGTTTCTCCAAGTAAAAATTACCTAGCCACCTTTGTTTACTTACAATACATTTCTATTTATTACACCAGAAAATCCAGCTGTTCCTAAGGTAATATAGAATTTGCTAATTTCACTGAAGAGACATATATATGAAAATTTTAAATATTCAAATGTACCAGTATAATTTAGCACTGTTCCATAAATATTAGATTTAACCATATGGACTTGCTCATATCTGACCTTTCTGGCCTACAAAAGCAGCAGTTACATGTGGCTCAATGTAACACATCATTTTACTAAATTAAAATCTCTTGAAAAGAATTTTGTGACTTTTTAAAAATTCAGAAATAAATCGCAATTACTATTCATAAATTTAAAAAATATGTCCATTTAAGAAAGTATGTCTGAATTTATTTAGATTACTTAATGAAGATTTGACACAGGAAGAGCTGGATCACTGTAAATTTTGTAGTTCAAGGTTGAACACAAAATTGGAGCTGTTCAACAGTATCATGGACCATAGCCTGGGGAAAAATGATTGGCATCTTGAGGACGCCAAAGTAAGTGACATGTCCCTGAGACCTTTTACTTTCATCAGTGGGTTGTAAAAAACCCATTCCCTTTTATGATTAGAATTCAAGCTGACCTTAAGTCAATGAGACAACATCTCACCACATTTTTGCCTTATTCAAAGAAGCATCTTCTCGTAAAACCAGGGACACTCAGATGCCTAGGAGGAGAAACATCAGGGAAAACCAGCGTTTCCACTAATTCTCCAGAACATATAAACTGAAGACATCCTGGTAATGTGTAAGAACATCTGGGGAGCACCTTAGACATCAACCCCATCAGTGGCTATGTACAAATATCTTGTCATTGCATCCACACCTAAGAGTTTGGATCTAAGACTACTAGTTGGTTTTATTCACATTTTAGAAAGTTCAAATTATTCTCAACATTTATTTAAGTTGGCACTTAGGTGCCCAATAAATATTAGTGTAAAAGAAGTGTAAAAAAGGAAAGAGGGAAGTTGATTGTTTGGCTGACTACTATTAGAAAGTTTTAATAAATTCTATGCACCAAAAAAACTCAGTTAATCAGCACACAGAACTAGTAACATTTTCACTAGAGGAAGTGTATTTTACTTTCATTCAGTAAGTGGTCACTGAACCCACTTATCTTATGCCAGGGACAATCCTAGGGACTAAGAATCCCTGTCCAAGAAGAAGTTGCCATCTAGGCAGGACCCCGAGAGTCACAATTCAGTGATACGTGCTCTGAGAACGTGCAGCAGAAGCTGCAAGAGGTGACCTAAGCCAGTTGTGGAGGTCAGGGAAGGCTTTCTGGGGGAAGTGCTATCCAAGATGAAACATGAACAATGTTTCAGGGTAAACAGCGGTGTGTAAAGGCGGTATATGAGAGCAGGCACAACACATGACAGGAAATGAAAGAAATCCAGCATTAAGAGAGAGAAGTGAGAAGGAGGAAGTAAGGCCCAGATCAAGCAGAGGCTGGGCCATGTTAAGGATTCTGCCTCTGTCCAACAAGTAAGAGGCATTCATCCATTGAAGGGTTTTGAGTGGAGGCTGACATGATATGTGAATTTCAGAATTACCACTGTGAACTGCAGAATTGAGAGTATAAAAAAGAAAGGGAATGCTCAAGACACAGACTTTTGTTTTTAAGAACTATTAGCTCCCAGAATCGTTGGGAGGAATAAAGAAAGAGAGCCTAGCTGAACTTTCAAGGAGAATTTCCTAAAAAATGAGCCAAGAAGGGATATGCTGTTCCCTGCATGATCAGGAAACTGAGGATGCTGCTCCAGAGCTACCAGCTTGAGGCCAGGCACCTGGCAGGCCCGCATCTGCTGCAGGAATCCAGGTGAGAGGGGACAGCAGCTGGAACCAAAATTATGGTGGGGGTGGAGTAAGAATGAATGGAGAAGGCAAGAGAGAGTAAGACATGACACCCAGGTTTCTGAACTGAACCAACAGGATGGGAGAATCCATTACTGAAGTAGAGTAAACAAAGGAGAAGTGGGGCCATGAAATGGATGGGGAGTTTTCTATTTAAGAAGTCAAGATGTATGAGGAATATGTTCATAGCCGACTGGAATCAGGGGCAGAGTCACAGTGAACTGGAGCCATGGGCAGGCATGAGTTCATCTAGGGACAGTACCCAAGTCAGATGGAAGAAGGCCCAGGATGCAATCCTGAAGAACACCACTAATACTTAGAGATGGGTGGAGGGAGCTTAGACCAATAAAAGAGCCTGAAAGAGAGGCTGGAGAGACAGAAAAAAAAATGGAAAGAATGCAGTATCAGGGAAGTGAAGGAAGCACAGGTCAACAGTGCTAAATACTGCTGAGGGATTCAATCAAGAGAAAAAACGAGATCTCAAAAAGAAATTGCTGTGACCTTTCAATAGAATAGAGAGTAAGAGAAGAACGCCCACCAACCAGCTCTGTTTATTGCCAAACTAGAACTCCTGGCCATCGTTATTTTGAAAAAGAAAAAGAAAAGGAAAAGGAGAAGAGGCAAGACAAGGAGAAAAAGAAAACAAGAGGAATAAAAGATCTGAAGGGAAAAAACAAAACATCTTATTTGTGTTTGATATAAATATTCACATAGTATCAGAGATAGAGTCACAAAGAACCAGCATATTATTGGAAGTAATTAGAGCTTCAAGAGTTAATAGTCAGAAGATACTTTTTAAAAAATCAGTCATATTTCTCCACACCAACAGCAACTAGAAAATGTAATAGAAAGGTATCCTTCAAGAGAGCAACAAAATCTGGGAAATGTGACTATAGTAAATAATACTGCATGTATATTATAAAATTGCTGAAGAATAGATCTTAAAAGTTCTCATCACAAGACACAGAAATTTGTAACTATTTGTGGGGATAGATGTTAACTAGACCTATTGTGGTGATCATTTATTGTGACTTACACAAATGTCAAATCGTTATGTTGTACACCTAAAATTAATATCATGTTATATGTCAATTACATTGCAATAAAAAGACTTTAGTTCTTTCTAAATTAATCTATAAATTAAATTCAATCTCATCATTGGTTTTATATTATTATTATTTAGAAACTCAAATTTATTCCAAATACACAGGAAAGAATAATGGTTTACAAAAGCTAAATCTAACTTAAAAAAAAAGACAAAAAAAGATGAACTTGTTCTGTGAGATAACAGAGTTCTGAGACAGATCCAAGTACACGAGAACCTACTGTGTAATTAAGACTGCCTCATAAACAGCTCCATACTCCTGCCTAATACTATGCATAGAGGTGAACCTCAGGTGAATTAAGGTCCTAAATGTAAAAGGTAAAAACTATGATGCTAACAGAATTTTTGTAGAAGATATCTTTGTGACTGAGGGAAGAAAATAGTTCTTAAGTAAACCTCAGAATCACAACACTTGCGTGTTACCTATGCAAAACTCATTGTTACGGTATCAATTAAAAAGCACTCACTGTCCAAGTATGAAGTCTGTGGTGGACTTTCTATGTTTAACAGATTAGAAATGATGATTCTTTATGGTTATTCATTTATATAGAGAGGTTTCATGAGTATGAGGAATACATACAGTCCCTGACTTAAGATGGTTTGCCTTACAATATTTGAGTTTACAGTGGTTAAAAAGCTATACCCATTCAATAGAAACTGCAGTTGGAATTTTGAATTTTGATGTTTTCCAGGGCTAGTGATATGAGGTCTGATCCTGTGTTCTGACTCTGGGCAGGTGCAGTGAGCTGCAGCCCCCGGTCAGCCAGGCAATCACAAGGGGCAACAGCCCAAGCTCTATGGTGTTCACTGTGTGGCATGACTGGGCCCAACCAAGCATGCGTAAGGCAGGTTCGGCTAAGCTATGGCGTTTGGTAGGTTAGGTGTCTTAAATGCATTTTCAACTCACTACATTTTCAATTTATGCCAGGTTTATCAGGATGTAATTCCACCATAAACACACCATAAATCATCTCTAATGGGTGGTTTTAATATACATTTAAAAGAAAGCATTAGAGTTTGGGGTAAGTACTATGAAATTTTTTCACTCCATAAATGCTACCAGTACAGTTCTTCATATACCTTTATTACAGTCCACATTCACCTCCAAAATACCTAGGAGGAAAGCTTATTAACAAGAGATTTATCAATTATATCTGCATTTGTCCATACTTGGAAGACTTTCAAACTAAAGGAACTGATATTACTCCCCTTAAAATTAGTGCTATATCATAGGTCCTCAGCACATGGTCCAAGAATAATAAAGTTAAAAAAGCAGAATTTTGAAAGTTCTAATAAACACATTATAGTTATTATAAGCACAACTGAATAAAATTAAAATAATGCACAAATCAAATTTAACTGAAAGCGTAGGTTCCACTAAGCTTAGGACTACATTCCAACTCCTTCATTTTACTACTATCAGCTTCTGTAAGAGGTAGAATGGGCACCCCAGGTTTCAAACATACTATGAATGGTCTAAAGAAAAAAAATCAACTGTTTTGAAATAAGATGTCTATATAGTACTTGAGTGTAGCAGCTGGGGAAAAATCCAATGTCAGTGCATCGCAGACTGGCTACTTCAATCTTCATAAACTAGGTGATAAACATAATTTAGATACAACATTTATAATCCTCTCAAATAAAAGATCATTTACATAATTAAACAATTCACTTATGTTTTCAGCTCCTTTTTTCATCATGCTACTCTGAATTTAACTTTTCTTTACAGCCAATAAAACCTGATAAAAAATAAAAATCAAGTAATGTATTTAACTTGTTTAATATACTAAAATATTTCTTCTTATTATTATAAGAAGCCTTTAAGGGCCCCCCATCCACCTCCTGTATATTTCAGAACACCATAAAACCACCACTGAGTTGTGTGCTGTAGTAACCCACAGGTACTCTAAATGCATCAGGTTAATAAACTATACCTTGGACAACCACCTGGCTGCCTGGGACAAAGAACTGCTGTGTGCCGTCAGCTGCCTGTGCTGTGTACTGCACAATTGTAGCACCTGGTGGAGGAGCTCCTGAATTTGTCACTGTTAATGCCTGCAGTCCCTGAACAACATCAGATCCTGGTTTAGAAATCTGGATTGTTCCACCTTGAGCTATAGCAACTTAACAAAAAAAAGAAAAGAAATATTAGAGAATTCCAAGCTTCATTTTTAATAATCTCATATTGGAAGGACACACTCTGGGTCTATGTATTACCAATGCTTCTCATTCTCAATTTATCATTATTTCTGTGTGCTGAATTGATAAGGACAATATTGTCCTTTCACAGGACAATACTCTGAAAGGCTCATAAACACTTGAAAATATCTTATGTTCAGAATTATTTGAAATACATAGAGCCCATGGAGCCTCCCTCCTCCCTGGCATCCATCCAACTAAATTATTTAAGAGGAAGAATGGAGATATAGCAGGGAGCAAATCCAGCTTCTTGATTTTCTCTATTCTTTCAGCTATTTTTAGATAAAGAGCATTCTTCCTAATTTAAGAAATGGTCAGTGAATTTCCATTGAGTATCATAAATACAATGAGTTTGTTTCTTCACTCAGCTAACTACTTTTCTAATTTATCATCAAAAGAAAATAGCTTTTCATGGAATATATATTTTGGTTTTTAAAGCTCAAGACTACAGATCTATAGCCTTTACCATTTTGACTATGTCAGGATAATCCTGAAACATAAAATGTTTAGTTGGAAAGGACCTTACAGGGTAACTATTGAAACCTTGTAAGGTTTGTAACCTTACAAACCTTGTAACTATTGAAAAAGGCAAAAATATTTGCCTCTACCAAGTGTCTTAAAATAACTATCTCAGCTAATGGCAATAAATATGAGCAGGATTTCTTCTAAATAGGGAGATTTGCCGGTCATGTTTAAAAATTAACACATTAACTGAGAGTTTGAAAAGAACTGATTAAGTGAAATGTTTTAAATTTTCACTTGATAAGACAAATAAATCTAAATATCTGAGACTTTGGTATACTTTCACATAAAGATTATGACTCCAAGGCCCTGGCTGGTGTAGCTCAGTGGATTGAGCACGACGGGCCTGTGAACCAGAGGATCGCGGTTCGATTCCCAGTCAGGGCACATGCCTGGGTTGCAGGCTGGTTCCCTGCAGGCCAACTCCCAGCAGGGGATGCATGAAAGGCAACCATATATTGATGTTTCTCTCTCTCTCCTTCCCCGCTAAAGATAAATAAATAAATAAAATCTTTTAAAAAAAAGATTATGACTCCATATTTTAGTTTAAATACTAGAGATGAAGTGGAACAAGGGCTATCCTTTTTAAAAAAATCACATATAAACTAGCTAACTAGATTTAACAAATATAAAAATAATACATCATCAAAATAACTCAACACTGATAAACCAATGTAAATGCCTTATACGAATTTTACAGTAGCATCTAAAATACACTCTGAACATTTCCAAGTGATTCCCTAGACATTTTAATAGTATCTAAGCATAGGACCACTTATATGAAAACCTGATGGGATAAGCCTAACATAAAAAGATGGGTTAACCCTTTAAGAGTTCAATGCAGATACATTCTCTGTGTTTTAGTTTATTGACAGGCTGCTATTAGAATAGGATTGACAGAAACTGAAGAATCAGTTACAAAATGTCAATAGTACTGAGTTGCTGACTCATGCAGAGCCTTATATTCTGTACGCATTTTAAAAACAAGATTTTACCATGACTCTCCAAAGATTTTCAGGGGTCTCAAGATTCACCCCTTGCAATAAAAAGGTTTGGGAGAGATCTAACTATGTCTACCTTCTTAAAAAGAGACATATGAAAAAGAAAAAATAATGCTTTCTTAAATCCTCATGGCTGGACATGGATAAATTTTACATGTTACCACACATTTGAAAGTGTCTTTTCAATTGATAATTAGTTGGATGTCATAGTAATAGTGCTGTAGAAAGAACAAGCACAGGCAGTGTAACCACAACGTTTAACAAGCACAAAGCCTAATGTTACCCTAAATTTTAAAAGCCAAAATGAGACAAGTTTATATTTGGGATCAAGGAATCACAATTTTGGGAGTGCAGTTTTAAGTAGAAACTCAGGGTCCTAATTACAGGGTGAAAGCAAGGAGTTTTTATTAGAAAAAGAAAAGGGGGGGTTATAAAAAAAAAGAAAAATCCTATTGGTGCTGACAAGCTGAGCTACTATTGGCTACACTGTCTCTATCTTCAGATACAAGGTGCATAATCATCAGTCCTTGTGATCAGACAGTCCTGCCGACCTTCCCAAGAACTGTTTATAAGACAGTTATGGTTTGGCCCACAGTTCCAGTTTCAAGAAACAGCACGAGCAAGACAGCTTCCTCTGGAATGGCTGCTTGGGCTGCATTTTAAAATGGCCCATTCCTGTTTTTCTTCACACTCACATATAGCAGGCACTCAATATGATAAATGAATGGTTGTCATTTCCTCAAAACAGACCATAAGCCACTTGGGAATCTAGAAAAGTTAAATTAAGAATAGAGAACAGGGGGACAGTGACCAGAAGGAAGAGGGGAAGGAATTTCAGGGGAAAAGGGGGAAGGATTTACAGGAACTAGTATAAAGGACACATGGACAACAACTAAGGGGTGTGGAAATGGGAGGGAGGTGGGGAGCACTGGGGGTGTGGGCTGGGATGGGAGTAAAAGACAGAAAACTGTACTTGAACAATAATTAAATTAAAAAATCTAAAAAAAAAAGAATGGTTTCAAATTCTGATAGTAGAACTTAATTTTCAATACCAATTAGTAAGCTTTTGGACTAGTAAAAAAATCTGAGGTGAGAGGAGTTGCTTCCACAGATAAGAACCATGAAATAGGCAGGTAACAGAGGTCCTTGCTTTGTCCTTTTTACACTTTTTTCTTCAATGTTTCCCCATAATTCCATCCAAAACTTACTGCTTTCACAGTCTGAAAAGCTGATGTAGCAAGAATCTGTTACTCTCATCATTTAATTTTCTGGTAAGTCATTATGTAATGAGATGAAATGAACAAAAGCTAAATACACAAACCAAGTGGCTCTAGGGGGAAACCATTTCTACTGATGTCTCATACTTAAGCCTAGCTTTTATTTTATTTTTTATAACAAAGGTACTCTTGATTTTGGCATTATCAAATGCTAGAGAACCTTTCCATTTCAAATGTCACCTCTCATTTGACAATAGACAAGATTTCCTAATGCTTCAGTATACTGGAAATAGGCTTTGTGTGCATATATGTTTATCCAAAAGGTTTGGGAACACATTTAGGTTACAAAATATTCAAGAATAGTATGTATTTTCAGTAAACACACATTAAGATAGATTAAATAGTAGGAAAAACCAAGACAAAATCAACTGAATGAATTTAGTAACATCTTTTGTTTTAGTTCATTAAAAAAAAGTTAGAGGAATTTTCTAGGAAGAAGCTCACATTGTTGTTAGCAATGAAGAGTCCACACTAGTCTATGCATAGTAATTGGGACTCAAGCAGAATAAATCTGTTTTTCTATTTTAGACTATATGCATACTTATTTTCTTCTTTTAAGTAATCCTTAATAACATTAGTTTCATAAAATAGCTGAACTAGAGTAAAATGGACAGCTAGAATATATAATCAACCAAATTCTATTCCAATGCCCATTATTAATTGACTCAAGCCTGCTAGTGTGTTATCCATCCATGGTAGTGGTGGGTAGAGGTTAAGTTCTGTTGGTCTAGCTGTTCTGGAAGGTACCTATCTGACCACCCCCCTCCAGAGTCTCAGGTGATTTATACCACATAATTAAGTAGCTCACTCAATACAGACTAGTTGAATGTTGGATACACTGACCTTTCATCAAGAAAGCATTTGTCAGACTTCCGCCGAGATGGAGACATAGGGGGGAAACACTGTACCTCCTCTCAGAACCAAGTTTAAAGTCAACAAAGTTTCAGTAACAAAAACGCAGCCAAAACACAGAAAATTGAACTATACGCAAGTCCGACAACAATGAACCGTTCAACCCGACCGGTAAGAGGGGCGGAGCCAGTAGCGGGGCAGGGTCGGGCAGGAAAGATTCCCTGACCCCAGGCATGCAGGCAGCTGGGGTAGCAGTGAGGACCCAGTGAGGGTGTGGGGCAGGCTGACCGCAGTCACACATTCATGTGGGCAGGAGAGCCCACATGAAAGGATCTTTTCTGGGACAGGAAAGATCTTCTGACCCAGGCGCATAGGTAGCTGTGGGCAGATCCCAGGTGTGGGGTAGCAACAGGCAGACCCAGTGAGGGTGCAAGGCGGCACACTGACTATGGTCACACATTCGCGCAGATAAACCAGCGAAAAGGAGCCAGCAGTGAGACAGACAGCACAGGCCCCAGCAGCAGGAAGCAGCAAAGGAGACCAGCCTTGCCCCTCTCTGACCCCGCCCACACATACAGCATCCGCCCTGGTGAACACCTAGGGCTCTGCTCCTCATATGTTAACAGGTATGAACAGACCAAAAGATTATGACTCAAGAATAGCTCAAAGCCCCAGAGCCTATAATTCTAAGTGGCCAAGAAATAGCCAACCTATCAGATGCACAGTTCAAAATACTGGTGATCAAGATGCTCACAGAACTGGTCAATTTTAGTCACAAATTAGAGGAACAAATGAAGGCTAAACTAAGTGAAATGAAGGGAGATACACAGGAAACCAGTAGTGATGGAAAGAAAACTGGGACTCAAATCAAGGGAGCGGACCAACAGGAAGAAAAAAAATGACCAAACAGAAAAATATGAAGAAAAAACAATTCAAAAAGAGGCTTAGGAACCTCCAGGCATCTTTAAAGTTCCAACATCCAAATTATAGGGGTAGCAGAAGGGAAAGAGGAACAGCAACAAGTGGAAAAGGTATCTGACCAAATAATAAAGGAGAACTTCCCCAATCTGGCAAAGGAAATAGACTTCCAGGAAATCCAGGAAGCTCAGAGAGTCCCAAAGAAGTTAGACCCAAGAAGGAACACACCAAGGCACATCATAATTACATTAGCCAAGATTAAAATGAAGGAGAGAATCCTAGAAGCAGCAAGAGATAAGGGGACAGTCACCTACAAAGGAGGGCCCATCAGACTGTCAGCTGATTTCTCAAAAGAGACCTTGCAGGCAAGAAGGGGCTGGAAAGAAGTATTCCAAGTCATGAAAGACAAGGACCTACAGCCAAGATTGCTCTATCCAGGAAAGCTTTCATTTAGAATGGAAGGGCAGATAAAGTGCTTCTCAGATAAGGTCAAGTTGAAGGAGTTCATCATCACCAAGCCCTTATTATATGAAATGTTAAAGAGACTTATCTAAGAAAAAGAAGATACAAAATATGAACAGTGAAAGGACAGCAAACTCACAGTTATTATCAACCACACCTAAAACGAAAGCAAACTAACAGGACAGCTAGAGCAGGAGCAGAACCATAGAAATGGAGATCATATGGAGGGTTAGCAACAGGGGAGCGGGAGAAAGAGAAGGAGGAAGAAGGTACAGAAAATAAGTAGCATAGATGATAGGTAGAAAATAGACAAGGGGGAGGGCAAGAATAGTAGGGGAAATATAGAATCTAAAGAACTTGAGACACATGGACATAAACTAAAGGGGGGAATGGTGGGGGAGGGGGTGTGCACGGTGGAGGGGAATGAAGGGGGGAATTAGAATGATTGATTTTGAATGATTGATTTATTGATTATATAATGGCATAGTCAATAAAATATATATTTTTTTAAAAAGAAAGCATTTGTCTAGGTAAAGTGTAACTCATTAATTAAGTATTTTTCTACTAAGTTAGTTTTAGTGGTTACACAAATGTTTTTATATATTCAATATATTATTATACAGTCATGGTAATTAGTTTCAAATCAGTATTAACCTACGTATGGTTTCCTCATCTCCAACTTACCATCTTTCAGTATAATCAGGATGCTAACCTATCAACTAGTCCAGGCAAATAATTGGTATAATTTGGTTCAAATTCTTGGTATAAGAAACCATGTTTTAAAATATCTGCTATTTCCACTACTCACTGCCATTGAGCACTTCTCTCCTAAAAACTATTAAGAGTTTCATTAACAGAAAATATTATTTAAAAAATGAAAATTCAAAAGTATTTTAAAGTCCTGTAAAATTGATAAAATGGGGGGAAAAGCAAGATATGGGTAAAAATGGGGGTGGAGGGGGAGAGTTCATAAGCAAATAAGGAAAGAGAATTTATTTAAGATTTCATCTGCTTGCCCTGACTGGTATGGCTCAGTGGGTTGGAGCATCATTCCACACACCAAAAGGTTTCAGGTTTGGTTTCCAGTCAGAGCACACGCCTAGGTTGTAGGTTCAATCCTCGTCAGAGTGCATACAGGAGGCAACTGATCAATGTTTCTTTCTCTCTCTTGCCTTACCTTTCCCTCTAAAATCAATAAACATATCCTTGGGTGAAGGTTAAAAAATAATATTAATAAAAATTAAATTTAAAAAACTGTCTTAAGAGAAAAAAGGGATAAAAAAACAACTGTCTTGAGAAAATAATGATTAAATTCAAACATTTAAATCTTAGTTGCTTTTACTATCTATTTATGAATTCATTCTCATTTTATTCATGTCTCACACAAAAAGTAAATTCTTTGCTAATTAAAAGCCACTGCCTTTAAAATTATTCTCCTGAAACAGAATAGATTTTCTTTGACTGGAATGATTTAGCTGGCATACAGACAGCAAACCTATAGCCAAGATCTGTACTTTCAGTAAGGATTTTGAAGTGTAGCTCATTTTCTTGGTTTTGCAGTAATGAATCTCTGACTACTTTATCTTTCCTACCCCCAGGGTAAAAAGTTAGCTTATTCTAACTTGTACTTCTTAGTTTTTGTGATTAAAAAAAAAGTTGCAGTAATAAGGCTGACTTCTGTCAAATCTAACTTTCAACTATCCAAACTGTAAGAGCTGTATATGGGGAAATCTGCACACTTACTTTTATTTCCTCAACTTTGACAGAGTTATTTACTTCTTTTTCTTTTTAACTTTATCTTATTATACAAAATTAAAAACAAATAATCTAGCCCTGGCCAGTGTGTCTCCTTTGGTTGGGCATTGTCCTGCAAACCAAAAGGTTGAGGGTTCAGTTCCCAGTTGGGGTGTGTGCAAGAAGCTACCAATCAATGTTTCTCTCACGTCAATGTTTCTCTCCCTCTCATTTTCCTTCTCATCCTCCCCCTCTCAAACCAATAAAAGAAAAAAATTGTAATGGTAAATAATCAATCTAAAATAATAGTCTTTCAAAAAAAGAAACAAAGTTTGGAGGAAAGTCATCCATGAAAAAAAAACCTGAAGAATTAATTTTTAAATGTATTTAATTATTTTTCAAGTACAGTTTTCTGTAAGAATTAATTTTTATAATAAAAGATTATGAAAGGGTTTCAAAAATAGGTACATGAAAATACATAAAAAATTTCCAGAAATTCTAGTAAAATAAACTATTCTAGTCTAAAAACCAAAGGACACCAGACTATTTCTATTTCTAAATATTTAGGAATATTAAAGCATTTAATCTCTCTTAAGTTATGCCTCTTAAGAGGTAAAACTAAAGAAAAAAATCTTGTATCTCTGTAAATATGTTTACCTTGCAGTTAAAGTAAATGTATTCTAAAAAGTTAAAATGTTAATACTCACTCTTCAATGAAAGAATTATCAAATAAAATGTGCCACTATCAATAACTATTGATAGTTGTTGATAGTTGTTAGTCTCAACTAAATGTTTACAAAATGCATTGTTTACAAAGACACTATCGCTTTTGTGAACCAATAAATGCCCATTTTTATGTGGGGACAACATATATAGAACCAACACAACTTTTCATTAAAATAATTGCCAGGGTCAATACCATGGGGATCCAAATCAAGAAACCTAAGTAGGAAACAGTCCAGGACTTCCAATGCGGCAAACAGAGAAATGCTAACTTCTAAACATTGGATTTCAATGTTTAGGATTTCAATGATTTCAATGAGAAACCATACTTCTCAAGCATAGCTCCTGACTGTACTCCAGCCTGCCCCTCACCCTCTGGACACAGTGATGACTCGCACTGAGCTCTCTTCTCCAAGCCACATGAAGAGAATGGAAATAAAAACTTCGGAAACACGACTGACACATGGCCACGGCTAGCCGACATTTCTCTGTGACATGACAAAGTAGTATATTTCTCTTCCTCACTTCTTCCTGTTATCTTCTTGTGTCTTCACATTGACCCCAGAGTTTGCCAATCTAGTATTATGCCCACTTCAAACACCAAACACCTGAGATGGGAAAACAAAGCTCTCTCTGATGCAGTTGGCAAATGACAGGACCAGCATGCCTTCTCCACATCATCTATAACATTCTCTCAACCCAATGTTTTCATGATTTCAAATTTTCAGCCAATAATCTAAGCATATTAACCCATTGCGTCCCCATCCATATCACCTTGTACAGAACAGATCACTGCTTTTACCAATTCCTAGGTGGCATTAGGATATGCCAGGTGATTTTCAGGACGACAGCATCTTGGATAGTTAGTTCCCCAAACTTTAAGGTGTCTGAGCATTATTTATTCCATCAGTAATTCCCAACCTTTTCCATCACAGCACGAATAGGATAGGATAATATATGTACAGCTGACCAGCCAGGAGGTTCCAGCAGGTCCACATAAGCCTTGCACTGACAATCTGGGGCTAGGGCAGGAGGAGCTCAGCACTCCTGTGATGGGTGTGCTGCTCTGGCAAACTCTGATTTTCAGTTCTACAGCTCCCACCATGTGTTCCAAGTGAGCCAGACACAAAGGCATGCAAATTAGTGATGTAACAAAAGAAAAAAGACAGTGATAACCTCAGGGTCCAACTCTTACAGACAGTGGGGAGTTTTCCTTTCCTAACATGGACTTTCAGGTATGTTCACTTGCCCTCCTATAGAGGCTGTGGACAAATTATACCCCAGTTCTTTCAAGTACTATGGTAGGAGCTACCCAAGGAACCAAAATTACTAAAGGAGAGTGTTTAATGCTGCAAATCCACCCCACTATTAAGAAAAACCCTAAAAAAGTAATGACTCTTTAGGTTTTCCCATAAATTAAAGGAGATTACAGCTTGCTTTAACAGCCATGTCTTAAATTAAGACTTGAAACTTTTCTATGTATTACTACTTTTTAAAGGAAAACAGAAACCATACCCAACATATTAATTAACACTCTTTTTGGACTAACACAGAACTGATTATCACACATATTCTACTACCTGAACCAACACAGTATTTACTGTCACACAAATTCTACTACCTGAGCACCCTTTTTTTTACTCTTTTTCAGTCCTTTTGCTGTCTTGCCCCCCCATACTTTTTTCTTATTAAATATCCCTTTTCACTAAAGTATCTTTATTTTACTTATCTAATGGTCTTGACTTTGGGGGAAAAAGAACTAGTGTTTAAAGCAAAAAGCACTGAATAAACAGTCCATTAACATGCACAAGACTAAATATGAATTTATTTGTTTATTTAGAGCTTTTGGTGTTTAAAATTTCAAATAAAATGGTCTGTCTAATTGCTGTAGTTTATTTTTTAAATATTTTATTTATTTTTATTTTATTTTATTTTTTAGAGAGAGGGGAAGGGAAAGAGAAAGGGAGGGAGAGAAACATCGATGTGCGTTTGCCTCTCACATTGCCCCCAAAGGGGACCTGGTCTGCAACCCAGGCATATGCCCTTACTGGGAATCAAACCACAACCCTGTGGTTCACAGCCCACACTCAGTCCACTGAGCTACACCAGCCAGGGCTAATTGCTGTAGTTTAAAAAATTAATTGTTTTTCCATTCTCATCCAGGAAAAACTGCAGCACAAATCAACACAGTAAAGACTAGCAAAAACAGAATTACATTTGAAATATAATTTAGGAAACATATATACATCTTTAAAATTACTAAGTAGAAAATGTAGCTGTTGGTAGTAAATGCCAACAAGAATGAAATACAGACATTTATATCTTATTAGTTTGCATTCAACAAAAGGCAACAAAAAGCAGTAAGTTTTAAACTCTTACTAAACAGGAATACAAACATATAAATAAGGGAAAAATCTCCCTCTATTTTAAACTCAAAATTTTCTTCTATATTCAATAAAAAAAACTTTATCTTTCAAAAGTATATGACAACTGTCAATTCAAATCTTTTACTTCTTTAACATGTACTTTTCATTCTAATATACAGATTAGGCATTATGATTTAAAATGAAACAGTTTAATGGAAAAACTGAGTTGCTTCCATGTAACTAGAGAAGACTTAAAGTTGGCACTCTATGGTATTGAAATGCAGCATACATACTATATTGCCCCGTACTAGTCTGATATATGCTAGCCGGTACTGCCATGGTAGCGATGTGAGGTGGCGTTCCTTCTTCCTCTGATTTTTCTTCTTCAATCTTGGGTACACCAGGCACATCAGAGGAAAGTTCATTCAGTATTTTTCTAAAAGAGAATTTAAAAATACAATAAATAAAATACACAAATCAGTTTTAAAACAGAAAAGCTATAGTGGAAGACATGGTTTGATGTATGACTCTCCCTTTTTGAAAAAAAAAAAAGCATCACAACAGTGGAAACTTAACTTACCGATAGGAGGGTCTCCGTGAGAGGATTTCTCTACATTTATGAGAATCAATTACACCTTCTGATTCTGCAGACTCATCCGTCTCTGCAATTGTTGCTACCTATAATACAAGAGTTTCTGAAATACATCATAAGAAAGAAAGATATGATTTCTTTCTTTCAAAAAGGTGTGACTAATTGAATAAAAAATAAATAAATAAATAACCTTAGTTCAGAATTAAAAAAATAAAAAAGCATGACTAATGGTCTCCATGTGCAGCAGCACTAAGCCAGGTGCTGGGGAGCACCCAGCAGGAGAACATGCTGAACTCATGGAGCTCACACCTGGCTTAGGAAAGGAAGCACAAAGACAAGCATTTCAGTTGTAGGACAAGTGTGTATGGAAAGGAACAGTACAGACAATAAATACTACAGAAATGCAAGTAAATAGTGGCTGGAATGTCAAGTGAGCCTTCACAGGAAAGGCCTAAATATATGACACATAAAACCTAAAGTACTCTCACAAATCCAGCAGGGAGTGAATGAGTGACAGAGGCAGAAAAAAAGCCTCAATCTCATCCCCCTTTTTGCAACACCACAGCTGACAAGAGCTGGGTCTTCAGGTTAGACATTAGATGGGTCCCATCTAAGCAGATAATCAAGCAGATAATTATTTAAGCAGATAATCAAGCCTGGCTGAAGTTAGGATTTACGTTACAACAAGCTGTTGAGGTTTGCTAATGATAGGTCTTGAAGGTCAAATTAAGGAATTTCTCCTTAAAAGATCAGAGTTTTAAATATGATTTCCTTTCTTTTTAAAGTAATAAAATAACATGATTATTAAATTCACAGAATTAAAATTAAAAAATCTCTCTTCAACGTAACTGCTCTCATTATTTACAGTCATTTTATCACTCAAGGCCCACGGTAGTTATGAGCTTACAAAACTCACTTTACTTAATATTACAATTATGTGGAGATTTGATTTGGGAAAAATCAGGAGAGCTTATTAAACTATGAACAGTGGACCCTGGCCAGTGTGACTCAGTTGAAGCATCACCTTGTAACCAAAAAGATGCAGGGTTAGATTCCCAGTCAGGGCGCATATGATCCCTAGTCAAGGAGGCAACCAATCAGTGCTCCTCTCTCGCATTGTTTCTCTCTCTACCTTCCTCTCTCTCTAAACACAATGAAATAGGAAAAAATGTATCAACCCTGCAAAATGAAATATATACTTCCCAAGCACATGGATGAGCAAATATGAACATGACCATGCATCTCTGTTCACAGACACCCAACAAATAAGCATACTAGTCAATGGATAGAATTTATTAGAAAAAAATGTTGCAATATCGCTACCAAACATTTATCACTATACTGGGCTTTCGCACATCTCTCACATAATCCTAACAACCTCCTTGTGTGAGGTAGGCTGTTAGTTTTTAGAAAGGCAAAAACTGAAGTTCACACAGAGAGATTAAAGGACTTGTCCATGGTTAAACAGGTAGGAATTTTAAGACAAGACTCACCGCCACCTATTTGTACAAAGATACCAGTAATTAAATAATCATTTCACAAAATTAAAAAAAAACCTTCTGAATATAAAACAAAACTTTCTTCTGGTCTCAGATAGGTTAAATATAAGAAACACCTGCACAACAATACAAAGTAAAAATGTAAAAAGGAGACTGGAAAGACTTTCTTGTTTTATGATGAGTCAGAAACTCTTGGAACCAAGGGTCATCAAATGGGGGGAGGGAGACAACGCTGAAAATTATTAAGAAATGTGGTGCCTCAAAGATAACTAAGCTTTTACTGCATGTGGGTTTATTACTTCAAATATCATGTTGCAAACTCCATTCTGATTTTACAATAAATTATACCAAATATGCAGAAAAGAACAAGAGTAAATTAGTACATCTACTTTTTCCTCAAAGGTCTTTTTGTCATCAATTAGGTTTAAATAATTCTAACATTTAAAGGACAATAACAAACTGACCTAAAAAAGAGATAAATAAATCCAATAAATGAGAAAAGTAAACTTGAAGAAATAGTAAGGATGTAAACCCCACCTTGATAACAAAATGCATCTCTGGATCACAACCATAATACCAAACACATCTATAAAACCCAGGTTAAATGTGAGAGGAGTATATGATGTATAAACATAAGACCAAGAGAAAATGATATCATTATTTCCTATGAATTACACATATTGAATTAAAAATAAACTTAAATTTCTACCTACCTACTAGTGCGAGTATTCATGAAAATAGCCCCAATACTATAATCTTTATATTACTGTGTTTATTGGACATCTCCAAGGAATCCTCAGTTATGCAACACTGGAGAGCTCTGCTAAATAAATGAGTTTGAGCAGAGAACAACCCGAGGAATTATTCATCTGGCAATTACTCATCCTGCAAGTTAAAAGCTGACAACAAAACAGCAACTCTTAGTCAAATCTATGTATCTAGCAGAGCACAATGTGCTTCTCCATGTAAAAGGATATTCCTCCAAATCTCTGATAAAACAACTGGAGCATAAAAGCTACACAAGGAAAAGATGATAAATTAGTAAAAAAAAAAAAAAAGAAGAAGAAGAAGCTCAAGCTCGAGAAAGTCAAAGACAAATCATGCAGGAAGGAACCTATCCTGAACAGTTTGTATGAGTGGTGACTGAATTACTCTCTGGACATGGACAGTCTGGCCCGAAGGTAACTGTACTAGAGTCACAGCTGGGGAGCCTTTTCCTGTGCCTGTTCCAACTACAGAGACCTGCAAAAATGAGCATCACTGAGGATTAAGGCTAGACCTTTTTATTGTTCTTTTTGCTTTTTTAAAAAAAGAAATACCATTGCTATGATGACTGGACTATTTTTCCTGCTTCCAAGAAATTATAAGTAAGCCAGGGACCTTACCATTAGGAGGTGGTCACTGTCCTGGAACAGTCATTCTCTGATGTGATACATAGTAAAGAACCCACGCTGCTCGCTTTTGGTTCCCATGCTTCGGTGGCTAAGAATGTTCCAAGAACAAAGTTCTAAAGCAGTTAAACTACCTCACTACTACCTCACGACTACTAACAGTGAAGCCTTACTTAGGCCAGAGTATAAGCTACACTCTCTCACTTCTTAAAAGAAATTGGAGACAGAATTTCAATATGTTGAATTATTTTTTTAAAGATTGTTTAACTTATTTATTTTTAGAGAGAGGGGAAGGGAAAAAAGAGAGGGAGAGAAACATCAATGTGTGGTTTCCTCTCTCCTGCTCCCTACTGGGAATCTGGCCTGCAACCCAGGCAGGTGCCCTGACTGGAAATCAAACCAGCAACCCTTTGGTTCACAGGCTGGCACTCAATCCACTGAGCTACCCTAGCCAGGGCAATACAGTTAATTATTTTTTTAATAAATGAAACATTCAACATGATATTCTAGAATTACTCCAGATACAAGCTGATGCCTTGTCTCTAAACTGATGAAAATTGTAGTTACTCTTATGCCTCAATAATCACAAAAAAGGGTGTATTTCATTTTATACCATCTGAAAAGCACATTCATTAAAAGCAACATCAATCTCATCACAAGACTATAAATATTGGAAGCTATCCAGCTCAAAATGGCAGATAGAGGTTTTCCAAAATTCAGAACTTCCGCTTAAAAGCTGGCACTTTATCACTGGCAATGTAAACTGTCAATTGTTTTCCTTAAAGTGACAAACTTGTTCATTTGATAAAATGTTTAATCAAATAAGTTTGAATAGCCACAGTCTGGTTATTAGTCATTCTTTTGAGAAAAATGATATTGTGTGGAAAAAAACCTTGCTAGTTCATCCTGCCACTCAAACAACTCAAGTATTGGGTTTTTTCCCCAAGAATGCCATCAGTCTTCATATGCAGCAGAAATGCTTCCAGTAAATGTCCTAATTTCATAACTCAGAAAATATTAAAGCAACATGTACTTAAGGTCAAGATTTAATACAATTGGTAATATTTACTGCTTCATCAAGAATATTCCTGGAAAACTGACTTTTTTAACTGCAAGTGAATGGCAGTGAAGAAAACAATAACTACTATCCAGTAGTAGTTATTGGTGCCACTGATTTGATTCCTGCTAAGGTACCAATAGTTTATCCCCCAGTGTTTTTGCATCATTAATGCAAAAGACAATGCAGAGAAAAAGCAAGAGATCTTAGCATATTGTGAAAGTAGTTTTAACCTCACAAACCTCCAGAAAGAGGCCTCAGCCTCCCCCAGGGTTTTGGTGCTCACACTTTGAAAACTGTTGCTCACTCCTTATTGGGGCTCGAGCCCCTGATTCTTAGCTTCAAGAGAGGACGCTGAGGCAGGCTGTGATGTCAGCTCCACAGCCAAACCACCACCTCTAGTAACCTTGACAGAGGGTTCATATTTCAGAGATTGAGCAAAATATTATATAAATTATACCCAAGGGAACCACAAGCATTCTTACAGGCTAGGCCTGTGGACTGAGACAGCAGATACTGCCCACATTTCACTTTCTGTGGTCAAATGGCCCAGATTCAAAGAAATTAATTTTTTTCTTTGGTTGTCAAATGATCTTGAATTAAAATATTTTCCTTTGCAGTTCTTAATTACCCAGGCATTCTACTGCAACACTGTTGATGTCATCTACAATGTCGTGAGGGTGGTGGTCATTGACATCGCAGCCCACAGACTGGGCCACCCCCAGAATCTCTCCAGTGGTTCCAGAGAGTTCTCTTAGCTGAAGATCAGTGCTGCATCTCTTGGGCAATGTTGACGATTTCATCAAAAGTGATATTTTCACTGTGCTTAATGTTTTTCTACTTGTTTCTGTCTCATGGTGGTTCTTTGAGGGTTTTGATAAGGGCAGAGGCAGAAGGCACTACCTCAATCTGGGCCTGTCTGTTCTGAATGGTTGGTTTCACTGAAACCCTCAGATGCTTCCAGTCACTGGTTGCCTTGGCAATGTCATCACCATCCTTGTTTGGAGACAGGTCCACCAGCTCAATCTTGGGGGCCAGGGCGGATATAGCACTGACTTCCCCACTGGTGCACCACAGGTATACAACTTTGATCTCATTGGGGTCAAATTTTGGCGGTATGGTGGAAGCCGCTTGTGTTGGATGAACCTGGATTCCAGACAACCAAAGAAAGTTACACCTGCACCTCCTCTGAGCCAAAAGCCCAAGGCAAAAATTAGTATTTTGAAGAACTTGGAGAACCACTCAACAAAGAGTCATGGGTTTTGATAGGTGTAAGTCATGCTTTAAATAGTTTTAATGCTCTTTCAAGTATAACATTCAGGATTTTAATTTATTAAACAATCGCTCTATCCAAATGGCATAGCATCGAGATACCTGCTGCAGAAAAGGAGCTGTACCCACTAATATAAAACTGTATTCCTAGAATTCTGGGGATGAGCTACATGATGAACCTTCCCTATCTCCAAACTCTGGGCATGCAAAGGCTCATGAAACAACACTGACACTAAACTACTAAAATAAAGGCTAAGCACCAGCACAAGTGACACACCCTAGAGTCAGAATTCAGATGTATCCTTAAAAAAGAAAAACAAAATAAAAGACAAAAACCCTTAGATCTACAGAGCCTGACAAACCTTCTATATTCTCAACACCAAAAGTGACTGCCATTAAGAGACTAGCATTAAGCCTTTAATAATTATGCCAGTAGAGTTAACAGGCTAAATTCCACCATTACTTATTAAAAAAATTCACTTGGCTCCCTACCTTTAACATCTTAGCATTATTTTATTATTATACTAATCACATGGGCCACAACTGAATATATGCACCCTTGAAGCATGCTACATAGAAGGCATGGAAGAAACACAGGCAATGACTGAAGATGCACGATGGCTGCAATGGCAAAACGGGCAAATATTAAAGAAGCATCTTTATGTTTGGGGTTGTTTTAGGTAGAGCTAGGCTGAAAGCAATGGTAGGGCAGCAAGTTGAAATGTTTCACAGGCAAGCAAAATTGTGGGACACACGCATGGGTTAAAGCTCATACAGAAAATAAATATCTGAAAAAATATTGACAAAGCGTAATCTATAGAGTATTTTGGTTATTTTATTCACACTGTACAAATGGAATTCTAAAACAGCTTTGGAAAGAGATGAGAACTAATTCTTTCCTAAAAGTCACCACTGTTACAGAGACAAAATTCAGTGCACTTGAACTAAAATGTGCATACTGAAGGTAGAAACAGAAAATGTCTTATAAACATCAAATATTCACTCCAAGAGTGAATATTAGAATATTAGAATACTTTCTAATAAGCAAAAGTCTCACAGAGACCAAGGAGACGCCATGTGGACTGGCCTAGACAGTGGGAATACAGCAGTGAGCAAGGAGAAGTCTCTGCTCTCCTACATCAGGAGGGCACAGAAAACAGATGAAGAAACAAATACATAATTGGGGGTGGTGCTAAATACTCAAAAAATAAAGGTAAGCAATTGGAGAATGACAAGGGAATGTGGAAGGAGGCTCTTTAGGATACACCTGAGGTCAAAGCTTCTTGTCAGAGGGAACATGTGCACAAAAAGCCTAAATGAAGACAGGGAAAAAGCCATAGGAAGATCTATGAGTATATTCACCACATTCCAACCATCAGGGAGGTACCTGCTCAAAAACAAATATCATCAAATGGATGTATTTTGTATTTCATAATTTATACCTCTTTTTAGGAGGCTCTGGAAGTGTGTAGGATGAACTCATAGTACACATAATTTACCTTTTTTTCCAGCTCCCCTGAATAATCCTCTTCTATGGGATGCCTGAAACATAGATTGTGCTGATGCCACCACATCCACCGAAAACCCCGATACAGACGGTAGCTGATCTGTAAGTTAAGATGCCACAACTGACAACCTTACTTGGCTTTGCAATTTGAAAATAAATCCTAACAATGACATTTATAACTAGGAAAACCTCATAATGTGTAACAAAGCATTTGATTAACACCTAGCAGATTAGCTTTAGTCCGAAGTCAGGTTCCTTGCTGTGGGGTTTATGATGTCACAGTACATATGCAAATGTCACATGTACTGGGCTGCTCTGAAGTCAGTTAGTAAAGAATGAAAATTTGCAAATTCACAATATAAACATACTTTGCTATCAACTCTGCTTCCTGAGAAATCAAACCAAGATACTATAAGCTGTTTTAATTTCAAAGACTACAACAAAAATACAGCAACACTCCAAGGAATAAGTTGGACAACTGTCTTGATTTCTGCGAGTTAAGTCAGGATCCTCAAAGAAGTCTGTCTCTTCTATGGAAAAACAGTGCTTAAAGAACATTTCAAACATTTTAAGGTTGGAAACAGAAAAAATATTATTATAAATGTGAACACTTAAAATGCAAAATATTTTACTTTATTTTTTTATTTATCTTTAGAGGGGAAGGAGAGAGGGAGAGAAATATCAATGTATGGTTGCCTCTTGTGTGTCCCCTGCTGGGAACTGGCCTTCAACCCAGGCATGTGCCCTGACTGGGAATTGAACTGCGATCCCTTGGTGCCCAGGCCTGAGCTCAATCCACTGAGCTACACCAGCCAGAGATATTTTTAGTTGATTTTTTAAAGTCCTATTTAGTTATGCTAAATGAGGATTAAACACAAAATTTAAAAATGTAGGCTTGGTCTCGTTTGAGTGTCCTTTAGTAGCTTTCTTTCCCAATGAGGTTTTTTTTAAACACTGTGACTAACAAATTTCAAAATCAATGCAGTTAAATTTTACTTTAAAAAATATTTTATTTATTTATTTTTAGAGAGCAGAGAAGAGAGGGAGAGAAGAGAGAGAGAGAGAAAGAAACATTGTGAGAGAAACATCAGTGTGTGGTTGCCTCTTGTGTGCCCCCTACTGGGGACCTGGACTGAAACCCAGGCATGTGCCCTGACTGGGAATCGAATCAGAGACATTTCAGTTCACAGGTTGGCACTCAATGTACTGAGGTACACCAGTCAAAGCAAATTTTACTTAATTTTACCTTAAGAATATCAATTGAAAATATTTCTTGAAAACAAAGCCACATGTGAGTGATATTATTAAAACTGCTCTCAAAATTCTAAAGAGAACTAACTACATGGGATGTTGTTACCCCACATCCATTTTGTGTGTGTAGAGCATAAATAAGAATGATCTGAAATCCATACTGAATTAAAATAGAGGGGGGAAATAGATTGCTGTTTCTGGTATTATAAATATAAAAGGCTAAATATTTATGTCTCTTTTAAAAAATTACTTTTTTGAAAGCAAAGCAAGTATCAGAATCAAGTCATTCTTAACAAAAGAGTCCATTTTGATAATACTTCCAATAAACAGTGTTGATCAGTTGAGGACATATTAAAGTTAGAGAGTTGTCTTGAAAAACTCCTCTAGATATTTTTTTCTAGCTAATTCTTATAGTATGTAATATTTATAGTAGTTGGAGCACCATCTTATATTCTAACCCATTGATTTGTGCTTCACTTATCATAGTACATTTTTAAAGTATTATAAAAATGATACTTTATATCATTTTCATAATACTTTAAACCACTTCATTGTGGTTCAATCCAATGAACCACACCCTGACTGGTGTGGTTCAATGGACTGAGTGCCAATCTGTGAATCAAAGTGTCTCAGGTTCAATTTCCAGTCCAGGTTGTGGGCCAGGTCCCCATTTTGGGGCATAGAAGATGCAACCACACATTGATGTTTCTCTCTCTCTCTTTCTCCCTCTCTAAAAAACTAAAATAAAATAAATAAAATATTTTTTAAAGTATTATAAAAATGAACATGACATTTATAGAAGTCAAAGCTCTTTTAGCTTTAGAACATTTAAAAATCAGTCTTACATTCTGATTGCACAGACTAACTGCAAGATAGCACTGAAAGTCAAGAGCCAAAGAGGACAATCTAAAAGTTTAGTTTGGACCTTCCTCATCCAGTAGAAGATAAAATTTTTGATTCTAGAAATTGTGAACAGTTTTTACAGAAGGTTAAAATCAATGAAAAAAACCTGGGAATCTTGATAATATTATTCACTTTGAATGTTTCAAGAATAAAATCACAGTTGTTTCTGTGATTTTAAAAGTTCTCTAAAAGATATCTGAAATATCTTACCAAGAAATACTTTAAGAAGAACAGTCTTCTTGATTGGCTTCCTGTGGTTGCATCTGACAAGGAGGCTTAACAAACTTGTTACTAACAGATTAGTCAAGATGAAGATGGATCTAAGTCTGAGGACTAGGTGAAGTCACCCCTTACAGGAAAAGCTCTGCTTACTAATAAAACAAATGACATGCATAAGAAAAAAAAACATCTAGAAACAAATTTTTAGCTTATCAGTGAATAAAACACAGCACTCTATTAAAAAATCAGTCTTACATTTGGTTTCATAAGACTGCAACTAACACTGATTGTACTTCACTAGCCAAACGGATTTCCAGGTAGTAAATGCACATAATGAAGTAATTTGCAATGAGGTCCTGAGCCAAAATGGCATTTCCCCAGCAGATAAAATGGCAAATAGTGGATATCAAAACTACTCTTAAAAATAATACAGATAATTTCTGCTCTCCAAGATGGAGGTGTGGGTGGAAATACTGTGCATCCTTGCACAACCAAAATTAAGGACAATGAAGATTTAGAAATGAAAACACAACCAGAACAGACAGAAAATTGAACTGTATGGAAGTATGACAACCATTCATCCAGACGGGTAAGAGGGGTGGAGTTGGTGGCCGATGGAGAGGGGTCCTGGCAGAAAAAAATGGTGGCTGGCAGATCCTGGGGCATGGGGAGGAAATGAGCAGACCCAGTGAGGCACACAAGGCTGCTGGCTGACTGCAGTCACACATTTGCGTGCAGATAAACAAGGCAAAAACAGGCAGCAAGACAAGCCATGCAACCCAGGGCCACAGCGCTGGGAAATAAAGCCTAAAAGCACTGATTGAAAACACTTGTAGTGGTGGAGGTGCCAGGAGAGACTCCCAGTCTCACAGGAGAGTTTGTTGGAAAGACCCACAAGGTCCTAGAATGTACACAAGCCCATCCACCCGGGAACCAGCACCAGAAGGGCACAATCTGCTTCTGGGAAGTGGTGGAAGGGACTGAAATACAAGTGGAATAAGCGCCATTGTTCCCTCTATGACCCCACCCCCACATACAGAGTCACAACCCAGTGACTGGGTTGCCCAGCGCTGGTGAACACCTAAGGCTCTGCCCCTCATAGGTAACAGGTGTGACCTGACCAAAAAATTATGGCTCAAATGAAAGAACAAATCAAAGTCCCAGAGCCAATACTTTTAGTTGACCGAGAGATAGCCAACCTATCAGATGCACAGTTCAAAATACTAGTGATCAGGATGCTCACAGAACTAGTTGATTTGGGTCATAAATTAGATGAAAAAATGAAGGTTATGCTAAGTGAAATGAAGGAAAAATGCACAGTGAACCAATAGTGATGGAAACAAAACTGGGACTCAAATTAATGGGGTGGACCAGAAGGAAGAAATAAATAACCAAACAGAAAATAATGAAGAAACAAGAATTCAAAAAATGAGGAGAGGCTTAGGACCTCCAGAACATCTTTCAACATTCCAGCATCTGAATTATAGAGGTAGCAGAAGGGGAAAAGAAACAGCCACAAGTGGAAAACTTATTTGAACCAATAATAAAGGAGAACTTCCTCAATCTGGCAAAGGCAATAGACTTCCAGCAAGTCCAGGAAGCTCAGAGAGTCCCAAAGAAGTTGGACCCAAGAAGGAACACACCAAGGCACATCATAATTACATTAGCCAATATTAAAATGAAGGATAGAATCCTAGAAGCAGCAAGAAATAAGGGGACGGTTGCCTACAAAGGAATTCCGGTCAGACTGTCAGCATATTTCTCAAAAGAAACCTTACATGCAAGAAGGGGCTGGAAAGAAGTATTTCAAGTCATGACATGCAAGGTCCTACACCCAAGATTGCTCTATCCAGCAAAGCTTTCGTTTAGAATGGAAGGACAGATAAAGTGCTTCTCAGATAAGGTCAGGTTGAAGGAGTTCATCATCATCAAGCCCTTATTATATGAAATGTTAAAGGGACTTATCTAAGGAAAAGAAGATAAAAATATGAACAGTGAAAGGACAGCAAACTCACATTTATTAACAACCACACATGAAACAAAAGCTAACTAAGAGAACAGCTAGATCAGGAGTGGAGCCACAGAAATGGAGATCACATGGAGTGTTAGCAACAGGGGAGTGGGAGGAGGAGGGAGGGAGAAGGTTCAGAGAATAAGTAGCATAGACCTTGGGGAGAAAATAGACAGGGGGAGGGCAAGAATAGTATGAGAAATGTAGAAGCTAACGAACATGTGACACGTGGACATGAACAAAAGAGGGGGAATGTGGGTCGGGGGGGTACGCAGGGTGGAGGGGAATGAAGGAAGGAAATGGAACAACTGTAATGGCATAATCAATAAAATACATTATAAAAATACAGATAATTTCTAATAGATAGGAAATGTACATGCCAAAAGCCACAAACCATAGCCTAAAACCACTTATCACCCAAACCTCATGTTAATCTTTATTTCTGACAGAAACCAACTTTTAGGAACAGTTAGGAAGCCAACTACAATTCACATGAGTTAATCTGTCTTATTTTTTCTATCAGTTACTCGGTATAAGTCCTAAAGAGTACTGACTTGGCAAACGCAACCTTAAAAATAGTCATAGTAAACAAAATGTGGTATGTACACACAAAGTATATTCAGCCTTAAAAAATAAGGAAATTTTATCACCTGCTATCAACTTGGACATTACACTAAGTGAAATAAGCCAGTCTCAAAAAGACACATATTGATAATTCCACTTATATGAAGTATCTAAAAGTAGTCAAATTCAAAGAAGTTGGACCCAAGAAGGAACACACCAAGGCACATCATAATTACATTAGCCAAGACTAAAATGAAGGAGAGAATCCTAGAAGCAGCAAGGGATAAGGGGACAGTCACCTATAAAGGAGTACCCATCAGACTGTCAGCTGATTTCTCAAAAGAAACCTTACAGGCAAGAAGGGGCTGGAAAGAAGTATTCCAAGTCATGAAATCCAAAGACCTACAGCCAACATTGCTTTATCCAGCAAAACTTTCATTTAGAATGGAAGGGCAGATAAAGTGCTTCTCAGATAAGGTCAAGTTCAAGGAGTTCATCATCACCAAGCCCTTGTTATATGAAATGCTAAAGGGACTTATATAAGAAAGAGATGATGAAAGATATGAACAGTGAAAGGACAGCAAACACACAATTGTTAACAACCACACCTAAAACAAAAGCAAACCAAGAGGACAGCTAGATCAGGAGTGGAACCATATAAATGAAGAACACATGGAGGGTTAGAAACAGGGGGATGGGAGGAGGAGAAGGGGGGAGAAGGCACAGAAAATAGCATAGATGGTAGGTAGAATATAGATAGGGGGAGGGTGAGAATTGTGGGGGAAATATAGAACCTAAAGAACTTGAGACACGTGGTTATAAACTAAGGGGGGGGAAGGGTGGGGGCGGGAGGGTACGGGTGGAGGGGAATGAAGGGGGAATAGAACAACTGTAATGGTATAATCAATAAAATATATTAAAAAAATAATGAAAGTAGTCAAATTCATAGAGACAGAGGTACAATGGTGGCTGCCAAGGGCTGAAGGGGTAAAAAGGGGGTTGTTTAATGTGTAGAGTTTTAGATTGCAAGATCAGAAAGCTTTGAAGATCTGTTTCACAATAATGTGAACATACTTAACACTACTGAACTGTATACTTGTTAAGAATGCAGATTTCATTCATTTTTGTTTACCACACACAAAAAGATAGTAAATAACAATGGCCTCAGATTTGGTGAATACAATAATTCCTCAAGCTTGGTAAATATGATAATTAACTGGCCTCTTGCCAGAAAAACACTGATTTCCTCATCATCTCACAGGCATAATTCTAAAGCTCTGGGTACTCTTGTATTCTTGGTCCCAAAATTATATAGTTCAATACATAAAATGGCTATTGGTGCTGAGAATTGTATGGATACAATTACTAATACATCAAAATTTTTTTAAAAATTTAAGTTTTCCATGCTCTTTCATATACCTAAGGTCAGAAGCTGAGTTGGGATCTAAATATAAAACTATACTATCTGCTATTATATAGTGAAGGAGTCACTGTCTATTACTGCATAGTACTGTGAACATATAGTATTCATGCACACACACAGTTCTATATGGTAACTGTATGTAGCACATATTATTACTTTTTGATAATTATGGCTTCTCCCACATAACACCCTCTGAAATGGTCTGGTTCAACACCAAGTATCTATGTATTATAAGTAAGACTGCTTAATGAAATCTAAAGCCAGATTCCTGGGATCTAAGCTTTTACTCACTCTGTGACCTATGACAAGTTACTCAGCCTCTCTGTGCCTTACTTTCCTCAAACACAAAGGAAATGAAAACAGTACTTTCCTATTAAGTTTTTGAAAGGACTGAGTCAATATGTGTAAAGCATTTATAACAGTGCCTGGAAAATACTGATTATTCAATAAATGCTCAACTTTGTTATTTTTATTATTGTTAATTTAAGTTCATCTTATATTAATTTTTTTTCCTCTATGTGGGATGGTTGATCTTGAGCCTGCTGGGAGCAAGCTAGCCCAGACCTCTCCAGTCCACACTTCTGTACCTCCAATTCTTACGTGTCCAAAGAAAAAATTTAATTACATTAAAATATTCACTAAATCTACCAAAATAGAGTTCTACTGCTGCATAGGATATACTACTGATTTAAAGGCAAACATTTTTCCTTAACTGTTTCTACTTGCTTTGTGTTCACCAATATTGCCTCTTTTAATATATTCAATGTTATAAACAGGCCTTTCTTTCCCATGACTTTTTGGAGAACAGCAAGAGTCTTATCTCTGATAGGGCTCAGAAAACTCACATTTCTGAAAAGTGCTATTAAGATGATGTCATCACAATTAATCAATGAAGTAAAAACTTCCCAAAGCCTGTGTTTTCCAGTGTAATTTTTTTAACGACACAGGATTTACAAAGGCTGTAGTAACAAAAAATTAGGCAAAGTAAATAATCTCTGAATCTTAGTCAAAGAAGAAAGTACAAAAATATTTCCATTTTTCATATTCCAATGTCCTGTTTACTCTTGTGTTGTTGTTCTATTTTTATTGTGGTAAAAAATACATAACATACAATTTACCATCTTAACCACTTTTCAGTATACAGTTCAGTAGTAAGAATATTCATCTTGCAAACCTGAAACTATTGCAAACCTAAGCAATAGTTCCCCTATATCTCCCCTACCAGCCTACTTTTACTAGAAAAAATTCAAGAAAAGGATAAAAAGAATAACCATGTTTATACCCAGTTATCATCCCATTACTGCTAGTGACAAACTACCCATTACTAAAACTAAGAACTTTAAAATCAAAAAGTACCCAAACCTAATAGAAAAATCATTACAAATGACAGATAACAAAAGAACAAACTTGGATGCGCTGGTCTGTGATTATAAGTAGAAAATCAAAATCTTTTTCTGGGGAATGGATGATTTACCGGCATTTGAGAAAGAGAGGAACAGAAGCGAGGAAAATACTTGCTAGGTGACTCAGAAGCAATGAGATGCAGCGGGTATTTAGCTGAGGCACCTGGGGGAAACCCTCTGGTTTACCATACTTAATTAAAATTAGGCTAAGGCAGCATCCTAAAATCTCCTTCCTGACTTTCATGAGCAGGAGGAAAGGAGCCAGGTGTCCAAGGTTCTGAGTCCTTTGTATCTTAGTAAACAGCTTAAGATCAGTATCCCCCAAAGCAGCTTCAGGGTGCAGAATTTGGTTCTGTCAATGGCAACTCCAGCTTTCAGCTCTTTTATGTTATCACCACGGTGACTTCTATTTAACTTTGAATACAAATAGAAGGGAAAGGCTCCGTTTATAGCTGCAAAGTTATAAAATAGAAAAACTGAAAATTCCAGCTCCTTTGGTGCACTACTGCCTCCCGCAATCAGTCAGCAGAAGAGGCCTAATGGCCAAAAGCAAACTTCTTTTCAGATCTTCATAAATGGGACATTTCACAGTAAACCTGACTAGCAGATGCTGTGGAAAGGTCATTATATAACGGTGCAGAGCAAGGGTCCTCTGAAAATAGGTAAACCCCCATAGTCCTTGACTGGGGGAAAGGGGAAACGGATGATAAGGTGTTTAAGATATGTTGCATAACAATACCATGTTAATAGTCATGCCTTCCCGGAGGGAAGAGGGCTGCCATCCAGGGCAAACTGTGTAAGTGACTGAGAAAGTTCAGTGGCTCCTGACACAGCTAGGGCAGGGAGTTTATACTGTGCCTGCCTTAGAGGCAGGGGGCAGATGGCCACCCTGAATGTCCATGAGTTGCTGCAGACTTTTGCCCTGACTAAAGACAGCAACCAAAAGAGGGTAAAAGATACAGAGGAATTGGCAAAAATGGTGGACACTAACACACCATAGGAAGGGCCAGATATGAGGTCACACAGGAAGTTCCAGGCCAAGGATTTAAATTAAGGTGGACTAAAAGAGGACAGCCATGTGGTCTGGAGTAAGAGAGAAGAGGTCTGAAAGTTAGAAGTCCAGTTAGCCCCCAGAGCTGGTGGTGTAGTGGGGGATGGGGAACCCAGATTCCAGGAGACAGCAGCAGGGATGTGTCTAGCCACCCAGATTCATAAGGGATGCTTGCAGCTAACTGTGACAGGAAATGCTGAGTTGCAGACTTCTGCTTTTCTGAAAGATAGTGCCTCTGAGGGAGGTATTCTGAAAGTCGCCTGGTTTGGCACAGACAGGAAGGACTATGTGTTTTTGAGTGTTATTAAAGGCACTGAGACTTAACAGTAGAAATCTGCCATTACTCTAAATCTGGATAACCTTTAAGTAAACAACTCCTTTCCTTTTTCACCAAACTCTTGCATTGAGAGTCACACTTCTTCGTGGTAGGCAGTGAAACCCCACAGCTATTCCAGAACAGTATGGATGGGATTCTGTAGTAACAGCACTCAAGATTACTATTATCAAACAATGAGATAGAAAGGATCAAACCGACTGAAATTTTGGTCACACATTTTGTTCCCACACTATTCAATGACCATTTGAGTATGTAGAAAGGAGTATTTTAAATTCCTCTTTATACAAAACTGAATTAAATCTAAACCATCAGGGAATTTAGTCCTCCAGCTTGAAGAAAATGAAGTAAGAGGCAAGTAAATATAATGATGTCAGGAAATATTCAGGAGAGTCAATCACATTTAGTTTATTGAAACACTATAGGATTAATAAAGATTTAAGTTTGATTTCCTAACCCTTCTATTTCATAAATTACATAATAATAATTATAACTAATACTCATAAATGAACATCTCCAGATCAGCTGTTCTGAACAGCTTTAGAACACTAAAATCTAAATTTGTTATTGTGTTTATACATTTTTGACTGCTAAGAATTGTGTTCCAGGTTCCAGCCAGGATGGAGGCATAGGTAGAAGTACTTCACTTCCTTGCACAACCAAAAGAAGGACAAACAATCTAAAAACAATAAAACAACTAGAAGTGCCAGAAAATCAAACTACATGGAACTCTGGAAACCAGGGACTTATAGAAAAATTTGCCCAGACCAGTAGATGGGGTGGAGACAAGTAGCCAAGCAGCAAAGAGGGTTGCCTTGCCCAGATGAATACCTAAGGCTCTGCCCCCTTACAACATAACAGGTCCACTGACTCAAAGAAATATGGCCCAAATGAAAGAACAAATCAAAACTCCAGAAAAAACTAAGTGACAAGGAGATAGCCAACCTATCTGCTGCAGAGTTCAAAACACTGGTAATCAGGATGCTCAGACAACTGATTGAGCTCACTTACAAAATGAAGGAACAAATGAAGGCTACCCAAAGTGAAATAAAGCAAAAAATACAGGGAATCAATAGTGACAGGAAGGAGACCTGGACTCAAATCAACAATTTGGAACAAAAGGAAGAAATAAACATCCAACTGGAACAGAATGAAGAAACAAGAATTTTTTTTAAATGAGGAAAAACTAGGAAACTCTGGGACAACTTTAAATGCTCTAACATCAAAATCCTAGGGGTGCCAGAAGGAGAAGAACAAGACCAAGAAGTTGAAAACTTATTGGAACAAATAATGAAGGAAAACTTCTCAAATCTGGCAAAGGAAGTAAGACTTCCAGGAAGTCCAAAAAGCCCAGAGTCCCAAAGAAATTGGACCAAAAGAGGAACACAACAAGGCACATCATCATTAAGTTACCCAAGATTAAAGATAAAAAAATAATCTTAAAAGCAGCAAGAGGAAAGGAGACAGTTACCTACAAAGGAGTGCCCATAAGACTGTTAGCTGATTTCTCAAAAGAAACCTTGCAGGCAAGAAGGGGCTTGAAATTAATCCAAGGTTAATTTCAAAGTCGTGAAAGGCAAGGCCCTACAACCTAGATTACTCTATCCAGCAAAGCTATCATTAAGAATGGAAGGGCAGATAAAGTGCTTCCCAGATGAGGTCAAGTTAAAGGAGTTCAGGATTACCAAGCCCTTATATCATATGAAATGTTAAACGTACTTATCTAAGAAATAGAAGAAGATAAAAATCTATGAACAGTAAAATGACAACAAACTCACAACTATCAACACTGAACCTAAAAAAATGAAAACAAAAACTGAGCAAACAACTAGAACAGGAACAGAATCAGAGAGATGGGCATTACATGGAGGATTTTCAGTGGGTAGGGGGAGGGGAAAAATAGGAGAAAAGGTACAGGGAATAAGAAGCCTAATTAGTAGGCATAAAATAGACAGGGGAAGGTTAAGAATGGTGTAGGAAACAGAGAAGTCAAAGAACTTGTATACACAATCCACTGACATGAACTAAGGTGGGGGAATGCTGGAGGGTTCAAGGGTGCGAGGTGGAGGGGAGATTAAGGGAAAAAATGGGAAAAATGTAATAGCATAATCAATAAAATATCCTTAAAAATAAAACAGTAACAAGTATTAAAAATTGTGTTCTAATTCTTTGAAAAATCATGAACCACACATGGCAGAGAGGATAACTCTTACTTAACCAAATAATCAATGAACCCACATACAAGTTAGTCCTTGAGCTCTTCATATTCCTAGTATATGAAAGTTAAAAACCACAATTTATTCCCTGGCTGGTGTGATTCATGGAATGAGTGCCAGCCTGTAAACCAAAGAGTCACCAGTTGGATTCCCAGTGTTGGGCACATGCCTGGGTTGCAGGCCAGGTCCCCAGTAAGGGGTGTGCAAGAGGCAACTGTACACTGGTATTTCTCTCCCTCTCTTCTCTAAAAATAAATAAATAAATGAAATCTTTTTTAAAACCCTACAATTTATTTTTTGATCAAATATTTTAAAAATATAAAAATAGAATAATATACCAAGTCCATAAACTTGCTATCCAGATATAATAAATATCATCTGATAGATTTGAAATTTTAGAAGAAGTAAGGATAAGAAATGTAAACAATATACTTTTTCTAGTACTATGAGGCAACCTTCTCCCAAATCTCTATTTCCCCCTTCTATTTTATTCAAAACACTCCTTACTTTCTGACCATCCAATTCTCACTTGTCTCACAGACCCATCTTTATTATTTCAGACAAATTTCTTGAAGATTCTATACTTCCAATTTCCACTTCTCCCTCTTATTCATTCTCTAACCTACAGAAATGTAGTTTCTGTTGACTGGACTCCTCTTTAATTCTTAAACCTGGACTTTTGCCAAGATGGAGGCGTTAAGTGGAAACACTGTGCCTTCTCCCACAACCAAGTTCGAATACAACAAAGGTTTAGTAAACAAAGACACAGCCAAAGAACAGAAAATTGAACTATACGAAGTCCGACAACAACGAGCCATTCAACCAGGACCAGTGGTTAAGTGAGCAGTGAGACGAACGGTGCAGGCCCCAGTGGGTGAACCCAGCAGCGGAGGGCTGACCACAGTCGCACATTCGCACGCAGTGGGATGGAGCACACGGGCCCTGGTGATGGTGGCAGCTGCGGTGGCGGCAGCTGCAGTGGCGGCAGCAGCAGGAACGGGACCACCATTGCTTTCCTTTGACCCCACCCCCACATACAGCATCACAACCCAGCAACTGAGTTGCCCCGCCCTGGAGAACACCTAGGGCTCTGCTCCTCATACATAACAGGTGCGAATAGACCAAGACAAGGCTCAAGAAGAACTCAAAGCCCCAGAGCCTATAATTCTAAGCAACCAAGAAATAGCGAACCTCTCAGATGCACAGTTCAAAATACTGGTGATCAGGATGCTCACAGAACTGGTTGATTATAGTCACAAATTAGAGGAACATATGAAGGCTAAACTAATTGAAATGAAGAGAAATGCACAGGAAACCAATAGTGATGGAAAGAAAACTGGGATTCAAATCAATGGAATGGACCAGAAGGAAGAATGAAACATCCAGCCAGAAAAGAATGAAGAAACAAGAATTCAAAAAAATGAGGAGAGGCTTAGGAACCTCCAGGACATCTTTCAACATTCCAACATCCAAATTATAGGGGTACCAGAAGGGGAAGAGGAACAGCAACAAGTGGAAAACTTATCTGAACAAATAATAAAGGAGAACTTCCCCAGTCTGGCAAAGGCAATAGACTTCCAGGAAATCCAGGAAGCTCAGAGAGTCCCAAAGAAGTTGGACCCAAGAAGGAACACACCAAGGCACATCATAATTACATTAGCCAAGATTAATGTAATCTTGGGTCCCTTGTAAAATGAAGGAGAAAATCCTAGAAGCAGCAAGAGATAAGGGGACAGTCACCTACAAAGGAGTTCCCATCAGACTGTCAGTGGATTTCTCAAAAGAGACCTTACAGGCAAGAAGGGGCTGGAAAGAAGTATTCCAAGTCATGAAATCCAAAGGCCTGCATCCAAGATTGCTCTATCCAGCAAAGCTTTCATTTAGAATGGAAGGACAGATAAAGTGCTTCTCAGATAAGATCAAATTCAAGGAATTCATCATCACCAAGCCCTTATTATATGAAATGTTAAAGGGACTTATATAAGAAAAAGGTGAAAAATATGAACAATGAAAGGACAGCACTCACAGTTATTAACAACCACACCTAAAACAAAAGCAAACCAAGAGGACAGCTTGATCAGGAGTGGAACCATAGAAATGAAGATCACATGGAGGGTTAGCAACAGGGAGCAGGAGGAGGAGAAGTGGGGAGAAGGTACAGAAAATAGCATAGACAGTAGGTAGAAAATAGGGGGGAAGGGCAAGAATAGTAAGGGAAATATAGAATCTAAAGAACTTGAGACACGTGGTCATAAGCTAAAGGGGGGAATGGTGGGGGCGGTGTGCAGAGTGGAGGGAAATAAACGGGGGAATAGAACAACTGTAATGGTACAATCGATTATATATATATAATATATAATATATATAAGGATATATATATATCCTTATTAATCCAAGGTTAATTTGCAGACTTCACTATTACTTGACTTCTTTAGCAACACCTGAGGCTTGCCCAGGCTGAAGATCCTCAGAATTGCAAATCATCATCTTTATACAAATGGAGATCTATTGTTTTGACGGTGGAGGCCCAGAATACTGCAGAAAAGGCACTGTGTGGAGGTCAGTGAACCAGTTCCCAAAGGGCCCTCCCTGTAGGCATTAGAGGCAGAAGTAAGATTTGCTTTAGACTACTACCTCAGCAAAGAAGGCAGAATTACAGCTCAGAAATCATAAGAAGTCCTTACGGAAGATCCCAAATTCATGAAAAAATATATGTGCATTCTACTCTGTTCACATAGACGAAGAAGACTAAAGAATATATACTAAAATGCTGACAATGATTATATTTTTTAATTGTTAAGATTAAGGATAGAGTTTATTTTCTTCATTATAATGATAATATATATTTGGTTAATTTTTTATAATGAATGTGCATTTGAGAAAAGAATTTATCTATTTATTTTTAGAGAGAAGGGAAGGGAGGGACAAAGACAGAGAAACATAAGTGAATGAAAGGAACATTGAATTGCTGTCTGTTCTACCTCCTATATGAGGAGGGGGAGGGCCCTATCTGAGCCCTCCCCCAAAGAGCAACACAGCTGGCAGGCCAGTGCCATATCTGAGACTCCATCAATCTAGCTAACACTGCTTGACCTGCCCTGGAGATCCCCTAAGACTCTGTCCCACCCAACTTGTGGTTCCACCCAAACTGTTAACTGTGACTTATCCCTATGAATGGCAGGTCTTGGCTCATTCTTTACAGCTTCCTAAATCCTATCAAATGAGCAAGATCTGACCTCAGTGCACCCACAGCCCCTGTACCTCTTGCTAAGTAACCTGAAGCTGGGCACTAGCAGCAGCACCCTTAGAATCACAGTTTGGCTTCGACTGGGACTCTCCAAGCCCAGCACAAGTAGCAGACATATCATACTGCTTTATATCTCTTGCAGGGTTGCTCTGGAAAAAACACAAGTGGGGGCACACCTTGGCCTGCACCACCTGGAAAATCTCAGAGACTGTACATCCAATGGACGACTACAGATCACAACAGAGCATTACCACCTGCCCCTGCACAGCTGATCCTCCAAGAAGGGGTGGAGGTTGTTGGTCAGAGGTCGCAGCCAGTCCTTGTAGCTGACTGACCCAGGTAAATCCTACCCCCATTGACCTGTCATCAGCAATCAAGGCTCATCTACAACAGGAATGTGTATTAAGCCCACACAGAGGGCGCATCTTGAGTACTCAGCTTGGGACATAGGGGAGACTATGGTACTGGACTCTCCAGGATACCTACTACATCAGGCCACACTACCAAGACAGGGAGTAATAGCAGCCCTACCTAATACATAGAAAACAGGAAGACTGCCAAAATGAGGACACAAAGAAACAAGGCCCAAACAAAAAAAAATATCAAAACTCCAGAAAAAGAAATAAACAAAAGGGAGATAAATGATCTATCAGATGCAGAGTTCAACAGACTGGTTATAAGGATGCTCAAGGAACTTAGTGAGGACATCAACAGCAAAAAAATGATTCAGTCAGAAATGAAGGACTAACTAAAATAAAAAACAATTTACAGGGAAACAAAAGTAGAATGGATAAAGCTGAGGATCAAATCAATGATTTGGAACATAAGGAAGCACAAAAACAATCAGAACAAAAAGAAAAGAAAATCCAAAAAAACAATAGTGTAAGCAGCCTCAGGGATAAATTTAAGTGTTCCATCCTTGCATCACAGGGATGCCAGACAGAGAACAGAAAGAGCAAGAAATTGGAAATCTATTTAAAAAATAATGAAAGAAAACTTCCCTAATTTGGTGAGAGAAATAGACATGCAAGTCCAGGAACACAGGGAGTTCCAAACAAGATGGATGCACAAAGGCCCACTGCAAGATACATCATAGTTAAAGTGCCAAAGACTAGAGATAAAGAGAGAATTTTAAATGCAGCAAGAGAAAAGTAGTTAGTTACCTACAGGAGCATCCCCCATAAGACTGTCAGCTAATTTCTCAAAAGAAACTTTGCAGTTTAGAAGAGATTGGCAAGAAATACTCAATGTGAGCTTTGCAGAAGATGGAGGCAAGGTAGGAGGGAGCAGATTCCACTTCCCTCCACACACGGGAGAAAAACCTAGCCGATATACAGAAAAACAGAGCAAAGAGACAACAGTACCCCAGCATGTAGGAAGATAGGAGACCCAAAATTGTAGCGGACATCGAAAAACCAGACAGTAAGGAGAGCACTTCAGGACTATAAATTCTTTGGGACCACAGTGGCAACAGCCCAAGGCCTGGTACCGTCTGGGTCTGCCACAGGGTTTTGGGGAAAGAGCTGCATCAACGGCTTCCACCCCAGCAATACAAGGTTTGAGCAGCACTGGGAGAGACCTGGTTGCTTGAAGTCGCAGAAAGGGGAATAAGGACTAAGTGGCAAACACACAGGGGCTGTGAAGACCCACAGAGTCTGTGGATGCTCGCTGGGGAGTTGAGAGTTGGAGAGAATTAATAGTTGGGCTGTGACGGGCCGTGACCCGGATAGTCCCCAGACTGGTTGGAGAATTGGGCAATGTGAGAGTCTAGGACTCTGTATGGAGCAGCAGGCTTGAGTAGGAGGAATTTCTCAAAAAGAAAAAGTGAAAAAAAATACATTGTTTGGGGAATTCTGCAGCAGCCACTCCAGCCTCCTCCCTACTCAGCTGGGCAGCACTCCTGAGGTGGCACAAAAGGCCCTGCACACACTCCCATAGCCCTGGGAAGGGACTGGAGGCAGCCTGGACAAGTGTGCACAACTGTGACCTGGGGAGAGTGTGCTCTGAGGAAGGCCTGGATCCCACACCCAAATCCCTGGGGAGAATGCATACCCTAGACTGACTGGGTGCATATCAGAAAGGGAGAAAAGCAAAACCAATCCCCCCTCAGCCTGCTGCAACCAGCCAGACCAGCAAAACCGGTTTGGACAGTTTGAAACCAGTGACAGGCTTTTTTTTTAAAATTAATTCTTTATTTTTTTTTATTTTTAGTTTTTTATCTTTTAACTCCTTATTCCTCTCTTTCCTTCTTTCTTGTTTTATTCTTTCTTCCTTTCTTTCCAATTTTATCTCTTCTTCCTTCCTTCTTTTTTTTTCTTTTAAATTCACACAGGTGAGACAAAAAAACCCTGGAAATGTGAAAAGACCAGAGTTGGACCCAAAGAGGGGACATCTCAACAACTGAGACAGTGAGACAAATTTCACCTTGCTATAGCAGAGAAACTACAAATTGCTGCATATTTGTATTATTATTTTTTCATTACTCTTACATCTTTTATTTTAATAGTATTTTTGTATTTTTCTTCTTTCTGTTTAGTCTTCTTTGCTTGGCTGGTTATATTGTATCATTTGACAGGTTTCCCCTGTTCTCTCTTCCACAGTGTATTGCTAATTTACTGTCTTTCACTTCACCTGTATTCTATTAGCACACTACTCGACGTCATATACTCCCTATTCTTGCTATCCAGATCACATAGATTCTCCCATATGATTCTTGCTCTAATATTATTGTAAATAATAGCTGTTCCATACAATTGGAAATACTACACAACACCCTTTCCAGATCTTAGCCCACTTAACGGTCTCCTGAACTCTATTACAGTAGTGGTTAACTCTATTCTCTCACACACTACACCAATTTACTATCCTTTACTCTCACCTTACCTCAGAATCTGACCTCCCACAACCTCACTGCTTTCTAGATCCAACTCACAATCTTCCCTTTCCAACCAGAGTCTTAACTTCTTTCCATCCTTTCTCAAAAGTGGCTAGTTGGGTATACTATCATGGTTAACACTATACATAGCCAAAGGATCTCCTATCTCTTCTCTACTGGCTGCTACTGTAAATATCATAGAACACACTCTTGCTGTGATAAACCATTTTGCCTTCCCCTCCAGCTGACCACAAAAAAGTGTAGGTGAAAGCTGTGAACACCACAATACCCGCTAGAAGAGGAAACCCAGCAACAAAGGAACCACCAACAGATAACAACAGAAGAAGGTGAAGGAGGGAGTGGAAGCCACATTAACCACAATCCAGGACCTATTTGGAAACACAGCTAAATAGTGGAGAAATTACACAGAACAACTGAACAAGAGCAAGAGAGAATCCTCAAAACCTTGTACACATGGAAGAACCAGCTTCAACACAATCTGCCCAAACCAGCTCAACAAAATACAAGAGGTGGTGCACCAAGTGACCCTCAGTTAACAAGTTAAAGGTAAGGACCCACCAAAGAAAAACCCAACAACAATAAAAACCCAAAGACAAACACAGAGCCAACATAAATGATAGTCCAAGACCAGTTGAGCTCAGGAGATCAAGGAAAAGGTACCAATGAAGCTCACAGGTATTCTACCATAGAAGTTCACACAATAAACCCATGGAGTCAAAATAGATCAATTTAAGAAGCTAAGGGTAACAAGAAGAGTCTCACAAACAATGGGAAGACAAAGAAACAATCCTCAAATGAAAGGAAAGGAGGAAGCCTCAGAAAGAAGGCTAAATGAAATACAGACAACTCAACTATTATTCTCAATGAGCTCACAGTGAATTACCAGAAACTACAACGAATTCACTGCAAACTGTATGAACATGAAAAAAGGAGATAGAAATTATTAACAAGAACCAAGAGAAAATGAAGAATGCAATTTCTGAACTGAAGAACACAGTAGAAAGGATCAAAAGCAGGATCAATGAAGCTGAAGATCAGATCAGTGACCTGGAGGACAAAGTAGGAAAAAAACATAAACAGCAACAAAAGGAAAAGCGGCTCAGAAACAATGAAGAGAAATTAAGAGAAATAAATGCAGGATGATATGAAACATAATATCCATCTAATAGGGATAGCAGAAGAAAAAGAAGAAGAGCAAGGGATAGAAAATCTGTTTGAAAAAGCAATAATGGAAAACTTCCCTAATTTCATGAGAGAAAAAGTCACACAAATCCAGGAAACACAGAGAGTCCCAATCAAGAGGAACACAAAGAGCCCCACTTCAAGACACATCACACTTAAAATGGCAAAATTCCAAGACAAACAGAGAATCTTAAAGGCAGCAAGGGAGAGACAGGAAATAACATACAAAGGGAGCCCTGATAAGGTTAGCAGCTGACTTCTCAATGGAAACACTCCAAGCCAGAACAGAATGGCAAGAAATATTCCAAGTAATGAGAACCAGAGGTCTGCAACCAAGGCTACTTTAACCAGCAAGATGCTCAAGCAAGATAGAAAGACAAAAAAGAGGTTTCCCAGACGAAAGAAGTCTAAAAGAACATGCCTCCTCCAAACCGGCTCTATAAGAGATGTTCTTTAACACCTGCTTTAAGGGCTGCTTTAAGGAAAGGAAAGAGAGAGAGATGAACACAGGTACAAAAGGACAATGAGTAAAGTACCTATCAATAATAACCTTAACATAAATGAATTAAATGCTCCAATCAAAAGACATAGAATAGCTGAATGGATAACAAAGCATGACCCATACATATGCTGCCTATTAGAGCTCAGGACAAAAGACATACACAGACTGAAAGTAAAGGGCTAGAAACAAAATTTCCAAGCAAATCAACGGGAAGAAAAAAAAAGCCAGGGTAGCAATACTCACATTAGACAAAATAGACTTAAAAAAAAGGTTATAAAAGAAGATCCAGAAAGTCACTTCATAATACTCAAGGGAAGAATCCACCAAGAAGACATGAACATTGTAAATATATATGCACCCAACATAGGAGCACCCAAATACATAAAGAAAATTTTAGAGGACTTCAAGAAAGATACTGACAGCAACACAATTATTGTAGGGGATTTTAACACCCCACTGTCAAAAATGAACAGATCTCCCAAACAAAATATCAGTGACGATATTGTGTCATTGAACACCACCCTAGATGAAATGGACTTAACTGATATATATAGAGCCCTTCATCCCAAAGAAGCTAAATACACATTGTTTTCAAATGCACATGGAGCATTTTCAAAGACAGGCCACAGGATAGGACACAAAACAAGACTCAACAAATTCAAGAAAAGTGAAATCATACCAAGCATTTTCTCACATCACCAGGGACTGAAACCAGAAACTAACCCCAAGGGAAAAACCTCAAAACACTCAAACTCATGGATATTGAATAGCATGCTCTTAAACAATAAATGGGTCAAGAATGAGATCAAGGAAGAAATCAAAAAAATTTGCAAACAAATGAAAATGAACTCACAACAAACCAAAACTTATGGGACACAGCTAACGCAGTCCTGAGAAGAAAGGTCATAGCAATACAGGCCTACCTAAAAAAGATAGAAAAATTTCAAACAACCTAACCTTATGCCTACAAGAACTCGAGGAACAACAACAAAGACAGCCCAGAGCAAGTAGAAGGAAGAAAATAACCAAGATCAAAGCAGAATTAAATGACATAGAGAGTAAAACCACAATTCTAAGGATCAGTGAATCCAGGAGCTGTTTTTATGAAAAGATAAACAAAATTGACAAGCCTTTAAGAGGGCTCGCCAGGAAAAAAAAGAGAGAACCCAAATAAACACAATTAGAAATGAAAGAGGAGAGATTACAATGGACACCACAGAAATACAAAGGATTCTAAGAAATTACTGTGAAGAACTTTATGTCAAAAAATTTGAAGACCTCGGTGAAATGGACAAATTTCTAGAAAAATACAATCTTCCAAAACTCAAGGAAGAAGAAGCAGAAAGGCTGAACAGACCAATAACAGCAGATGAAATTGAAGCAGTAATAAAAAAACTCCCAACACACAAAGGCCCTGGACCAGATGGTTTCACAGGAGAATTCTACAAAGCACTTAAGAAAGAGCTAACCCTATTCTTCACAGACTATTCCAAAAAATCCAAAGGGATGGAAGCCTTCCTAACTCTTTTTATGAAGCCAGCATCCTCCTAATCCCAAGACCAAATAAAGACACAACAAAGAAAGAAAACTTTAGGCCAATATCACTGATGAACATAGATGCTAAAATCCTCAACAAAATGTTGGCACACCACATCCAACAATACATTAAAAAGATCATACACCATGATCAAGTGGGATTAATCCCTGGGATGCAAGGATGGTTCAATATTTGCAAATCAGTAAATGTAATACATCACATAAACAAAAGCAAAGACAAAAATCACATGATCATATCAATACATATCAGAAAAGCATTTGATAAGGTATAGCACCCATTTATGATAAAAACACTCAGCAGAGTAGGAATAGAGAGAGCATTCCTCAATATAATAAAGGCCATATATGACAGACCTACAGCCAACATGGTACTCAATGTGCAAAACCAAAAATCTTTTCCACTAAGATAAGGAACACGACAAGGTTGTCCACTTTCACCACTTCTATTCAACATAGTATTGGAAGTTTTAGCCACAGCAATCAGATAAAAAAGGAAGTAAAAGGCATCCAAACTGGAAAAGAGAAAACAAAACTGCCATTGTTTGTAGATGACATGAGAGTGTACATGGAAAATTCTATAGACTCCACCAAAAAACTGCTTAACCTAATAAATGAATTTGGAAAAACAGCAGGATACAAAGTCAATATCCAGAAATCAAAGGCATTTTTGTATACCAACAATGAAACAGCAGAAACAGAAATCAAGAAAAAAAATCCCATTTGATACAGCAAAAAGAAAAATAAAATACCTAGGAATAATCCTAACCAAGGAGGTAAAAGATCTGTATGCAGAAAATTACACAACAGTGGAGAAAGAAATCAAGAAAGACACAAACAAATGGAAACATATACCATGTTCATGTATTGGACGAATTAACATCGTCAAAATGTCTATACTACCCAAAGCAATTTACAGATTCAATGCAATACCTATTAAAGTACCAATGGCATATTTCACAGACATAGAACAAACACTTCAAAAATTTATATGGAACTATAAACGTCCCCAAATAACAGCTGCAATTTTGAGAAATAAGAACAAATTAAAAGGGATCACAATACCTGATATCAATCTGTATTACAAGGCCATTGTGATCAAAACAGCCTGGTACTGGCATAAAAGCAGGCACACAGACCAATGAAACAGAACAGAGAGCCCAGAAATAAACCCAAGACTCTAAGGTTAATTAATATTTGACAAAGCACACAACAACATAAAATGGAGTAAAAATAGTCTGTTCAATAAATGGTGTTGGGAAAACTAGACAGCTATGTGCAAAAAAAAAAAAAGGAACTTGAGGACCAACTTACACTATACCCCAAAATGAATTCAAGGTGGATAAAAAACTTAAATAGAAGTTGTGACACCATTAAAGTCCTAGAGGAGAACATTGGCAGAAAAATCTCAGATATTTCATGCAGCAACATTTTCACGGATATGTCCCCTAGAGCAAGGGACATAAAGGAAAGAATTAACAAATGGGATCTCATAAAAATAAAAAGCTTCTGCACAGCTAAAGAAAACAATTAAAATAAAAAGAGAACCAACTGTATGGAAAAACATATTTGCCAATGATACCTCAGACAAAGTTTTAATCTCCAAAATATACAAAGAACTTACACCACTCCACTCTAAGACAAGAAACCCAATGAAAAAGTGGGCAAAGGGCTTGAACAGACACTTTGCCAAGGAGGACATACAGAGGATCCAGAGACACATGAAAAGATGCTCAATATCGCTAGCTATTGGAGAGATGCAAATTAAAACAACAGTGAGATACCACTTTACACGAGTCAGAGTGGCCATCATAAACAAAGCAACCAACAACAAGTGTTGGACAGGTTGTGGGGAAAAGGGAACCCTAGGTCACTGTTGGTGGGATTTTAGACTGGTACAACCACTATGGAAAATAGTATGGAATTTTCTAAGAACACTAAAAATGAATATGCCTTTTGACCCAGCAATTCCCCTGCTAGGATTATATCCTAAGAACCCTGAAATACCAATTCAAAAGAACCTATGCATCCCAATGTTCACAGCAGCACAATTTACAATAGCAAAGTCCTGGAAGCAACCTACGTGTCCATCAGTAAATGAATGGATGCAAAAAGGCTATGGTACATTAACACAATGGAATTCTATGCAGCAGAAAGGAAGAAGAAGCTCCTACCCTTTGCAACAGCATGGATGGAACTGGAAAGCAGTATGCTGAGTGAAATAAGCCAGGCAGTGAGGGACAAATACCATATGATCTCACCTTTAACAGGAACTTAAACAATAAAACAAACAAGCAAACAAGCAAAGACACTGAAATAGAGAACATGGGGGCAGCGACCAGAGGGGAGAGGGGAGGGAATTTCAGGGGAAAATGGAAAGGGTTTACAGGCATAAGTATAAAGGACACATAGATAACAACCAAGTGGGGTGAAAATGGGAAGGAGGTAGAAAACATGGGGGAGGGTGGGCTGGGATTCGAGTAAAAAACAAAACTATACTTGAACAACAATTTAAATAAATAAATAAATAGATGATAAATAAGTAAATAAACAAATAGAATGTGTCTTTGGCTCCTTTGGGATGAAAGTCTTTCTATAAATATCAGTTAAGTCCATTTGATCTAGGACATTGTTCAATGCTGCAATATCTTTGCTGACATTTTGTTTGAAAGATCTATTTATTTTTGACAGTGGGGTATTAAAATCCCCTCCAATAATGTGTTGCTGTCAATATCTTTTTTGAAGTCCTCCAAATTTTTCTTTATGTGTTTGGGTGGTCCTGTGTTGGCTGCAAATATATTTACAAAGTTTATACCTTCTCTTTTTAAAAAATTTATTTTCATTGTTGTTCAAGTATAGTTTTTGTCCTTTACCCCCATCCCAGCCCATTCCCACCAGGGCTCCCCACTTTCCTCCCATTTCCACTCCTATTAGTTTTTTTTCCATGTATCCTTTTATACTTATACCCTTTCCCTATTCCCCTGAAATTCCCTCCTCTCTCCCCTCTGGTCACTGTCCCCCTGTTCTCTATTTCAGTGTCTTTGGTTATATTTTGCTTGCTTCTTTGTTATATTGTTTAGGTTCCTGTTAAAGGTGAGATCATATGGTATTTGTCCCTCACTGCCTGGCTTATTTCACTCAGCATACTGCTTTCCAGTTCCATCCATGCTGTTGCAAAGGGTAGGAGCTTCTTCTTCCTTTCTGCTGCATAGAATTCCATTGTGTTAATGTACCATAGCCTTTTTGCATCCATTCATTTACTGATGGACACGTAGGTTGCTTCCAGGACTTTGCTATTGTAAATTGTGCTGCTGTGAACATTGGGATGCATAGGTTCTTTTGAATTGGTATTTCAGGGTTCTTAGGATATAATCCTAGCAGGGGAATTGCTGGGTCAAAAGGCATATTCATTTTTAGTGTTCTTAGAAAATTCCATACTATTTTCCATAGTGGTTGTACCAGTCTAAAATCCCACCAACAGTGACCTAGGGTTCCCTTTTCCCCACAACCTGTCCAACACTTGTTGTTGGTTGCTTTGTTTATGATGGCCACTCTGACTCGTGTAAAGTGGTATCTCACTGTTGTTTTAATTTGCATCTCTCCAATAGCTAGCGATATTGAGCATCTTTTCATGTGTCTCTGGATCCTCTGTATGTCCTCCTTGGCAAAGTGTCTGTTCAAGCCCTTTGCCCACTTTTTCATTGGGTTTCTTGTCTTAGAGTGGAGTGGTGTAAGTTCTTTGTATATTTTGGAGATTAAAACTTTGTCTGAGGTATCATTGGCAAATATGTGTTTCCATACAGTTGGTTCTCTTTTTATTTTAATTGTTTTCTTTAGCTGTGCAGAAGCTTTTTATTTTTATGAGATCCCATTTGTTAATTCTTTCCTTTATGTCCCTTGCTCTAGGGGACATATCCGTGAAAATGTTGCTGCATGAAATATCTGAGATTTTTCTGCCAATGTTCTCCTCTAGGACTTTAATGGTATCACAGATTATATTTAAGTCAAGGAGAAATTTTTTTCAAATGCAAATGGAACATTTTCAAAGATAGACCATATGGTAGCACACAAAAGAAGCTTTAACAAATTCAAGAAATTGAAACCATATCAAGAATTTTCTCTAACCACAAAGGACTGAAACCAGAAACCCTCCTCAAGGAAAAACTCAAAATCATTCAAATTCAGGGAGATTGTATACCATGCTATTAAACAGTGAATGGGTCAGGAATGAGATCAAGGAAGACATAAAACAATTTCTGGAAACAAATGAAAATGAACTCATAAGAATACAAAACTTATGGGACATGGCAAAGGCAGCCCTGAGAGGGAAGTTCAGAGTGATAGACGTCTGTTTAAAAAAGATAAAACATTTCAAATAAACAACCTAATCCTACAACTACAAGAACTTGAGGAACAGGTAATACGGACTTCCGGCTGAAATGAAGGCATAGGTAGACACACTGCGACTCTTTGCCCAACCAAAGGAAGAACAACAATTTAAACACAGACAAAAAAAAAAAACCCAGCCAGAACTGACAGAAAATTGAGTGTATGGAACTCTAACAACCAAGGAGTCAAGACACATTCATCCAGACTAATAGGAGGGGCAAAGTCACACAGCCAGGGAAGAGAGGGCTCGAGGCAGAGAGACAGCTGGTGGACCCAGCAACATGGCAGATAGTGGAAGGAGGTGCAGCACACAAGGCAACTGGTAGACCAGGAGGTCCCTCATTCCCAGGCAGATAAACCAGAAAAAACTGGTGGTTGAACAAACTGCACAACCCAGGGTCCCAGTTTGGGGAAATAGAGCCCCAAACCACTGATTGGAAACACCTGTGGAAGTTGAGGTGCTGGGAGAAACTCCCAGCCTCACAGGAGAGTTCACTGGAGAGACCCACAGGGTTCTAGAATATACACCAGCCAGCCCACACAAGAATCAGCACTAGGAGGACCTAATTTGCCTGTGAGAAGTGGGGGAAGTGACTCATATCTGGCAGAACCCACACTATCGTTCTCTCTCAGACTCCAACCCCACATATAGTGTCACAGCCCAGTGACATGGATGAAACCTTGGTGTACAGCAAGATTGAAGTAATGCAGTTAACTTAATTTTTTTAAAGTGCTACAGCTTATTATTTATGATGGTACTTTTCTAAAATGAGAAATGTTTGGCTGCATTTACATAGACAGGTGAATACCTAAGGCTCTGCCCCTCACTATGTAACAGGTGTTGCAAGGCAAAAAGATGACCCAAATAAAAGAACAGATCAAAGCTTCGAAAAAAATACAACTAAGTGATGAAGAGGCAGCCAACCTATCAGATGCATGGTTCAAAACACTGGTCATCAGGATGCTCACGGAATTGGTTAAATTTGGTCGCAAATTAGGAGAAAAAATGAAGGCTACACTAAGTGAAATGAAGGAAATTGTACAAGGAACCAAAAATGATGGGAAAGAAATTGGGACTCAAATCAACGGTGTAGACTAGAAAGAAGAAAGAAACATCCAATCAGAAAAGAATGAAGAAGCAATAATTCGAAAAATGAGGGAAGGCTTAGGAACCTCCAGGACATCTTTAAACATTCCAACATCCAAATTATAGGAGTACAAGAAGGTGAAGAGGAAGAGCAATAAGTTGTTTGAACAAATAATAAAGGAGAACTTCCCCAATCTGGCAAAGGAAATAGACTTCCAGGACATCCAGGAAGCTCAGAGAGTCCCAGAGAAGTTGGACCCAAGGAGAAACACACCAAGGCATATCATAATTAGATGATCCAAGATAAAATTTAAGCAGAGAATCCTAGAATCAGCAAGAGAAAAGGAGGCAGTTACCTACAAATAAGTTCCCATAAGACTTTCAGCTGACTTTTTGAGACCTTACAGACAAGGAGGGGCTGAAAACAAGTATATGAAGTCTTTTTTTTTACTATATTTTATTGATTATGCTATTAAAATTGTCCCATTTCCCCCCTTTCACTCCTCTCCACCCTATACACCCTCTCCCACCCACATTTTTCACTTAGTGTAGCCTTTATTTTTTTCATCTAATTTCATCTAATTTGAATTTCACCAAATTCAACCAATTCTGTGAGCATCCTGATGACCAGTGTTTTGAACTGTGTATCTGATAGGTTGGCTACCTCTTTGTCACTTAGTTGTATTTTTTCTGGAGCATTGATCTGTTCTTTCATTTGGGGCATTTTTTTGTCTTGTCCCACCTGTTACATATAAGGGACAAAGTCCTAGGTGTTCACCAGCGTGGGGCAACCCAGTCACTGGGTTGTGATGCTGTATGTGCGGGCAGGGTCTGAGATGGAACAATAGCACTTGCTCCACTCTTTATCAGATCTCAGTCTCTTCTGCCACTTCCCCCAAGAAAACTGGGTCTTTCTGGTGCTGATTTTTGTGGGGGTGGGCTTGTATGCATTCTTGAACCCTGTGGGTCTCTCCAGTGATCTCTCCTGTGAGGCTGGGAGTCCTTCCTGGCACCTCAACCCCCACAGGTATTTTCAATCTGTGTATTCAGGCTTTATTTCCTCATGCTGGAACTCAGGGTTGTGTTCTGTTTCTCTCCCCAGTTTTGCCTGGCTTATCTGCTTGAGAATGCGGGACCTCCTGGTCAGTCAGCCACCTTATGTGCCATGCCCCACTTCACAATTGCCGCCTTGCTGGGTCTGTCCATTGCCACCCCTTGCCCAGGGTCCGCCACCTGCCGTCTTGAGTGCTCAGGGTTTGTCAGCTGCTGCCTGGTACACCTGCTGCCACAGCCTTTTTTTCTGAGATCCCACTCCACCTGGCCCCCTGACTCCGCCCCTCCTATCAGTTTGGATGAATGTGTCTATTTTAACTCCTTGGTTTTCAGACTTCTATACACTTTAATTTTCTGTCAGTTCTGGTTGTTATTTTGTTTACAAATTGGTGTTGTCCTTCCTTTGGTTGTGCAAAGAGGCACAGTGTGTCTGCCTATGCCTCCATCTTGGCTGGAAGTCTTGTATTCAAAGTCTTGAAAGGCAAGGACCTACATCCAAGATTGCTCTATCCAGCAAAGCTTTTATTTAGAATGGAATGGCAGATAAAGTGCCTCTCAGTTAAGGTCAGCTTAAAGGAGTTCATTATCACCAAGTGCTTATTATATGAAATGTTAAAGGGATTTACCTAAGAAAAAATAAAACAAAAAGTCTGTACAGTAAAATGACAGCAAACTCACAATTAGTAACAACCACCCCTAAAACAAAAACAAACTAAGCAAACAAGTGGAACAGGAACAGAACCACAGAAATGGAGATCACATGGAAGGCTATCAACAGGGGAGTTGGAGGGGGCTAGAGGGCCAAAAGGTACAGAGAATAAGTAGCATAGATTGTAGGCAGAAAATAGACAGGGGGAGGGTAAAAATAGTATGGCAATGTAGAAGCTGAAGAACTGATATGTATGACACATGGACATGAACTGAAGGAGGGTAATGTGGGTGGGAGAGGGTATGCAGGGTGGACAGGAGTGAAGGGGGAAAATGGGGCAACCATAATAGCATAATTGATAAAATATATTTTTTTAAAAAGAACTTGAGGAACAACAACAAAGACAGCCCAGAGCAAGTAGAAGGATGGAAATAACCAAGATAAATGCAGAATCAACCAATATGGAGCCTAAAAGCACAATTCTAAGGATCAATAAATCCAGGAGTTGGTTCTTTAAAGAGATAAAATTGACAAGCCTTTAAGCGGGCTCATCAAGAATAAAAGAGAGAGGACCCAAATAAACACAGTCAGGAGTGAGAGAGGAAAGATTACAACTGATATCGCAGAAATACAAAGGGTTGTAAGAAATTACTATGCACAACTACATGCCAAGATATTTGAAAGCCTAGGTGAAATAAATTTCTAGAAAATATAATGTTCCAAAACTAAATGAAGAAGCAGAAAGCCTGAACAGACCAATAAGAGCTGATGAAATTGAAGCAGTAATCAAAAAACTCTCCACACCCAAAAGCTCTGGATGAGATGGTTTCATAGGAGAATTTCACAGAAATATTAAAGGAAGAACTAACCCCTATCCTCCACAGACTATTCCTCAAAATCCCTGAATATTGACCTTATATCCTCCTGTTTTGCCAAATTCACTTGTTACGCCTACTAGTTTATTGGTGGAGCCTACAGAATTTTCTATGTACACTATCATCTCATCTGCAAACAATGACAGTTTTGCTTCCTCCTTTCCAATTTGAATGCCTTTTATTTCTATTTCTTGTCTGATTGCTGTGTCTAGGACTTCCAATACAACATTGAATATGAGTTGTGAAATCGGACATCCTTGTCTTGTTCTTGATGGAAGATGGAAGACTACCAAACATTTTATAAAGCCAACTAAACCAGATAAAGACCTAACAAAGGAAGAAAACTTCAGGCCAATATTGCTGATGAACATAGACACTAAAATCCTCAACAAAATATTGACAAACCACATCCAGCAATGCATTAAAAAGATCAGACACCATGATCAAGTGGGATTCATCCCAGGAATGCAAGGATGGTACAATATTCACAAATCAATAAATGTAGTACATCACATAAACAAAACAAAAGACAAAAATCATATGATCATAGCAATAGATGCAGAAAAATCATTTGATAAGGTACAGCACACATTTACAATAAAAGCACTCAGCAAAGTGGGAATAAAGGAAGCATTCCTGCCCCGGCTGGTGTGGCTCAGTGGATTGAGTGTGGGCCTGCGAACCAGAGGATCAGGGTTCCATTCCCAGTCAGGGCACATGCCTGGGTTGCAGGCCAGTTCCCAGCAGGGGACACACAGGAGGCAACCATACACTGATATTTCTCTCTCTCTCTCTCCTTCCCTTCCCCTCTAAAGATAAATAAATACAATATTAAAAAAAGGAAGCATTCCTCACCTATTAAAGGCCATATATGAGAAACCCACAGCCAACATCGTACTCAGTGGACAAAAACTTAAGAGTTTTCTATTTAGATCAGAAACAAGACAAAGATGTCCATTTTAACCACTCCTATTCAACATAGCATTGGAAGTTCCTAACCACAGCAATCATACAAGAAAAATAAATAAAAGGTATCCAAATTGGAAAGGAGGAAGCAAAAGTGTTACTGTTTGCAGATGAGATGATAGTGTACATAGAAAATCCTATAGGCTCCACCAACAAACTATTAGACCTAATAAGTGAATTTGGCAAACCAGTGGATACAAAGTCAATATCCAGAAATCAAAGGCATTTTGGTATACCAACAATGTAACATCAGAAGCAGAAATCAGGGGAAAAATCCCAGTTAATTTAACAAGAATAATAAAGTACCTGGGAATAAACCTAACAAAGGAGGCAAAAGATCTGTACTCAGAAAACTACACAGCACTGAAGAAAGAAATTAAGACACAAACAAGTGAAGACATGAACTATGCTGATGGATTGGAAGAATTAACATCATCAAAATGTCTATGCTACCCAAAGCAATTTGTAGATTCAACACAATCCCTATTAAAGTTCCAATGATATACTTCACAGATATAGAACAAACATTTCAAAAATTATATGGAATCATAAATGACCTTAAATAGATGTGGCAATTTTGAGAAAGAAGAACAAAGTAGGAGGGATCATAATACCTGATATTAAACTGTATTATAAGGCCACTGTAATTAAAATAGCCTGATACTGGCATAGAACAGACACATAGACCAATATAACAGAATAGAGATCCCAGAAATAAACCCAAGTCTATGTAGACAATTGACAAAGGGGACAGAAACATAAAATGGAGTAAAAATATCCTCTTCAACAAATGGTGTGGGGAGAACTGGACAACTATATGGAAAAAAAAAAAAGAAAGAAAGAAAGAAACTTGAGCACCAACTTACACCATACAGAAAAATAAATTCAAGGTGGATAAAAAAATTAAATATAAGCCGTGCCACCATTAAAGTCCTAGAGAAGAGCATAGGCAGGAAAATCTGAGGTATCTCATGTAGCAACATTTTCATTGATATGTCCCCTAGAGCAAGGGACATAAAGGAAATAATAAACAAATGGGATATCATCAAAATAAAAGCTTCTGAGTGGCTAAAGAAAACAGTATTAAAATGAAAGATAACAAAGCATATGGGAAAACATACTTGCCAATGATATTGTGGACAAGGGTTTGATCTCCAAAGTATATAAAGAACTCACACAACTTTACACCAGGAAGAAAAACAACCCGATCAAAGAATGGGCAGACACTGGACATAAAGAGGATCCAGAGACATATGAAAAGGTGCTCACTATTGCTAGGTACCAGAGAGATGCAAATTAAAATCCACAATGAGTTGCCACTTCACAACAGTCAGAATGGCCATCATAAACAAATCAACAAACAACAAGTGTTGAAGAGAATGTGGAGAAAAGGGAACCCTAACGCACTGCTGGAGGGAATGAAGACTGGTGCAGCCACAGTGGAAAACAGTGGAATTTCCTCAGAAAACTAAAAATGGAACTGCCTTTTGACCCAGCAAGTCCTCTGCTAGGATTATATCCTAAGAACCCTGAAACACCAATCCAAAAGAATCTATGCACCCCGATGTCCATAACAGCACAATTTATAATAACCAAGTGTTGGATGCAACTTAGGTGCCCATCAATAAATGGATAGATCCAAAAAATATGGTACATTTACTCAATGGAATTCTATGCAGCAGAAAGAAAGAGCTCCTACCCTTTGCAACAGCATGAATGGAACTGGAGAGCATTATGCTAAGTGAAATGAGCCAGGCAGTGAGGGACAAATACCATATGATCTCACCTTTGAGTGGAACCTAATCAACAAAACAAATAAGGAAGCAAGATATAACAAGACACATTGAAATCAAGAAAAATCTGATGGTAACTAGAGAGGAGATAGGAGGGGACAATTTGGGGGAGGGAGGAAGGGTTTTCAGGAACTACTATAAAGGGCACATGGCAAAAAGGGTGGGTGGAACCAAGGGAGAGAGGTGGGGATGGCTGGGGTGGGGGTGAGTGGTGAAGGGTAAATGCAGACAACTGTGATGGAACAGCAATAATTAAAAATAAATAAAAAATAAAAATACCCCTCAAATATTCAATGACTTGGTATTTTGCCAGAAGAAAGAGACAAAATAGGAATGAGAAATTTCCATTGTATCACTGAGATTTACTTAATTTCACTTTCAAATTATTTATTTTAAAAAATTTTTCTGATAGTAAAACTTAATTTTCTAAGTTTGTAAACATTTACCAGTTGACTATCTTTTAACATATTTTGGACATATTAAAACATTATTTGATACATTAGAATAAAAAAGACATTGAAAATTTCACCCTATTTTCCTGTCATCTTTGTAAGTAACCAGTGTTAAGAATTTGTGTATCTCTTTCCAGAATTTTTTATATACTTATACATGTATAGAGATTATTTCATTACTTTTTGTTTTTGTTTTATATAAATAACACATTACAGAAATTGTGCAATTTGCTTTTTACACTCAAATATATTCCTTGGAATTCACTCTATATTAGTGCATGAAGACCTACCTTGTTTATTCTAACCAAGACATAGAATTCCATACTATGGCTAGACCCTACATTTAAACAGTCCCCTACTGATGGCTTTAAGGTTATTGTTGTTGTTGTTACTATTACAAAATGCTCTAATTTCAAAAAAAAATTTTCATCCTAAATAATTCTCACTCAGATGCATAGAAAATTCTATTTTTTTGAGATTTTACTTTATTTATTTTTAGAGAGGGTAGGGAAGGAGTAAGAAGAGAGAAACATCAGTGTGTGATTGCCTCTTGTGCGCCCCTCACTGGGGAACTAGTCCACAACCCAGGCATGTCCCCTAGGCTGGGAATTGAACCAGCACATCTTTGGTTCACAGGCTGGCACTCAATCCACTGAGGCATGCCAGCCAGGGCAAAATCCCATGTTTTAATATATATTACATTTCACTGAGTCTGTTTCCTTTTCCTTCCTTATGTAATTTTCTGCTACTGTATAAAACTGTACAGTTCCAATATTTTTTTGTTGTTCAGTCCTCTGAAGCTTTTTGAGGAAGATTGTATAAATATATACATTCATGCAAGAATACTTCCTTACAGCCAACAGTGCTAGGTAGAAGCCAAAGTAATTGACCCCAAGGAACTGAAATAGTATTTGTGATGGATGGATGCTTTGCAGAGAGCATTTTACCAGCCTGTAAGACCTGGGTAAGTAGAACCGATGACCCCATTTTCTCTCCCAGAACCCAGAACTTTGATGCCTGGGGCCCTGAATGATTTGAGATCACCCTGGTGCAGTTGCAAAGCTTATCTGGAGCCTTTGTATATAAATGGAACGATTATAGGCACCACCATCTTTATTTTACATTGGAAAGTCAAGGTTTTTATTTGAAGTCCCTATAGTTCCACAGAGAAAGGTTATAATGTATGATCATCTTCTATTTAAAGTAGAAAAGACTTCTACATATAATACTAAGAAAAAAACTATAAAAGGAAGAATAATAGATTTTGCTTCATAAAAGGGTAAATATTTGCAAGTTAGAAAATATCCTAAATAAAAATAAAAGGCAAATGAAAATAATGGAAGGTATTTGCAAAATATATAAGAATTAGAGCTAACATTTTTAATTGTTTTTTTAAGATTTTATTTATTTATCTTTATAGGGGAAGGGAAGGAGAGAGGGAGAGAAATATCAATGTATGGTTGCCTCTGGTGTGTCCCCTGCCAGGAACTGGCCTGCAACCCAGGCATGTGCCCTGACTGGGAATCGGACCGTGATCGTGTGGTTTGCAGGCCCGCGCTCAATCCACTGAACTACACCAGCCAGGCTAGAGCTCACATTTTAAAAGAGTTCCTTCTTTTTTTAAATTATACAGTTGTCCCAGTTTTTCCTCCTTTGCTCCCCCTCCATCCAGCATTCCCCACTCTCTCAGACAATCCCCACACCATTGTTCATTTCCATGGGTCATACATGTAAGTTCTTTGGCTACTTCATTTCCTATACTGTACTTTATATCCCCATGGCTATTCTGTAACTACCTATGTGTACTGCTTAATCCCTCATCTCTTTACCCATTTCCCCCACAAGCCCCTCCCACCTGGTAACCATCAAAATGCCCAGATGAGACTGACAAGATTAGAAGAAAATGTTAAATACCTGACTGTGGCCACAGGATGCCAAACATCTGATTGGAAACTGAAAAATTGTATTAAATAATTTAGATGTTTCCAAACACCTAGATGTTTGAATCATATGACAGCTGGTGATTGTTATTCACTGATCTTTGTGGTTTGAATTAATTTAGAATTTAGAAAACTATGGGGAAAATATTAAACTAAAGTGAACAGAGACCTTGAGCATGGTGTTCATTAAATACAAATATTACCAGGTTTGAAAGCTACCACTATATTATTGCATTATGAGACTATAGATCTTTAGGTAAAGTATTTTAAACACCTGACCCCATAAGAATGATACAAATTATAGATTTTTTGTTAGGCTTCAATGATAGCAAACACCTGCAATATTCATCTACACTTAATTTTGGTAGCATGACAACATTTGTTGTCAAATTTTTCTTTAAGCTATCTGCAATTAAAATGATTACTGCTCTTGGTACAAATAAGGTTACTAGCTATTAGTTACACATCCTCAGTCTTCATCTTTACAACATTTCAGCAGTGTGAGCTTCTAAAATCTCATGGCTTAAGACCTCTAGTCAAGATGGCAGCCTAAGTAAATGCAGTATTCACCTCCTCCCACAAACAAATGAAAAATGATAACTAAACTACAGAAAAACCATCATTCAGAATAACCTGAAATCTAGCTGAGTGGAAGTCCTACAACTAGGGGATTAAAGAAATGACTAAGATTGGTACCATTTGTGGCAGATGAAAATCAGAGGAGATATGGCAGTTGTGGAGGTCCCCCTCCCTAGAGAGTGAGGGGCCCCAGCTCCACACCAGGCCCCCAGCCCATATTTCTAGTGCCAGGAAGAGAAGTCCCCATAACTTTAGGCTACAAAAGCCAGCAGGGATTGTGGCTGAGGGAGATGGAGGACTTCTGGAGTCAAAGGCAATTTCTGTTTAAGGGCCACACAAACTTACTCAGACTCACTCGCTCTGAGCTCCAGTGCTGGGGCAGCAGTTTGAAAGGCACTAGAGTCACATGGGAAGAAGCTGAATTGTTGGCATGAGGGCTGGGGGACAGCTTTATACTAGATAGAAATGCTGGAGGAGGCCATTGTTTCTTTTCTGAGCCTTCCCCACACAGCACTGGCAGGCAGGCACCATATATGAGTCTCCAACAATCTGACTCAGGCTGTTTGCCCTGCCCTGCTCAGTCCCTGAGGCCCTGCCCCAACCTACTTATGGCCCACCCCAATTTTTCCAGCAACCTTACCATATGATTGACCTGTCTTGGCTCATGCTTCAGATTTTACTAAAACCTCTCAGACAAGCAGCATCTGCCCTCAGCATGCACTGTACATCTTGCTAAGTTGCCCCAGGCTTAGCTCTAGTGGCAGCTGACCTTGGTTAGCAGCTTAGCCTCACTGAGGCATCTTCAAGCTCAGCACAAGTAACAACCATCTGCAGATTGCTTTGTAACTCATGCTAGGTGGCTTCAAGCAGAACAAAGGTGGTGACAGACCTTGGCCTGTACCTCCCGGATGGCCCTAGGGCTAGTGGACCCATTGAACAGCTTCAGGCCACGTTGAAGTAAACCAAACAAATTCCACAAGTGACACACTCAAAAGGCAAACTCAGTGGACAACAAAACTCTGTTAAAGTAAGTCCTTCTCTCTGTTGTAGACCCCTGCTAGCTGGTTTTCCATGGTATTTGAAGTTTGGTGGTCACAGCTAGTCTTTACAGATGATTGGCCTGATGGATAAATCCCTCCCATTGACATGTCAACAGCAATCAAGGCTCAACTACAAGAGAAGGGTGTACACAGCCCACATGGGTGGTGCTTGTGGAGAGTCCAACTTGGGTGATAGGGGAGGCTGTGTCCCTGGACGCTACAGAACACCTACTACATTAGGCCACTTTACCAAGCCTGGGAGACATAGAAGCTCTACCTAATGCATAGAAACAAACACCAGGAGGCAGCCAAAATGAGAAGACAAAGAAACATGGCCCAAATAAAAGAACAGGCCCTGGCTGGTGTAGCTCAGTGGATTGCGCACGGGCCTGCGAACCACACGATCACGGTTTGATTCCCAGTCAGGGCACATGCCTGGGTTGTGGGCCAGTTCCCAACAGGGGACTCTTGAGAGGCAACCATACATTGATGTTTCTCTCCTTCTCTCCTTCCCTTCCTCTCTAAAGATAAATAAACAAAAAAAGAAAAAAAAAAGAACAGAACAAAACTTGTTTAGGAAAAGAACTAAACAAAAGGGAGACAAGCAATCTACTAGATACAGAGTTCATAATACTGGTTATAAGGATACTCAATGAACTAGTGAGAACTTCAACAGCATAAAAAAGGACCAGTTAGAAATGAAGGATACACTAACTGAAATGAAGAATACACTAACTGAAATAAAGAATAATTTACAGGTAATCAACAATAGAGTAGATACAGCTGAGAATTAACTCAGCAATTTGGAACATACAGAAGCAAAAAACTGTGCAATCAGAAAAGAAGAAAAAAGAATCTTAAAAAAATGAGAAATTTAAATAAATAAGGAGCCTCTGGTACAACTTTAAGCATACCAACATTTGCACCATGGGGGTGCCAGAAGGAGAATAGAGAGCAAGAAATTGAAAACCTATTTGAGAGACTTGAGAAGAGAGAACCATTCATTTTTGGCCTGAATGGGGACTCTCGCACCCATGTGAGAGAGAATCACCCTGTAGCTTTAAGAGAGAGAACCATGCGGCTTTGGTCAGAGTGGGGAGACCCCCCTACAGCCATGAGAAGAATCATCATGCAACTTTAGTGGAGAACTACTATGCGGCTTTGGCAGAGAATCCCCACGTGGCTTTCTATTTCTTTTCCTGAGATACGAGGAGAAGGGAAGGAGAGAAGGAGAGAAATATCAATGTATGGTTGACTCTCGTGAGTCCCCTGCTGGGAACTGGTCTGCAACCCAGGGAGAAGAAGGAAGATGGCGTCGGAGTAGGACAAAGGATTTCACTTCCCTTCACGTGCCAGAGAAAAACCAGGCTGCTCTGCAGAGGAGCACGGCGAACATCCAACAGGGACCCAGCATATGGGATGGCAGGACCCCAGAGAGTATAGCGGACACTGAATGACCAGAGGTTGAGGAGAGGAGACAGACCTCAGATCAGCAAGGTACAAGGGAACAGCACAGAGCCTGCGGGCCCTTCGCTGGGCAGCGCCAGGGCCCTAGCAGGGCCGCCTTGATCTCTGAGAGCCAAGGAAGGGCAACAACGACAACCCTATGAGAGAACTAGTCACCGGCATCCTCTCTAACCGCAGGGTGCAGATTGGAAAACACCAGGAGAGATCGGTTTGCCTGTAGTGGCAGAAAGAGGAGTGGGCATTGGGAAGCAAACCGGAGAGCTCTGATACCCTGTGGAGTCAGACTGTGTTTGCCATTTTGGGGAACTGAGGGGCCCCGGCATTCCCAATAGCCTGAGCCGGTGCTCCCACAGTCTCAGGGAGCTTCGGGATACTGTCAGTGCTCCTGGGGGAGCGCCAACCACCAGATCCATCCCTAACCAGCTGGGTGCAGACTGAGAAGCACCCAGAGTCAGGCTGTGGTTGCCGGCTTGGAAGAATTGTGAGTTGCCCAGTGTGTGCAGCCACAGCACTGGGAAAGGTCCAAGCCCAAGCCTGCGACACCAGGAAAGCCTGGCTGGGAGTGCGTGCCCTCACGCCACGCCAGAGCTGGGAAGCCTGAAGAAAAACCTGCTCTCAGTGGGGCACGGGAGAGCGGCGCCATTCTGGATCTTGGGAGGGCACTGGTGAGACCCGCTAAGTTCACCAAGAGGAGAGAAAGGCCACACTAATAGCCCCTCAGGCTGCTGCAGCTAGGGAGACCAGAAGAAAAGGTTTGACCAGATGGAAACCACCAAGAGGAGTAGGTGGAAGTAGAGAACACCAAGATACCTGCAGGAGACTGCACCACTGAATCAAACAGGCATCTTACCACAGAAGTTCACACCATAAACCCAGGAACCCAGATCACTTTAAGAAGCTGAAGCCAACAAGAAGAGCAACACAAACAATGGGAAGACAAAGAAACAATCCCCAAATGAAAGAAAAGGAGGAAGTCTCAGAAAGAACCTTAGATGAAATAGAGGCAAACCAACTATCAGATATTGAATTCAAAGCACTTGTTATCAGGAAATTCAAAGAGCTTAAAATGAGCTACCAGAAACTACAGGGGAGCTACAGTGAGCTCTCTGCAAACTACACCAACATGAAAAAGGAAATGGAAAACCTTAATAAAGGCCAAGAGGAAATGAAGAATACAATTTCTGAACTGAAGAACACAGTAGAAGGTATGAAGAATAGAATCGATACGGTGGAAGATCGCGTAAGTGAGATAGAAGACAGGATAGAAAGAATGTCCCAGACAGACCAAATAATGGAAAAGAGAATCAGAAAAAATGAGGAGAATTTAAGAGAAATGCAAGACAACATGAAACGTAATAATATCCGAATAATAGGAATACCAGAAGGAGAGGAAGAAGAACAAGGGATAGAAAACCTACTCGAAAGAGTAATAATGGAAAATTTTCCTAAGTTGAGGAGAGAGAAAGTCACACGGATTCAGGAATCTCAGAGAGTCCCAATCAGGTGGAACCCAAAGAGGCCTACTGCAAGACACATCATCATTAAAATGGCAAACCTTCAACACAAAGAGAAAACCCTGAAGGCAGCAAGGGAGAAAAAGGAAGTAACATACAAGGGGGTCCCAATAAGGTTGGCTACTGACTTCTCAATGGAAACATTCCAAGCAAGAAGAGAATGGCAAGAAATATTCCAACTAATGAGAAACAGAGGCCTACAACCAAGGCTATTGTACCCAGCAAAGCTCTCAATCAAGATAGAAGGCCAAATAAAGAGCTTCCAAGACAAAAGAAGTCTGAAAGAACCAAACCAGTTCTACAAGAATTACTAAAAGGGCTGCTTTAGGAAAGGAAGGAAAAGAGAGAGATAGAGAGGAACACAGGTACACAAATGGCAATGAATAAGTACCTTTCAATAATAACCTTAAATGTAAATAGATTAAATGCACCAATTAAAAGACATAGAATAGCTGAATGGATAAGAAACCACGACCCACACATATGCTGCCTAAGAGAGTCCCACCTCAGGTCAAAGGACCACCACAGACTAAAAGTGAAAGGATGGAACCAAATTTTCCAAGAAAATGGACAAGAAAAAAAAGCTGGGGTAGCAATTCTCATATCAGACAAAATAGACTTCAAAAGAAGGGCCATAAAGAGAGACCCAGAAGGTCACTTCATGATACTCAAGGGGAGAATCCACAAAGAAGACATTAACATCGTAAATATGTATGCAACCAACATAGGAGCACCCAAATATATAAAGAAAATTCTGGAGGACCTCAAGAAAGAAATTGACAGCAACACAATTATAGTAGGGGATTTTAACACCCCACTGTCTAAAATGGACAAATCTTCCAAACAAAATATCAACAAAGATATTGCAGCATTAAATGACACCCTAAACGAAATGGACCTAATTGATATATATAGAGCCCTCCATCCCAAAGAAGCTAAATACACTTTCTTTTCAAATGAACATGAAACATTTTCAAAGATAGATCACATGATAGGACACAATATGAGTCTCAATAAATTCAGGAAAATAGAAATCATACCAAGCATTTTCTCTGATCACAAGGGACTGAAATTGGAAACCAACCCCAATGAAAAAAACCCAAAACACCCCAAATCATGGAGACTGAATGGTAGGCTATTAAACAACGAATGGGTCAAGATTGAAATTAGGGAAGAAATCAAAAAGCTTCTGGAAACAAATGAAAATGAACTCACAACAACCCAAAACCTATGGGACACAGTGAAGGCAGTCCTGAGAGGGAAGTTCATAGCAATACAGGCCTACCTAAAGAAGATAGAAACATTTCAAACAAACAACCTAACCCGATGCCTCCAAGAACTCGAGGAAGAACAACAAAGACAGCCCAGAGCAAGTAAAAGGAAGAAAATAACCAAGATAAGAGCAGAATTAAATGACATAGACACTAAAAGCACAATTCTAAGGATCAATGAATCCAGGAGTTGCTTTTTTGAAAAGATAAACAAAATAGACAAACCTTTAAGTAGGCTCATCAAGAAAAGAAGAGAGAGGACCGAAATAAACACAATCAGAAATGAAAGAGGAGAGATTAAAACTGATACCACAGAAATAGAAAGGATTGTAAGAAATTACTATGCAGAACTGTATGCCAAGAAATTTGAAAACCTAGATGAAATGGACAAATTTCTAGAAAAATATAATCTTCCGAAACTCAATGAAAAAGAAGCAGAAAACCTGAACAGGCCAATAATAGCAAATGAAATTGAAGCAGTAATCAAAAAACTCCCATCACACAAAAGCCCTGGACCAGATGGTTTCACAGGAGAATTCTACAAAGCCTTTAAGGAAGAGCTAACCCCTATTCTTCACAGACTGTTCCAAAATCGCCAAAAAGAGGAAAAACTCCCCAACTCTTTTTATGAAGCCAGCATCACCCTAATTCCAAAGCCAGATAGAGACACAACAAAGAAAGAAAATTACAGACCAATATCGCTGATGAACATAGACGCCAAAATCCTCAATAAAATATTAGCAAATCGCATCCAACAATACATCAAAAAGATCATACACCACGACCAAGTGGGATTCATTCCAGGCATGTAAGGATGGTTCAATATATGCAAATCAATAAAGGTAATAAACCATATACACAAAAGCAAAGACAAATATCACATGGTCATATCAATAGATGCAGAAAAAGCTTTTGATAAGGTTCAACACCCATTTATGATAAAGGTACTCAGAAAAGTGGGAATAGAGGGAGCATTCCTCAACATAATAAAGGCCATATATGAAAGACCTACAGCCAACATCATACTCAATGGGCAAAAACTAAAAGCTTTTCCACTAAGATCAGGAACAACACAAGGTTGCCCACTATCACCACTTCTATTCAATATAGTATTAGAAGTTCTAGCCACAGCGATCAGGCAAGAAAAGGAAATAAAAGGCATTCAAATCGGAAAGGAGGAAACAAAACTGTCATTGTTTGCAGGTGACATGATAGTGTACATGGAAAATCCTATAGCCTCTACCAAAAAACTGCTCGAACTAATCAATGAATTTGGCAAAACAGCGGGATACAAAGTCAATATCCAGAAATCAAAGGCATTTTTGTATACCAACAATGAAGCAGCAGAAGCGAAATCAAGAAAAAAATTCCATTCGATACAGCAAAAACAAAAATAAAATATCTGGGAATAAACCTAACCAACGAGGTAAAAGACCTATATGCAGAAAACTACACAACACTGAAGAAAGAAATCAAGGAAGACACAAATAAATCAAAACATATACCATGTTCATGGATTGGAGGAATTAACATCATCAAAATGTCCATATTACCCAAAGCAATTACAGATTCAATGCAATACCTATTAAAGTACCAATGGCATATTTCACAGACATAGAACAAACACTTCAAAAATTTATATGGAACCATAAAAGACCCCCGAATAGCAGCTGCAATTTTGAGAAAGAAGAACAAAGTAGGAGGAATCACAATACCTGATATCAAACTGTATTACAAGGCCACTGTAGTCAAAACAGCCTGGTACTGGCACAAAAATAGGCACATAGACAAATGGATTTGAACAGAGAGCCCGGAAATAAACCCAAATCTCTATAGTCAATTAATATTTGACAAAGGGGGCAATAACATAAAATGGAGTAAAGACAGCCTTTTCAACAAATGGTGTTGGGAGAACTGGACAGCTACATGCAAAAAAAATGAAACTTGAGCACCAACTTACACCATAAACCAAAATAAATTCAAGATGGATAAAAGACTTAAATATAAGCCGTGAAACCATTAAAGCCCTAGAGGAGAGCATTGGCAATAAAATCTCAGATATTCCATGCAGCAATCTTTTTACTGATACGTCCCCTCAAGCAAGGGATATAAAGGAAAGAATAAACAAATGGGATCTCATCAAAATTAAAAGCTTCTGCATGGCTAAGGAAAACAGTATCAAGATACAAAGAGAAGCAACTGTTTGGGAAAATATATTTGCCAATGATACCTCAGACAAAGGTTTAATCTCCAAAATATACAAAGAACTCACTCGACTCCACTCAAATAAGACAAGCAACCCGATTAAAAAATGGGCAGCGGACTTGAACAGACATTTCTCCAAGGAGGACATACAGAGGATCCAGAGACACATGAAAAGATGCTCGATATCGAAACTATCAGAGAGATGCAAATTAAAACCACAGTGAGATACCACTTAACAATAGTCAGAATTGCTATCATAAACAAAGAAACAAACAACAAGTGCTGGAGAGGTTGTGGGGAAAGGGGACCCTAGTTCACTGTTGGTGGGATTGCAGACTGGTACAACCACTATGGAAAACAGTATGGAATTTTCTAAGAAAACTAAAAATGGATGTGCCTTTTGACCCAGCAATTCCACTCTTAGGAGTATATCCTAAGAATTCTGAAACACCAATCCAAAAGAACCTATGCACCCCAATGTTCATAGCAGCACAATTCACAATAGCCAAGAGTTGGAAGCAACTTAGATGCCCATCGGTCAATGACTGGATCAAAAAACTATGGTACATTTACACAATGGAATTCTATGCTGCAGAAAGGAAGAAAGAACTACTACCCTTTGCAACATCATGGATGGAACTGGAAAGCATTATGCTGAGTGAAATAAGGCAGGCAGTGAAAGACAAATACCATATGATATCACCGTTAACAGGGATCTAAACAAAACAAACAAGCAAGCAAAATATGACCAAAGACACTGAAATAGGGAACAGGCTGACAGGGTCCAGAGAGGAGAGGGGAGAGAATCATAGGGGAAAAGGGGATGGACTCACATGAACAAGTATAAAGGACACATGGACAATAACTAAGGGTGGGGGGTGGAAATAGGAGGGAGGTGGGGAGCATGGGGCAGGGGGCGGGCAGGATTGGGAATATAAGACAGAAAGCTGTACTTGAACAAGCATTAAATTTAAAAAATTATTTAAAAAAAATAAATAGGAAACCTATTTGAAAAAATGACAGAAATCTTCTCTAACTTGGTGAAGAAAATAGACATACAAGTCTAGGAAGTCCAGAGAATTCCAAACAAGGTGAACCCAAAGAGGCCCACATGAAGGCACAGCAGAATTAAAATGCAAAAGTTTAAAGACAAAGAGGGAATCTTAAAAGCAGCAATAGAAAAGCAGTTACCTACAAGGAGACTTCCATAAGACTGTCAGCTTATTTCTCCACAGAAACTTTGCAGACCAGAGGGACTGGCAAGAAATATTCAAAGAAAAGAAAATCAAAGACCAACAACCAAGATTATTTTACCCAGCAAAGATATAATTTAAAATCCAAGGACAGATAACGAGCTTCCCAGACAAGGAGTTCACTACCACCACCAAACTAATATTATATGTAATGTTGAAAGATCTTCTTTAAAAAGTAGAAAAAAATAAAAATATGAACAGTAAAATGCAATAGATACATATCTAATAACAAGTGAATCTAAAATAAAAACAAAATAAAACAAGCAGAACAGAAACAAACTCATAGATATAGAGAACATTTTGATGGTTGCCATATGGAAGGGTATTTGGGAAGATGGGTAAAAAATGTGAAGAGATTAAGAAGTACAAATTGGTTGTTACAGAATAGTCACGAGAATGTAAATTAAATATAACATGAAATATAGTCAATAATATTCTAATAAGTATGTATGATGTCAGATGGGCATGAGTTCTATTAAGATGATCACTTAGTAAGTTATGTAATGTCTAATCACTACAGTGTGCACCTGAAACATAAAAATGTATGTCAACTCCAACTAAAAAGTGATTTAAAATGGAAGAATAAATGAATGAAATAAAATGGAATAAATAAAATCTCATTACTTGCATCAATTATTTTTCCTATCTTCTCTCTCCTTCATGAATAAGATACCACCAACTGTGAGTCTGATCCACATAACACAATTATCCAGCTTTCTGGGAACAATTGCTCTAAATATGATTTTCAGTCATTTATGCAGTTTTTCATAATCTGCAATTAGTGTTGTTAAAGGCAGTGGGAAAGTGAAATATTAACACAATTTTACTTTAAATCAATACTTCTCACACTTTAATGTTTGTATGGAGCATCGAGGGATCTTGTTATAATGCAGGTACCAATTCAGTGGGTGTTCTGGTTATCTGTTGCCTCACAGCAGACCACCCCAAACTTAGTGGCCTAAGACAATAATTAAATAATTAATCATCTATTTTGCTCACAAACCTGCAGTTTTGGCAGGGCTTGGTTGGATGCTTAGGTGAGAAAGTTGGATACAGTGGGTGACTTAATGACTGGGAGCAGAAGTCATCTAAAGCCTCACTCACAGTCCGCTGACTGTGGACTGAAACCCCAGGTGGGACTCTTGACCACAACCCCACATGTATGTTTTCCTTGAGGATGTTGAGTTTCATTATATCATGGCATCAGGTTTTTACCAGGTGTCCCAACAAAGCAAGTTGGAAGCACATAGCATTTCTATGACCTAGGTTCTGATGTTACATACCATCACTTCTGCCATACTCTATCAGTCAAGACAGTCATAAAGAACTTCCTAGGATTACAGGGAAGAGACATGGCCCCCATCCCTTCATGGGAGGAGGCTACTTCACAGCATGTGAGATGGAACATATTGTAGTGGCTGTATTTGGAAAATATCACCTGCACAGTAAGGCTGAATCTATTTTTAATTTCCAGGCAATACCTAAGCTGCTGATGCTAAGGTCTACACCACTTAATTAATCCAAATTTCATAGATTGTTTAGAAGCAGGCAGAAAGTACATACATGTATATATGAATATTATGGATATTCTTGAAAGATGTCATGTACTTTTTATTTTGCAGTTTCATTTTTTTCTACACCATCCCTTTAGCCTAGTTTCAATTACTCTTCTTTATTCATAATAACCCAAAGAAAGAAGACTTACTTCATAAAGCTTTAGTTAGATAGATCTGTTCCTCAGCTATTGAATTTTATACCACATATCTTCATAAGGAGTACTTGAATTTTATTATAGTACATTTCATTCAATGTTTAGGGAAATATATTTATCACTGAAAGTCACAATCTGTGAAATACACTAAGACACATCATACTTAAGTTATCCAAGATTAAAGATAAGGAGAGAATCTTAAAAGTAGCAAGAGGAAAGGAGACAGTTACCTACAAAGGAGTTCCTGTCAGACTGTCAAGTGATTTCTCGAAAACAAACCTTGCAGGCAAGAAGGGGCTGGAAAGTAGTATTTGAGGTCATGAAAGGCAAGGACCTACATCTGAGATTACTCTGTCCAGCAAAGCTATCATTTAGAATGGAAGGGCAGATAAATGCTCCCAGATAAGGTCGAGTTAAAGGAGTTCATCATCACCCAACCCTTATTATATGAAATGTTAGAGATTTATCTAAGAAAGATTAAAAAATATAAACAGCAAAAAACTATCACCTGAACCTTAAAAAAAAAAAAGCAAAAACAAAAACCAAGCAAACAAGTAAGACAGGAACAGAATCACAGAAATGGAGATCACATGGAGGGTTATTGGTGAGGAGGGGAAGGAGAAGAATGGGGGGAAAAGGTACAGGGAATAAGCGTAATTGGTAGGCACAAAATAGACAGGAGGAGGTTAATAGTATAGGAAATGGAGAAGTCAAAGAATTTATATGTACAGCCTGTGGACATGAACTAAAGGGGGTGTGGAATGCTGGAGGAGTGGAGGGGCGCAGGGCAGGGGGGGAATAAAGGGTAGACACAATGGGACAACTGTAATAATCAAGCATAATCAATAAAATATACTTAAAAAAACCCCGAGGATATTAGCAGTTCTTGGAGACATTTTTTACCTCCACAGTCCCACTTTCTTCATTTTTTCCTTTTTTCCTGTGTTTGTTTTGATCCTTTTCACTTTGAAGAATTTCTCTAATGCCTGTTTGTACATATGGAGACACAAAGAAGCTGACTGGTAGCAATTGGTTCCTGTGAGGATTTGTTCATGGTGGCATTTCCCAAGTTGTACTGCTTCCTTGGGGAACCCTGTGTCACCTAGCAGTCTTCACAGAAGAATCTTCTAACCTCCTGGCTGGTTGCCACCACTCAGGTAGCCAAGTGAGGGGACAGGACAGATTCTGATTATAAACTTTCATGTTACCCTCTGTATCAGTCAAGCTTCAGGGAATAAGTATACATGGATATAGAGACTTTTAAAAAATACTCCAAGGCTAAGGAAGAGTACTAAAGGGAGACACAAACTTCTAAGAGGATCTCCCAGCCCATGTCTGGGACTCAGATCTTGTTGGCAAAGGTATGGCTGCAGCCATTGCATAAATTTGCTAAGTTGACTAAATTACAGCTGAACCAGTCCCCAGGTAAGCAGGAGGTGTCTCTCTGGGGTGACTTCAGCCTGAGCCTGGCCACAGAAAACCATGACTGGGACTGGGAAGACACTGCACTGTGATACAAGTGGGCCAAGGCTGGCAAATCCCCCCAGAAGACAGATGAGCAGAAAGCACCTCTTCCTAAGGCTGGAGGGCAGGCCTGTTCCGGGAAAGGACTTTGGGAGCCTACCTGCCAGCCAGGAAGATAGTCACAGGGCCTTGGTTGTGAGCTCAGTATGGGACTATGTACATTGGGGTTGTGTGTCACTGGATGTCCCCTGTCCCAACCACACACTATTGATAACTGGATGGTAATACTGAGAAGCAAAATGAAGCATACCAGAGGTAAGAAAGGAGAAAAGAAATGCTTAAAATCTAGCTCATTATAATAGTGTACACGCAATTTTATTAGTTTGCTAAGGCTGCCATAATGAAGTACTACAGCCTGGATGACATAATAGGAATTTATGGGCTCACAGTTTTGGAGGCTGGAAGTCCAAAATCAGGGTGTTGTCAGGGTTGGTTCCTTCCGAGGGCTGTGAGGATTGGGCCTCATGACCATCTGCCTCTTCACATCCTCGCTCTGTGTCTCTGTGCTTGAATCTTATTTTTGAGGATCAGTTATACTGGTTTAGGCCCACCTTGATGACCTTCAACTTGATTCTCTCTGAAAAGATCCTATCTCCACACATCGTTCTTGGGTTAGGACTTTAACATATAAAGTTTGGAGGGGCACAACTCAATCCATTATAGCAATGAAGAGTGGATTTGGAGCTGAGGCAATGAATTGGTAACTGGCACACTCATTGTTTTCAATATTGTCCCACCCTCACTGTTCTCGTGTTTTCTAGCCTACGGACCCTCTATCTTACCCATTCTAGATAAAAAGACATACGTTTATGCTGAGATGTTTGAGAAGCAACTGCTAGGCTGTAGTATTGAAGAGGTTGCCTGGGGGTTAAAGTGAGCATCCTAAATAGATTGTCAAATAATCCTCTTTTCAGCCCCTTTCACTCAAACTTTGAAGGTATCTGACATCACATTCATGAACACTAGGGAATTCTAAGGAGGCATTTTGGGTTGCTTCTTGACACTCCCTGCTGTTGACCTTAGGAATCAGATTTCTGGGGTCTGATGTTTTGCTCTCATTTCTCCAAGATGTTATTACTGTTGACTTTATGCTTTATATATTATTAAATAAACCCTTTATTAAATTGTAAAGGTAATTCAGAGACTACCCCTTATGCTTTTTACCATTTCTCCTAATGTTAACATATCACCACTGGCCCTTTGTCAAAACCAAGAAATTCACTGGTATATTACTATTAACAGACTTCACTACTTTCCCACTGTCTTAGTGTTGCAGGATTCCACATTGCATTTACCTCTAGTTTGTGACTGTATTTGCTCATTTTTCACAACCTAACACTGAGAGATTACTGGTCAGGCACTTGTACAATGTTCCTCTATTTGGTTTGCCTGTTTTCTTCATGCTTAGTCTAGGATTATGGGTTATGGGGAAGAATACAGTGGTGAAATGTCCTCATCACATATTTGAGGAACAAGATATCCATAAGTATCACTGGTGATGTTAACCTTGATCACTTGGTTAGATACGAAGTTTGGTGCTGGCTCTCTTCTGTAAGGAAAGGCCGACAATCGATAAGGCTGTTATAGATTTGCTGATGGCAACGCAGGTAAAATTATACCCCACACTATTATCTTAATGGCTAACAGAACACAATATTTCAGAGAAACATAGCTAGGCAGCCAACAATGGTATTATTGAGCATTTATCACATCAATGATGGAAGACAAAGATCATCAGTTGCCCTAATTTTTCAAAAAGTTTTATTTTTAGACAGGGGAAGAAACATCAATGTGAGAAACATTGATGAGTTGCCTCTCTTATGCACCCTGCAGCCCAGGCAGGCATGTGCCCTTACCAAGAATCGAACTGGCCACCTCTTGCTTTGCATGACTATGCCCAACTGAGCCACACTGGTCAGGGCCAGCTGCCCTAATTTAAAGTCATGACTCCTTGCCCAGTAAGCCAAACCAGTTTTCTAGCCCAGAACAGTGAAGAGGCTGGGTCCCCAGGAGGAAGTTCTTTGCAACACAGAAAATAGACTATAACATCCCTTCAGTTCTGCCCCCAAAGTAATCATGGACTTTTACTCAGGTAACCAAACATTTAAGGGAAATACCCAGATACTTGAGGGCCACTGGATGGCGAGGGGGTCAAAGTCGACATCAATATCTAGAGATCTGGAGTGTCATCATGGTAGCAATGGGGGGGGGGGGTACAATAAAAAAAGAAGTGCTGACCAAGTTATACATGTATATGCTTACATGAGAAGTGTGGACTCACCTGGTGGTCATTTGTCTCCTTATGTATAACTAGACTGACACACTTAGTAACTGCCATGACTTCTCATATGAATCTTTAGCCTGTGGGACACAGGCTGTCAAGAGGCGATAGAGAAGCCTCTGCAGCTGCTGTGTGGCCCCCTTCTCATGCTGCCAGCCAAGAGTAAATGTGCTTATCAGACTACAAGAGAGCCAAATGCAGGTCAAAGTCAAAGATAGCAGTCAACACATATGTACAATAGTGCAGACATCTGGTCATCCCACAGAACGTCACACTGACACCGTTAAATGTACAGCTGGATGAGCCGCAAGTGGCTGGCACACCAGAGGCCCTAGTAATGTAGAGGGTGGGGGATAAGCCTGGAGACTCTGAACTCCAGAAAAGAAAATTACTTGCGGGACCACAGAGCACACCTAAAACCAAATTAACAAAAACCAAGCAAACAAACAAGGGACAAAATGCATAGCTAACTGGTCACCGTTGGAAGATAGTGAAGCAATTCATTTTGAAATTCACAAATGGAAAAAAATCAAGCATCTATCTTATCTATAAGATAAGCTATAAGCTATACCACTAAGCTATAAGATAAGCTATAAACTATACCACTAAGTAGCCAAATAGTGAATGAGGGCAAGTTTCTCTACTGCAGCTAACAATGAAAGAATGATAGAATTGGAATACTGCCATTCTTTAACCTTTCATAAACTGATGAATTAGGCTTTCTACAACCATGTTGGCTAAATCCAATGAGACAATTAGACATTATGTGCCACATAACAGAAGACCACCACCACCTGTAAGACAATACTAGCGTGCCCCACCCAAATGAAATCAAACAAAAATATGAATCTGATTAAATCTGTGAATCCAGAAACAAAAAGTCACAGGAAACACCGTAAGGGCAAAGTATGTTGAATGGTATCAAATGAATGCAATCAGGAAAAGCTGGGAAACTGTAGGACAACTAACCTTATTCTCTCTTCAGATTAATTGCAGGGAAAAAAGTAAAAAATAGAGAGAACTCTACTGTAATATATAGATTTTAAGTGGATCATGATTCAAACAAATTGTTTGCGAATAAAAGCATATGGTATCTAAAATCACTTCAAAATAATATGGAGGTGTGTGCACAAGAATGGGTTATAAGGGAAACAAGATTAGTCATGACCTGACAATTGTTGAAACTGAATGACAGGTACTTGGAACTTCATTATTTATTGTAGGCTTTCATGTATGATTAAATTTTTCCATAATAATTTTCAAATATAAAAAATAAAAAAAAACAATTATCACTAGATTTAGGAATTCATTCTTTAAGCTTTCTCCACCTAGACCTGAATGATCATTGAGAAAGTAATGAAAAACAAACTTTAACACTTAAGTTAATTAATCAGGCTTAGATGAAAAAAAAAGGTATATTACACAAAAGTGAAGTAACGTAGGAAGACTGATAATTCATTTCTAGTTCTCAACCCTTCGGCCTACATATTTAAATACCAAATGTCCAAAGAATATGCAATACATTAGGGAAAAAATATATACATGGATGACGTATTAGTCATTATTTTGTCAAAACAAAAGGCCACTGAGTATAAAAGTCAACCTAATATTTATCAATTAAGTTTTTAAAGTCATTACATTTCAAAAAAATTCCTCTTTATTGAACATAAAATACATTTACAGCATGCAGGTTACAGTAAAAATTAAAATTATATGTTGTCTCCCCAAACCAATGTATTTCCAAGAACTGAAAATAAATCAACATAATCCACAGGTAGACTCATACTCTACTATCACCTCATGTCAAACTAAGTTACGCACACTAGTTTTCTTAAGTTAGGCAAATAATTTAATTGATCACCATGAATAAATATTACTTTTATTTTACTGAGTTTATCTTCTGACCTGTTTATCAATACCATTCAGAGAAACATTAATATATTCAGTCAAAAAAAGGATACTGCAAATTGAAATGTGTCGATGTTCTAGATGATCAGAAATTTTGATTTGTAAGAGTTAATGCTATGTTTAATAACCCATAGCAAAAAGAGTTCACTGAAAACAAATTTATGAAATTCTCTGTACACTTTATGAAAGTTTGAAATTATAAATAGAAAAAAACACTGAGATATTTTTTAAAAGCTAACATTGTATATACCCTGAACTACATGCTAGTTACAATTCATTGTTACACAGCACCAATACCAATACCCATGAACATCTAAGAAACAACCATACTCAAGACATGAGGGGAAAAAAAATTCTGCTTCATTTATAGATATTGCCAAAGAAGCAAGTTTTCATTTGAAAACAAAATATAAATGTCTATGTGAATGCAGCCAAACATTTCTCATTTTAGAAAAGTACCATCATAAATAATAAGCTGTAGTACTTTTAAAAAATTAAGTTAACTGCATTACTTCAATCTTGCTGTACACGAAGGTTTCATCTAAATTTTTGCAGTACTTATTTTGATCAATCCTAAAGGCAACACAATCATTTTAAAGGTTGTAGACTACAACAGTAAAGATTTTTGACTGTTAAAAAAATAAAGTAATTCATCTTTTAAATCAAAAATTATATAAAAGTGGAAATTACAATAGTTAAGGACATAGAAAAATAAGCCAATGATAATCTGAGTCTTCTGACAATGGCTCCAAATTTATTACAAATATCTGTATATAAAACTTCTTTAAAAAGTTAATTCTGCCAGTCAGATCCTAACACAGATCTTCTGAAATTTTTCTACTAACTGAATACCCTTATATCCCCACATTCTCTGCAAATTTATGACATGGTTGCAGTCATCACCCCATTAACAAAGCATATTGAAATCACTTCCCCTATTACTTTTATAGCTTTGTAAAGCAAACTGTTGACTTAGTTCAATCATCTGAAGAAAGAAGAGGCAAAAACAGGTACACTTAGTACTAACTATAAAATTAAAGGTTATAACCAACAAAATAACTTATTTGTAGATTATTAGTAACTTGCAAACAATTAACTATTTCTAGGCAAAACAATAAATTATAGTGTATGACTTAGTGTTGCAGGTTAAAAATACCTCAAGAATTTTATACCAAATTTTACCTAACATATATATAAATTCATCATATACTAGTCCAGTTCTTCCACATTTTTTTGTTTCCATGGGCTATAAATTTAAATCAACCAATACAGTACTAACAATATAAAATTATGTTTAATCCTATATTTTAATTCATTATATTAAATAGACAAATTATATGTGTTCGGTTCTTATAATAATTAGCAGGCAGACCAGAATGAAGCAGGGTATTTTCATTCCACCAAGCTATGTTGATTATAGAAGTGAGAAAAAGGGAAGTCCAATTCTTTTCCAACTGTTAATCTGAGATTTGTTTTTGATACTGTAAAATACATCTATTCAAGAAAATCAAGCAATAGGCATTTCGTAAGATAACAATTAAGTAGCCATGCTCAATCTCAAGTGCCTACTTAGGCAGTTTTAAGATTTCAGTGCTCAAATTGTAGTTTTTCAGAAGCAAACAATAAAGATATAAATAATTTTGACTCTGAAATCATTTCAAGGGATGTTATAGCACTGACCTGATATACTTTATGAGCATGTAGTGTGTAAGTGGTAAAATTTAAGACACATAACCTAAATGTTTCATTTCCTCTAAAATAAGGTAGCTACTTTAAGAAAAATAAGCAGTAGCAGCTAGGTAATTTAAGATTAAAAAATAAACACATACAAACGAACAAGTACAAAAAATACAATCCTATATTGTACAGTTAGCTTGGCACAATGAAGACTAAATTAAGACACAAAAGACAAACTGTGTAATAAATAGGACCACAGTTGTAAACTCATTTTCCTCTCCTATGACGCCAAAATTGCACTCTAGTTGTGTTGGGAAGCAGCAGAATTTACAAGAAAGTGGGCAGGAAACAGCTGAACAGGCCAGATATAATTTATAGATTTTAAAAAGTTGTAGATCTACAATTCCCAGGAGTAAAGGTTAGTCACTGAATGACTCTGCTTGATATTATACACTCTTCATACTTCAATTATTGTCAGCATCTGAAAATGGGAGAAGGCATAGAGAAAATATTTTTTATTTGCATAAAACCTGTATTTGAGATAATCATGAAAGGAATAAAGTAAATAAATACACCAATATTTTTAAAACATTTTGGCCAACAGCTTTGACCTCTTCTGCTAAAATTAATTAAATGTAAACATTAAATTATTTTATTTTTCCTCCTTTAATTTACCTCCTAAATAGAGCTATTAATGAGCAGTACAATGTTCAAAAAGAGGTCAGTCCTTCATTTGTTTCTATTCTTCCTTAGAGAGCCTATGAGTAAGCTGATGTATGAATTATATATTTTTTAAAAGATTTTATTTATTTATTTTTAGAGAGGGAAAGGGAGGGAGAGAGGTAAACATCAATGTGTGGTTGCCTCTCGAGCACCCCCAACTGGGGACGCGACTCACAACCCAGGCATGTGCCCTGACTGGGAGTCAAACCTGAGACACTTTGGTTAGCAGGCTAGCACTCAACTTGCTAAGCCACACCAGCCAAGGCCAATGTACAAATTATATATTTTTTAAAAAGAAGATTGAAAGCAGTAGACAGTGTCAGTAACATTCTTAAAGCCTTAGCTTTAAGGTCCTTAAAGGACCTTAATGGTCCTTAGACCATTAACTAGCAGTGTTATATACATGTTAGCTATAAAAAAAGGAGGAAAAGGAGGGGGAGGGATAAAGATACATAAGAGATATATATGGTAAGAAACTGACAGGAAAATAAACTACTAATAAACAATTTTAGTAGTTGTTACCTGGCAGATTCCTTGTATTAAACTACTTACCTATGTGTTTAGAAAAACTCAAATTTCAAAGCACCATGTTGCCATGTACAATGTGCACTTTTTTTGCCCACATTTTTGAGGAAAAAATCAGTATGTACATTATACAGGGGTAGTACCTGAAATACTTTATATCTGTTCTTGTGTTTTGTCATTATTTGTTACAAATCATGTATTTGTTATACAATATAACATCTTATACCACAGTATCTTCAAAGATAAATTCTAAAAGTCCTTTATAACACAGCCCCCCCCCAAGTATCTATGTAAATAAATAGAAAGCTGAATTAAAAAATTAAAATAAAGGATTTTTTTCCTGTAAGTTTGGGCCAAAAAACGTGGGCATGCATTATACACTGGAGTACATTTCCCATGGCAAAACACAGTATTACGTAAGCTAGAAGACCGGCATGTACAGCTGGGTACTAAAGGTATCAGTATTATTAATATATTTCCATTGTTCCCAAGAATAAACCCAGTGTTTTGTAATGTTTTTCTTGATAAATAAAAGATGAATTTCAAAATTTCTCTACAAGGCTTTAAAATTTTCATTAATATATCACTTAAGTAGATCATATGCTCCTCAATGATGGTTTAAGACTGACTGACAGATAGATGTAAGAGTTAAAAAAATAGTAACTACTATCTCTGGACCAGCAATGAGACAAATCTGTAAATCTGTAAGTCAGGGACACTGACCTCTTTGCCCTTAGATGGTCAAACAAAAAATGACAACAGCCAACACAATAATAGTTGTCTGCTGTGAGTGAATCAAAATTATACCTATTTTTTGTGTGTGAGATTGGCAAAAAGTAGTTTTTTGTGTGTTGCAGAATTTTAGTGATTAGTTTATGTGTGCCATGAGATTTAAAAAGTTGAAAATTGCTGCTTTACACAATCCAGTGCTATAGAACTTTAAAAACAGAGAAATTCAAATATAGGTTGGTATTAGATAATTAAAAATATTTTCAGTAGTTAGTTGTTTAACAATATTTTGCTGATCTTATTGTGACTATAAAGAAAAATGTTATGTTTTAGAGACATTCAACAAGTTATGAATGCATAATTTATTTTTACACTAAAGAATTTTTTAAAAGTCAAAATAAGAAAAAAATTAAAAAGGTAACCTGCTAAAATTCATGAAAGCCAGGATTCCAACTCAGAACTTCAAAGTCTGTGTGCTCTTTTTACTTTATCACTATCTTTGAAATCCTATGCTATATATATAGACAAAAAATACTAAATTGTTTGTAATGTAAATTGCCCAGAATATTGCTTAATTCTCCACCCCAATTGGGAGGCAATACTATGCAAAATGTCAAAGTAAAAACAAAGATTAAAATAAAGTGATTTTAGTATTTGCCAGAAACAAGTTAAGCATCATAATTACCTAACATTTTCAGTTTCCAAAACACCTATACATTTGGGACTTCCTAAAGAATTAAAATCTGAGTTCCTATCATATGATATTAGGCAGCTATTTAATTAATGAATCAGGCTGTAGAAATATTCAGAATCTACTATTATGATAAAGAAGCAGGCTACAAAGTAGCATATAGAGAAAAAGGGTAGTATGTGACTAGGTATTTATCAATAGTTTAAATGTTTTAACTTAAAAGTTATGCAAATAAAGCTCCTCTTCTTCTTTTAAAAAAATATTTTATTTATTTATTTTTAGAGAGGGGATAGGATGAAGAAAGAGAAACATCAATGTGTGGTTGCCTCTTGAGTACCCCTCGCTGGGGACCTGGCCGCAACCCAGGCATGTGCCCTGACTAGGAATTGAACTGGCGACCTTTTAGTTTGCAGGCCAGCACTCATTCCACTGAGACAGAACAGCCAGGGCTAAATAAAACTCTTCTAAATACATAAACTATCGGGTGGTTTTTCTAGATGATATTTACCTTCTAGATAAATATCTTCTATTTGTAATAGCTTTTAATTCTCTATAAGGAACAGATATTACTTATATTAATTAAAGACAAATACATTAAAGAACTCATACATCTATTAGAAAAAATTCACTCCCAATAGGTAATTTGAAAAGAACACAGAAATAACTCATAAAAAATAAAATATAAGTGGGCCAATAAACACATGAAAAAAACCCAACTTCATCAATAAAGCAATGAAATGCTTATGTTGGCCTATTACAACAGAAGCTTAAAAACTATTAATACTCAATGTTGGCAAAGATTCAACAAAATGGATAGTATTCTAGGCTAACAGGCAGTTTGGTGCAATCTTTCAAGAGCCTTAAAATGTTCACATTTTAATTTCACTTTGGGAATCTTCAAAAATAATCTAAAAAGGCGTAAAAAAGATTTTCCATACTTTAAATTTCATATAAGAAATTTCAATTTTGGAAAATTCCAAGTATGAAAAAAATTAACATTTCTATACATGTCCAGTAAAAGGGTTATAAACTATGGTATTATCTACTAGACAGAACAGAAGTATCTTTTTTTAAATGACCCAATGTTAGCTTTAGCTGGTATGGCTCAGCAGATTGAGTGCTGGCCTGTGAACTGAAAGGTCCCAGGTTCGATTCCTGGTCAGGGCACATGCCTGGATTTTGGGCCCGGCAGGTGATCAATGTTTCTCTCACACATCAATGATCCTGTCCTTCTCTTTCACCCTGCCCTCCCCTCTCTCTAAAAATAAATAAATAAAAATCTAAAAATAAAAAAATGACCCTATGTTAAGAAAACAAATTTAAATATACAGTATTGCATGTATCGATGCGAATTATGAAAAGACTAGAAAAAATGTGCCAAGTTACTTTTAAAATTACATACATTAAAAATATCAAGACAGTAACATAAGAATCAAAAAAAGTGTTGTAACAACCAATGGTTGAACATTTCCATTTATAGCTGCAATTCTAAAGCCAGATATAAACTACAAACCTGTAGTTAACATGTTACTGCTTACACCTGTTTGCCTCCTCCACCTCGTACTGCCACTGGCTGGCTGTTCTGAATAAATGCACCACCTCCTCCACGAACTGCACTTGGATGAGTTGGAGAAGCTGCTGGATGTTGCCCAGGACGAATAGGTTTAGCTAATACAAAAAACAAAAACTGGCTTTAGAATAAATCTTAACACATGACGGTAACAACTTTTTAGGTCTTCTCTCTTTATTTACGACAAATTAAGTGTTTTTTTCCCCTGTGCCTTTTTGTTGTTCATTAGATTCCTCTCTCTTTTCTGTTACATACTTTTCTTTCTAGCCTCTTAGACACTTTATTCCTACCTCAATCATTATTCTGGAGCATGAAATATTGCTGATAACTTACTGTTAGCAAATTCTTTTTGTTTTAATAACACTGCTCGGTACAGTTTATCTCCTACTCCTGATCATTCTTGCTTGTCTAGTTCTCATCTTCTTGTCCTGTTAATGTGGTTATTCCTGAAACTTTGGGCTGCTCTCCCAACAATGCCACTCTTTGGCAAGTTAGAAAATAAAAACAGACACATACCACCATTACAATACATAATTAATGCATCAGATATGTTTTCAAGTAAATAAAAACATTCTAACCAAATGAGGTTTCAAGGTTTTCGTGTGGTCTACTAACCAATTTGTGCAGAATGTCCCCTTCTGGCCATATTCTTTGACCTGACTGCTTCCTTTATACGATCTACTTCTTGCTGATAGCGTTTGCGATCACGAGATGCATTTTCTTTGGCTTCTTTCAGTGCTGACTCCAGAGCTTTCACTCTCTCGGCTGTAGCTCTCAGCCGCTTTTCCAACTTAGGAAGTTCACAGCGAAGATCTGCATTATCACGTACCAACTAAAATTACATAAAGAAAATTAGGATTCTAGTTTTAACAAGATGATTTGAGAACGTATGCACAGTTCATTTCTCTTAAGAAAAGTAAAACTACATTTTACACTAAGGTTTGCCAATTAGCTCATTTAAATTAGGCAAGGTCAAGCAAGACATACATATATAGCTATATACATATAGTTCTCACAGATACAATTTCATTTAGGTTTTTTTTGGGGGGGAGGACTGTTCTTTCCCCCTACTACGTAATGACAGTAAGTTAAAATACAGTACTAAGTCCCTCAGACCCACAAACACACATTAAGTTTGGCAGGGTCCTTAATAACAGTGTTGAAAGCAAAAAGGACTAAAATTTCTTTAACCTTACTTTAGTGCAAACACCTAGTGTAAACATCAGGCAAAGATACACAATTTAGTGCACTAAAAATCTTTTTGTAATTAAATCATTTATCAAGCCATTAACTAAAAAACATGGTAAGCATTACTTTTTTAAAAATATGAACTGCCTCACGATATTATGTTTCATGCTAAGGGCATTAAATGTAAAAGAACAAAAAAATTGTATTTCCACTGCAAAGACTTATCTACCAGAGAATTTTAAATCACCATGAATCAATTAAGAAAGCTGACAGACCTAGAATCCCAGAAAGGTTTCCACTGGCCTCATTTGATAAAAGAGTTGTTAGAAATTGCTAGTGGTTTCTTTATATTCAGTACTTGAAAAATAATGAAATAGCTCAGGTTATATAAATTCAAAAAACTGCCACTCACTCCCCATTCTTTTAAAACTGTTACAATGTTAAGGGTATCACAAAATATATCCTTTATTACCTGTTTGTGCACTTTAGTGAGTTGTTCAAGGTTATTTTCAAGGAAGGAGATTTTTTGCTTCTGAGCAGCACTGCCTCCAGTGTCATCAGAATCGATTTCTGCACTCTAAAGAAAAAAAGGTTGATGAATACTGTAAACAAATTTAAAGATCAAAAATAACCTAATCTTAACTACACAAAAACTGGAACGACAATATAAAATTATTTCACTTATATGTGCAAATAATTATAAACATTGTAGGCAGCATTTATACAAATATCCATACTTCAGTATAGTTTTATTACCTTTTTAACTCTGGTGGCCAGGTCCTGAACAAAGAGCTTCCGCAGGTTGTGTAAAGTCTGAAGTTCTTTTGCCTTAAATTAAGAGCAGTATTTTTGGAATTCAGACTTGAAATTTAGTACAATCAAAGGGGAAAAACTCATTAAAACATTCCACATCTTAATTTATTTTCAAGTTTCTCTTACCACTGTCTCTTCCAAACCCTTCAAGTCTTGTCTTGCTTGTTCTCGTCTATCTTGCATAACCCTAAACAGAGGGAGACACATATATTCTCAACTATGAGTCCACAAAATTCTAGTTTTACTTAGCAAAGAAATTGAAGTATTTATCTAAGTCAATTGCTAAATTCAAATAAATAAAAGATACTTATTTTAAAAGTATACTCAATTATGTCTTTCAAAGGAATTTTTATGATGCCTTACAATTCCTTCTATATCCATTATTAGAAGTGATAAAATGTCTGCGGCCATACCACCCTGAACGCGCTCGATCTCGGAAAGAAGTGATAAAATGTTGCAGCATCTAAATAAAGAGTGGTTCTTATTTATATTTTAGAATATGTCACATATAGAATACTGCTTTTTCCTTTTATTTATTTATTTTATTGATTATACCATTATAGTTGTTCTATTCCCCCCTTCATTTCCCTCCACCCTGCACACCCCCTCCCCCACCATTCCCCCCCTTTAGTTTATGACCACCTGTCTCAAGTTTAGATTCTGTATTTCCCCTACTATTCTTGCCCTCCCCCCTATCTATTTTCTATCTACCATCTATGCTACTTATTCTCTGTACCTTCTCCCCCCTTTTCCTCCTCCCACTCCCCTGTTGCTAACCCTCCATGTGTTCTTCATTTCTATGGTTCCACTCCTGATCTAGCTGTCCTCTTGGTTTGCTTTTGTTTTAGGTGTGGTTGTTAATAACTGTGAGTTTGCTGTCCTTTCACTGTTCCTATTTTTTATCTTCTTTTTCTTAGGTAAGTCCCTTTAACATTTCATTTAATAATGGCTTGGAGATGCTGAACTCCTTGAATTTGATCTTATCTGAGAAGCACTTTATCTGTCCTTCCATTCAAAATGAAAAGCTTTGCTGGATAAAGCAATGTTGGATGTAGGTCTTTGGATTTCATGACTTGGAATACTTCTTTCCAGCCCCTTCTTGCCTGTAAGGTCTCTTGAGAAATCCACTGACAGTCTGATGGGAACTCCTTTGTAGGTGACTGTCCCCTTATCTCTTACTGCTTCTAGAATTCTCTCCTTCATTTTAATCTTGGCTAATGTAATTATGATGTGCCTTGGTGTGTTCCTTCTTGGTCCAACTTCTTTGGGACTCTCTGAGCTTCCTCGACTTCCTGAAAGTCTATTTCCTTTGTCAGACTGGGGAAGTTCTCCTTTATTATTTGTTTAAATAAGTTTTCCACTCATGGCTGTTCCTCTTCCCCTTCTGGTACCCCTATAATTTGGATGTTGGAATGTTTAGAGATGTCCTGGAGGTTCCTAAGCCTCTCCTCATTTTTTTGAATTCTTGTTTCTTTATTCTTTTCTGATTGGATGTTTTTTTCTTCCTTCTGGTCCACTCCATTGATTTGAGTCCCAGTTTCCTTTCCATCACTATTGGTTTCCTGTGCATTTCCCTTCATTTCAATTAGTTTAGCCTTTATATGTTCCTCTAATTTGTGACTAAAATCAACCAGTTCTGTGAGCATCCTAATCACCAGTGTTTTGAACTATGCATCTGAAAGGTTGGCTATTTCCTGGCTGCTTAGAATTATAGGCTCTGGGGCTTTGAGTTCTTCTTGAGCCATGTTTTGGTCTGTTCACACCTGTTACATATGAGGAGCTAAGCCCTAGGTGTTCACCAAGGTGGGGCAACTCAGTCACTGGGTTATGACGCTGTATGTGGGGGCGGGTCAAAGGAAAGAAATGGTGGCCACCTCCCACCACTGGCCGAGCAGTCCGTCCCACTGCATGCAAATGTGCGACTGCAGTCAGCCAGCCACCTTGTGCTCTGACTGTTCACTGGGGCCCGCGACGTCCAATTCACTGCTCACTCCTCTGCTGGTTTATCTGCACATGAATGTGTGACTGCAGTCAGCCTGCCCCACACCCTCACTGGGTCCACGCTGCTACCCTGGCTGCCTGCATGCCTGGGGTCAGGGGATCTTTCCTGCCCGACCCTGGTCCGCTGCTGGCTCCGGCCCTCTTACCGGTCCCGGTTGAATGGTTCGTTGTTGTCGGATTTCCATATAGTTCAATTTTCTGTTCTTTGGCTACGCCTTTGTTTACTAAACCTTTGTTGTATTCAAACTTGGTTGTGGGAGAAGGCACAGTGTTTCCACCTACGCCTCCATCTTGGCAGAAGTCCTATAGCATACTGCTTTTATCCAAAATCTGATTAACTGCCTCTTACAGAGAATATAAATTACTGAAAATTAAAAGTCTACATATTTTACTTAAAGTTATTCTACATAAATGATGGCAGATACCAAACCAATGAAGAAGGTTTAAGAAAAACATTCTTTACCCTAAATAATGTATTCACTGGATATATCTTCTAAGTAATGCCCGTAATTCTCTAATTTAGTTTTTAATTTTATACTTGAATTAAAACATTCACTCACGTAAGTTCATGTAGTTTTCTACTCTTTTCCTGATCGGTAGCTTTCAACTTCTCATGTTCCACTCTTAGACGTTCCTGCTCTAACATCATTTTCTGGTTTTGACTGATAAAAGAAAGAAACAAACAAACCCCATAACATCAACACCACCATTTTCTGATTGTTGTCATTAATACTTTTCAAACTCTGAAATTCTACAACCTCACCATTCAAACAACCAGGGCTTCCTGTGATCCAGCCCACTGCAGGGGGCGTAAGAGGACTTGGCTATGTTCAATTATTTCTTCTATTTTGGTTTGAAATCATTTTAGTCTTTTATGTCTTTCATCTCCCCATGTCCCTGTCCCTAAATCCATTAAGATCCACACCTCAAACTTTGTCTTAATTTTTTTTCTTATGCGCCTAATTTCCTACTCAAATCATGATTTAGGTACAGACCTCCAATTTCTATCAATTCAATGCTATTTATGCATATGGTTATGAAAGTGGGAAAATTCTTGATAAATGATGAAGACAACTTTTTTATACTAACGTTTTTATCTCTGAAATAATTGCCTATTAAACCCCTATTATGGGTGTTTTACAAACTGTTTTTCTTGTTCATTTCTTTTTAAAGATTTTATTTGTTTATTTTTAGAGAGAGGGAAAGGCAGAAAGAGAGGGAGAGAAGCATTAATGTGTGGTTGCCTTTTGCACACCCCCTACAGGAGACCTGGCCTGCCACCCAGGCACGTGCCCTGACTAGGAATTGAACTGGTGACCCTTTGGTTCACAGGCCTGTGCTCAATCCACTGAACACACAAGCCAAGGCTGTTTTTCTTGTTCTTCTATTAACTTCTCACATGAACCCTACAAGTTAGATAATTTTATTCATAGTTTACATGTAGCCATGAGTCTCAAAGACCTTGCACACAGTTAACTGGTGGGTAAGTAGTCAAATCAGGATTTTATCTCAGGCCTGCTTATATCCACAGCTTTATTTTCCTCTACATGATACCCTGACTCTCACTGAAACCAAAATATTTTTCTAGGAGTGGTATTTTATGCAACTGATGGGTAATGTTCTCCTATGTTACCATCACTCTGCTTTATCCAGTCACTACCTAGAGGTTCATGGACAGCCTGCCCTGTGCATGCTATATGGTCCACATTACATCCCAGTTCCAGGAGTGAATGTGGTTTTCAGAATGATTCAGGTAGAACTTGTTTTCATTTTCAGTCTAGGAAAATTGAGTGGTGGTATAAATGTATGAGTTATATATATGATTAGTGATCTTAAATTTGGTATTGTAGTTATCTTCAGAGAGAAATCTATTTCCATCAGTGCTGGTATACAAAGATCACTTCTGTTCCAAAAAAAATTTTAAGCCCCAATTTCCAATCAAGTTTGTCTCAGTTAAGAATATTTTTAAAAAGGAAGAAAATGATTTGTAGGAGACTATGGTTTCTATTTGCAATAATGACTAAAGTTGTTTTTTTTCCTTTTCCTGAATAGTTAGATCAAAAGACCCCAAAATATTTTCACCAGGGACTCAGAAGTTATACTTACAAATAAGTTATTTTTAAATTAAAAAATTATAATTTCAATGAAAAAATAAAAATATATCTAGTAAGACTATATTACTCTACCAGTAACCAATTATTTCATTTTGTCTAAACAGTCAATCTTTCTGAGTTAGTTTTTAATATTTAGAGGAAAGAACAGTATACTTACTCTTGAAGATCAGTAATAAGTTTTTCTTTTGCCTCAACTTCATCTCTCAAGCTACTAATTTGTTTTTGATGAGTTTCTCTGTGGCTTTGGATCTGTTGTTCAACAGCTTGCTAAAATTTGGGGGGGGGGGAAAGGATATTCAGACTAATAAGGATTAATAATGATGAGTTAGTCATTACAATCCAATTACATCGAACTTGCCTTAACTTCATTTGCAGTCTGAACCTTATTTAAGTGTTCCTTTTCCATTTCATGCACTTTCTCTGTTTGGATAGGGAGAGAAAACAAGAGAGGACATAGACTTAAAGTTCTTCATAAACCCAGGTTTTATGAGGGATGTGTTCCTTAGCAGTTCTTGATTTTAGACAATCCAAATGCCAAACTATAAATCTTGCTGTTTAAATTAATGACATTGACTAAGTACATGTACAGCCTTCTGTTGAAATATGGTTTCCTTTATTTTCTTTACCTAATCCCAGAACAAATGGTTTAAGGCGTGCTAGGGAAATAAGACAGCTTTCTAAGTTCCTATGCCAAAATTGCATGTGTGCATAAACTTCATACATATGCATAACTTCAGAAATTTGTGGGAAATTCACAAATTGGCTACTTCCATATTCAAACACAACTTTAAAGATGTTTGAAAGCCATACTAAAACATATTATTCATTTATTATTCCAAGTTATCCAAATTCCTACTATTCTCTATCAGTGTGAATGTAAGTTTAATACAATTATATGAAAGAACAAATTAATGTAGGCATAACTCATAAACAATTAGAAGTTAATACCTTGTGCTCGAAGCTGGACTAGTTCTTCACTGAGGGAATCGACAGATTCTTCCAGCTGCCTTTTCTTTTGTTCCACATTTTGAAGGTATTCAGTCAATGACTTAATTTTGGCTTCATGCTTTTGGGGAAAATGTACTGATATGAAATGGAAAAAACCTCACACCACATTTTATTGTTACAAATATTTAAAAATGACCAAGTTTTAGCAACGTATATAAACATATAATATTCTTCAGGATACTAAATGTTCAGGAGCCAAATTTATATGAAAAAGAATATAATCAATGAAATGGTCACTGCTTTTAACACTTGTAAATGAAGGCCAAAAAAAGAGAGATGTTCTTATTATTTTTTTCTTCCTATGACACTACCCTCTTCCTTCTATCTACAATTCCTATGTTGGTGAATGGCCTCTTCTATTCAGTTGCCAAAATCAGAAAACTGGCTGTGCAGTTTTATCCACCCTAGGATTCTTCTAGGTTCTTCAACAGTCACATCAGTCACATCTTTCTAGTTAATCTGTATACTTAACTAAGGTAATCATTCGTTGTACTATAACCCAGTTAAATCATTCATTTTACTCTAATGCCGCTAGACTAGAAAAACCGATCAAATTAACCTTTTCATTTTTGTTACTCAGAATAACCTATGGAAGTAAATTTTTCTTGTAGCTCATACAATAAATAAAACTTATGTGGCTACTCCAAAAATAATAAAGTTTGTTTTGTTAATACATACTTGAGAGATACGAAGTTGGCATGCTGCTAATTCCTTTTCATTTTCTTCCATTTTTTTGTTGCTCTCAGTTTGTGCGCTTTCTAACTGTTTGCAGCGTTTTACCATTGTTTTTACTTCTGACTTCATCTTGCTAATGTAGAGCCTTGCAACAGTGAATTCTTCATCTATCATGCCAGTTCCCTCAGGCTGCTATGAGAAGATAGTGAAATAAAATAAAGAGACAAAAATGTCCAGTGTGTGTTCACCCAATTAGATTATAAAATCTTAGAACTAAATTAAATATATTTTGATATTACTCAATATTGATAGAAAGTCTAAAGTTTTCCTTTTATTAAATATTGTTTTAATAAAAGGTAAATAGAATACTTTCATTTTTGGCCTTTGTTCCTTTCCTAAGTTAATGCTAATACATGCCTACAAGGAAAAAAGAATGCACAACTAAAAAACAAACAAATAAACCCTGATGAATCTGTCTCTTTCAATATTTGAATTTCTTTCTTCATAGGCCCTTTTCAGTAAATTTACTGTTAATCATGTGTAACTCCAGTTTAAAACTTAACAAATAAGGCCTTACTGGTGTAGCTCAGTGCATTGAGTGCTGGCCTGCAAACCAAAGGGTCACTGGTTCGATTCCCAGGCAGGGCACATGCCTGGCTGCAGGCCAGGTCTCCAGTGCAGGGGCATGTGAAAGGCAACCACACATTGATGTTTCTCTTCCTTTTTTTCACCCCCTCCTCTAAAAATAAATATACAAGATCTCAAAAAAACAAACAACAACTTAACAAGTAAGTCCTGTCTGGGTAGCTCAATTGGCTGGAGCATTGTCTTATTCACCGAAAGGTTGTGAGTTCAATTCCTGGCCAGGGTTCATACAGGAAGCAACTGATTGATATTTCGCTAAAAATCAGTGAACATATCCTCAGGTGAAGATTTAAAAAATAAAACCTAACAAGTAAGGATGTTTAGGTGGCACAAAAAGGATGACTTTTAAGCTCACCAAGGAGGAACTGTGGTCACTTTACATTCCATAAGTTCCATGGGTTTCCCTATAAAACTTCAGTATAATATTCAATATCAAAATTAAGTGGAGCTCGAGACAGAAAACATAAAACTGCCTTTTCTTTACAGATGACGTGATTATTAAAGAAACTCCAGGAACTAATAAGTCATTATTGTAACACTGCAGAATACAGGTTAACATACAAAAGTCAATCACTTTCCTATGTACCAGCTTATTTGAAATTGCCATTTACATTAGCACCAGGAAAAAAAGAGAGAGAAACACTTAGGCATAAATGTAACACTGTGTAAGATCCACGAGGAAACTATAAAGCTGATGAAATAAAAAACTAAATAGATGGAGGTATTCTGCATTCATGGATAGGAAAACAATACTGTTAAAATATCAGTTCTTCCCAACTTGATCTATGTATTTAATGTAACCTTAATCAAAATCCCAGCAAGTTATTTTGTGGGTATCAACAAACTGATTCTGAAGTTTATATAGAAAAGCAAAAGACTCTGAATAGCCAACACAATACTAAAGAGCAAAGTTGGAACATTAATGCTACCCGACTACAAGATTCACGATAAAGCTACGGTAATCAAAATGATGTGATATTGGCAAAAGAACAAATAAGTCACTGGAATACAACAGAGCCCAGGAACAGATACACACAAACACAGTACACTGATCTCCAATGAAGCAGTTAAGGCAATTCAATGGAGAATGAATCGTCTTTTCAGCAAATTTGCTGGAACAAGTGGACATCCCCATGTACAACAATAAACTCTAACAGACCTTATACTTCCCAGAAAAATTTATTCCAAATAGATCATAGAAGCATAAATGTAAATGCAAAAACAAAACACTTATAGAAGATCACACAAGAGAAAATCTAGGTGACCATGAGTTTGGAGATGCGGTTTTAAACACAACATCAAAAACATAATCTGCAAAAGAAGAAATTGGTAAGTTGTACTTTGTTAGAATTTCCACTTTGCAAAAGACACTGTTATGAGAATGAAAAGACAAGACATGGACCAGGGAAAGCATATGTAAAACACCGATCTGATGAAGAGCTTATCCAAAACATAACTCTTAAAAACCCAGTAATAAAACAACCTAATTGCAAATTAAAACCATGAGATAACACTACACATCTATCAGAATGGCTCAAAACCAAAAAAATAATGATAGTAAATACTGAGGAGAATGTGAAGTTACAGGAACTCTCACTCACTGCTGGTAAGAATGCAAACTGGTACAGCCACTTTATGAGTTTCTTACATAGCTAACATAGTCTTAACATACAAGCTAATAATCATACTCCTGGGTATTTTCACCCAATTGAATTGAAAACTTATGTTCCTAGAAAAAGGTGCACATGAATGTTTATAGCAGCTTTATTTAAATTTTAAGTGCCAAAAACTGAAAGTAACTAAGATGTTCCTCAATAGGTGAATGTATAAACAAAGTGGTACATCCATATCATAAACGATTAAAAATGAGCTATCAAGTCACAAAAAGACATGAAAGAAACTTAAATGCAAACTGCTAAGTACAAAGAAAGCCAGTATGAAAAGGCTACAAACTGTGTGATTCCAACTGTATGAAATTTTTGATAAGGCAACACTACAGAGATCTTTTTAGATCAGTGGTTGCTAAGGGTTCAGGGGAGAGGGATGACTAAAGCACAGGAGATGGTAGAAGATGTTAAAGTGGTAAAACTATTCTGATATTGTAATGGTAAATCTGTATTATGCATTTGTCAAAATCCACAGAATTGTACACATAAAGAGTGAACCATAATGTAAAAACACAGATCAAGTGTTCAGTGGAGTTCAGCAGGGTTTAACTGATGATGTTAACAGGAAAAGAATTATGTGCAAATGACAATAATACTGAGAATCCACAGATTTATTTCTAAGAACCTATTTGCAAAGCTGACCTTCTTTCAAAATGCAAGTGTAGGAGTCAGGGAACCTATATTCCAATCACTCTGCCACTAAACATAAGCCATTTCCACTTTTTATTTTCTGTCTTTACCACTTCTAAGAAGAAGCTGCAAATCTACAAGTTTTGAGTAATATCTTTCTAGTATTCAGTGATAGGAAATGAATATACTTCTCCATTTCCAAAGACTCCCATATAGGTTTAACACCTCCCATTACTTTGCCATGAAAAGGACAGAACAGAATGTTCAGACTGATGTGAAGAGAGATTAAGTCAAGCCACCCAGTATGTAATAACACTTTTTCTTTCTTTCAATGAAGTGAGCTGACATTAAGAAATGACACATGAGCCTGGCTGGTGTGACTCAGTAGACTGAATGCCAGCCTGCGAACCACAGGGTAGAGGTTCAATTTCCAGTCAGGGAGCAAGCATGCCTGGGTTGCAGGCCAGATCCCCAGTAAGGGGTGCACGAGAGGCAACCACAAACTGGTGTTCCTCACCCTCTTTTTCTTGCTCCGTTCTCCTCTGTCTAGAAATGGATAAATAAAATCTTAAAAAATTACACACAAGGAAAACATTACAATTCTTGTCTTCATCAACAGACTTTGAATAACAAATAACAGAAGAAATGTATGTTCCATACTGAAAACCTTTATTCATTTCCAATTCTTGTTCAACTTGGCTTCTTGGTATGCTATCACCATAAACCCAAGTATAAATTTGTTCTTGTTTGTAACCATAACTAAGCTTTAATCAAAAAGGAGTTCAAATGAACACCTACTGTGACATATAAATCTTTTATGTTACATACATGTTTTTGCAGTTAAGAGTCTTAGTTTATTTTTTTGGTCTAGTTCTACTAGGTCACCATTTTTTTTAACAACATGTCTAGTGATAATACAACCAGTATTATTATCCTTAGAAGAATAAAAAAGAAAAAAGGCATAAATAAGTGATAACTGATAATTTTGATAACTGATAACAGAGGTTCGTGGTATTTTTCTATGTCTCAAAATTTGCATAATAAAAATTATTTTATTTATTTTTAAAAGATTTTATTTATCTTTAGAGGGGAAAGGAAGGAGAGAAGCATCAATGCATGGTTCCCTTTTGTGTGTCCCCTGCTGGGAACTGGCCTGCAACCCAGGCATGTACCCTGACTGGGAATAGAACCACAATCCTTTGCTTCACAGGCCTATGCTCAATCCACTGAGCTACACCAGCCAGATGCATAATAAAATTTAAAGAAAATTAATCAGCAGTGCTTGTCTTTTTCTTTTTAAATAGTTAATGAATGCAACTATAGGCCAATTCATTCATAATTTTACTCCCTGAGCTAATCTTCACTGTTGCTCCAATTATATCCTGTCATGTATGGTAATCATTAACATAATTCTAAGTGCAAAATATTAGAAAAAACATGGAGTATGAAAAAATGCTTATGAATATTCATCTACTTGAATGCCCCATTCTCTTCCTGTTTTCTCATCTATTTAAAATAGAAATAATACTATCCATCTACCACACATAACTATTATAAGAAAAGAACTTTGTAAAAATGACTAGTAAAGAAAAGTATGAGCTGCATACAGAAGATAACTCTTAATATTGGTTATTACATTTACCTTTACGTCATTATTTCCTACAGCAATTCCTATTTCTGCAAGGTCTTTCAGTAAAGATGCCATCATCTCAGCTGCTCGTTTTTTCTGGTGGTTAGTCATCTCCTTAAGTTTTTGAAGTTCCGCATCTATACTTGCTAAAATTGCCTAGTAGATTCAAAAATAAAGAGTACAGTTAAATCTATTAAATGAAAATATTAATGCAAATACTGACTGGTATTTCAACTTTTCACTTAATACTCATAAAATTATTACTTTTTGCTTTCATTTTCTTGAATATCTTGTTCTAGAATAGCTTCCAGTTCGAACTTAAAAAATATCTCTGACCTAATAAACAATGTAAAGTTGTCACATTGTGCTCCATGAAGAGTGGTGATCAGTTTTACCTCTAGGAAGAGCAATAATTAGTATTATTTCACTAATTATGGAGGCTAGGTAATGTTTTCAGACTTGAAATGGGAAACTTCCAAGTTAATTAGATTCAATTTTCATTTACTGCCATTAAGTCTGAGCAGATTAATGTTAGAATGGAATTGACAAATTTCTAGATGGTTGGTATATTTTCTTTACTGTCTATATACCTACTTGGGTAATTTATCATTAAGAAAATGTGTACTAAAGTATTAAGAAGGAAAATAAAATATCTTACTGATTTTTGATTCAGTTCATCACTAAGTAATTCATATTCCTTAGTTTTATCTTCAACTTCCTGAGACTTCTGATCATAATTAACAGCAAGTTCCTCTAAGGCTTGTAAAACTTCTTTTACTTCTTCTTTAGAGGCATCATTTTCTGCTTGAAGGCGATTCAGCTCAGCTTGCATATTATCCTGATCCCTTCTGGTAGATGCCAGAAGCTATGTGGAAGACCAAAGTCACGAAACACATACAGGTTATTTTAAAAAATCTATTTGCTAAGCAAAAAGGGGAAGAAACAAGGATGCGATTCAGTGTGCTAATAATTCATTCAACATATTTACTGAATATCTACTACATGCAGGCACTGTGGCTAGACATTTTGGGAGACAGGAAGAAAATCAAATAAAAATAAAGACTCTGTCACAGAGGAATCTGAGTGAGAAGACAAGAGCACAAATAAACAGAATACAAGATGAAATATAACAGCCATAAAGGACGGACAGAGCATAACAAATAAAGTGTTTGGTAGAATAAAAGGAGAGTGGGGGGGGGGAATATTTCTGCAGGAAAAGCAGAGGGTATGGAGAAAGTGCCTAGGATAGGCAGATTTTAGTCAAGCACAAATTAATGTAATAGACAAAGACATTCTAGGATCATGAACACTGTGCACAGAGAAAGAAAACTGAATGCATGTTTAGAAAATTTTCCTTAAAGTTTAGATTTGGGGGGGCAGTAAGGAGTGCCCCCTCTTGTTGGGGGGCTAAGCCTCAGGAAAACTTAGTATCAGCATATAAAGTCTTTACTGGAAAGATGCAAGGAGACTAGTAATTAGAAGAATACTGTGTGGGAATATTAATAATGGGGCAGAATGCTAATGGCACATAGAAGCAGGATCCAGGGATGCTAAATATACTATGATGAACAAGACAAAATAATATAATGAATTATGAAAACATTACTAGTGCCCCACTGAGAAAGAATGTTGCAGTTGAAATAAACAGAAAGATGATCTGATAATGGTCAGTATCTTTTCTTATCAAAACTGTATAGTCTTTGCCACCCTTCCACAAAACAAACCTAAAATGAAGGACCATTTTAAAATTATCCCCCTGCTTTGCAGGTCAGATAAAATGAGGGTTCAAGCTAGGTGAAAAACTGTGGAGAAGAAACTCTGAAGGAGGCAGAAATAAACAACAGGTTAGATGAGAGTAGGAATGTGAAGAAGGAATATAAATTGATTTTATTGACATTCTCATTCTTCTAACTTATACATCATTAAAAACAAAGTCAGGGACTCAGAAACCAGTATTTTCTTTCCTTTAACAATCCCTTTAGACCTGACCTGTATCTCTGTTTTGAAGTGAATGAGTGAAAATAAAACACAAGAACACAATTTGTGTTCTTTCTATATTCCTTCCCTCATTTCCTTATATAAACACTGTACTTTTCATCAAGGAAGGATGAGACTAAGGTTATTCCAGCCCACTATAATATGTCTTTCCCAAGAATCAATAAGAAATGTTTGGGGTAGACAAAACTGCACTAGAATTCAAACAAGTGTAAGACAGGGTTTTTTAAAAATCCAGTAACTGTATGTTAAATAGTATTTAATTTTAAAAAGTTATCCTTTCCCTTCTAGTTAGATAGAACTCAACCTTAAATCTTTTTTAAAATAAATACTCAGATCTCTTTAGTTCCTATTACTTCAAAAAATTTTAAAGATTTTTAGTTTATTTTTAGACAGAGGGGAAGGAAGGGAGAAAGAGGGGAAAGAAGCATCAATGTGTGGTTACCTCTCATGCACCCCCTACTGGGGACCTAGCCCACAACCCAGGCATGTACCCCAACTGGGAATCGAATCTTAAATCTTACAGAAGTCAATCTGTGCTTCAACCCATATGATGTATCAATTTCATAATGTATCTATAATGAAGCATACACATATTTTAAAAATTCTGAATGTACTCTAGTATATTCTGAGCTCTGTAGGTTCCTTCAACTTTTATGTTTCTCTGGAAATAATATGAAAAGTATACAACTACCTTTTCCTGATCCAACATTCTTGTCATCAATTTCAATGACAAACTATAAAGCATGGCTGGGAATAATATGAATGCTATTCAACTTACCTCTTCTTGATCCAACATTTGTGTCTTCAATTTCTCTACCAGCTGGCTCTGTTGATTAATTTCCTCATCCTAGAATTTTAATATAACAAGTAGCTCACATAACACGGTATGTAAGATAACTATCCTCCCCAAAATACTTCAAAACTATCTCTCCAAATTTAACATAATTTATTCTAATCTCTTACAAAAATGTTGAAACAAATGTAATCTCTTTCAATGATCAGTAATTGTAACTTATCATGCAATAAGAAAAAAAGCTACTCATTAAGTATTTTAAATGCAAAAAAATAATTAACATTCAAAGCTATTATTGAAAATATCCATACAACCACATGAAAACTGCCACCTCTGCTTAAATACATAAAAATACCACCTAAAAACAAAAACAGAACAATTTTCTTCTAATCTCTTTACTGATTTTGTTTTTCCCTTCCTCTCTATGTGGGTTCATAATTTGTTATTTTTCACACTACTGACTGATATAATCAATGCAAGAAGATATTTTCACTCTATTCTACTCCACTGTCTAATCATCTTCTATTAGTCTTCAGATCTCTGATTCTAAGTGGCCATTTCAAGAACTCTCTCCATTGACCCAATGCCAAATCATTTTAGAAAGCTTTTTTTTTTTTTTTACTTAAAAACGAGGGGGGGGGAGACATGCCTCACACAGTTTCCTCAAAGATATGGAAATTGTGATTTTCTATTTTTTTGTAAATACAATTTTTCAAAAGGCGAACAAAAATCTAGAAAGATGTATATAGGTCATGAGGACCAATAATGAAATTTGAAAACAAAAATATCTTATTAGTAATATTCTAGAACAAAACAGAACACGAAAAATACCCACCTTGTCATCAAGTTGTTTGTACAATTTAGCAATTTCTTCTTCACACTTTCTTCTTTCAGCATCAGTAAATTTTCCAGTAACTCCAATTGTGGCTGCTGGTTTATCATTAGTAACAGTTGTATCTTTATCCACTGCAAAAGCTTCCAAGTTGGCTTTCTCTTTGTCAAATTGTTCATCAACAGGCACCGTCTCTCCTAAAATGTGACAGCAGAATGGTCAATAAAAATTCACCTGTCTAAAACTAATCTTAATTTTATTCAATTTCAGCAGCTCCTACCAACTTTCTCATCTGCTTAGTCCCTGAGATCTGAAAAGTTGTAATTATTTTTGACTCTCCTCCATCTTCTAAACCCAGTCACCAAATCTTTATTTCCACTCTAATCTAAGCACCTTGTCATCTTGTGACTTTTATAGCTTTCAAATTGGCTTTTGTGCCTCGTTTATTATTTTAGGTAAAACCAGAATTTAATGTAAAAGACTTTATTCATTTTTATTTGATGATTCCTAATGCCTAATGTGAAAATGGATGTGTTATTTACATTCATACATGAATCTCAAATTTATAAAATAGCTCTAAATCTGTATTCAACAACTAAAAATGACAAATTCTTAAGTTATTACCATTACGCCATCGGTTGAGTTCATTCTCAAGCCACTGAATGGTGTTCCGCAGGGTCTTATTTTTCTCTTTTTCTCTTTCATACTTCTTTTTCCACTGTTCTGCAGTTAATTCTACATTGACACAAACTGTGTTCTTAATTGTTTTGGCCCTAAGAGAAGTGATTGGGGAAAAAAAAATGTGACTGAAATTACTTTCAATTGTTATCTAATCATTCCAGGGGGTGGATATGGATATATATATATCCATATCCATATATCCATATATATGTGTGTGTGTGTAACTTAAGTATTCCTGACTAGTTAAGTCTGACTAAATAGTGAGAGTTTTAAATATTATAGCTCTTTTTCACATCCCAACTAAATTTGGGTCAGCCCCAACATCTGTGAATTAGCTTAAAACAAACAAACAAACAACCCATCAACCCGATGAAGATAAAACGCGAGACTATATTTTCCACTTCCTTTGCAAGGTTGAATTAAGAAATTACTGTTGAAAAGTCAAAAATAAAGCTATCATTTTTTCCAGGCTAACAATGTCATATAAATTATTTGAACCCTGTCAACTGTGACAACAGGTTAAACATAGGATTATGTGTATCGGACTTGTCCTATACTACCTGACTCAAATGCTTATTTCCTTAATGCTGAGTTAAAGTTTCTCACATAAATTTGACTAAAGTTAACATTTGACTTTAATGTTTACTAAAACTTCATTCAAATCCAAGCAATCTAAAACTATTGACCTTACTTGTACTGTCTAAATTTAAAAGTGGTGTCCAGCAGCACACTGACAATATGAACTAATTTAAATACTGTCTACCTGATATTTCCCTAGATTCCATGAGCAAAAGGTCAATCTGTATTCAAACTTTGTACTTTATTAACAACAAACCTTTGGCCAAAAAGGAGAGTAGATTTTGTTTCGGATTCATTGTATGATGATGGAGAACAGCAAATTACAATAGTGGTTCTACAGTTCCCACCTAATGAATCTTGAAGGATTCTTGTCATTTTACTATCTCGATATGGAACATAGGTCTATAAAGAAAGAAAACAAAAACACAGAAAACCAATGGGCTTCTTCTACATAATAAAATGTTATATAAATAGCATAAACATACTATTTTAAAAAATTACAAAGTGATCCAGTTATTTTGTTTAATATTATGATGAGAACTAGGACATACATACTGGTACTAAAAATAAATTTCTAAGAGACAACAGATTCAAATATATTGATTCAAATACAGTGAAATCTCTCACTCACTCATATATCCATACACACTCATGTGTATGGATGTACCTACATACACACTCATTTAAGTAATTCCTGATAGAATAAGACAGGGAAACAGAAGGCATGTATACTTACACTACCCTCAGCCAAAGCAGAAATAACATTTCCAAGAGCAGAAAGTGACTTGTTGATGTTCTTAGCTTCATCCAGCACAGCACCTTCAGCTCCTGTCTTACTAACCTATAAGATTTCAAAAAAATTTAAGTTTAAGATGATTTTATTTGAATTTTCTAGAAAGTCCACAAGTCACCAATAACCAGTAAAAAAGAAAGAAAATTAAAAGCTTCATGACATTATTTGCCAAGTGTTAACTCTCAGGTACCACTATTTCTCAAGTATTATTACTTTGAGAACTTGAGTCAGTAGCCATCTGCATAAGAATGTAATTAAGGAAACTCCAAATTTTATTTTTAGTTTGTGCTCATCAACATGACCAATTCATTCACACACATAGTCATAGTTTACTAATGTTTAAAAGATTTATTTTTTGAGAAAGAGAAAGGGAGGGAGAAAAATGGAGAGAGTAATCAATGTGTGAGAGCTAGATCAACTGGTTGCCTCTCACATACCCCGAACTGGGGACCTGGCCTGCAACCCAGGTACATGCCCTAGCTGGGAACTGAATTAGCAAACCTTTGGTTCTCAGGCTGACACTCAGTTCACGGAGCCACACCAGCCAGGGATACAGTTTACTAGTTTTTAAGTCCCTTTTGCTAAATTAGAGAAGAATCTCTCAAAATTTGCTAGACCATGCCCTGCCCTGGCTGGTGTGGCTCAGTGCACTGAGTGCTGGCCTGGGAAACAAAGGGTCACTGGTTCAATTCCTAGTCCAGGACACATACCTGGGTTGTGGGCCACATCCCTAATAGGGGGTGCATGAGAGGCAACCGCATATTGATGTTTCTCACTTTCTCTTCCTCCCTCCCTCCCCCTTTAAAAACAAATAAATAAAATCTTAAAAACAATAAATAAAATTTGCTAGAGCACAAAGTTGACGGAACCATTAGAAAACAGAAACTAAAAATACATAAGCAAACTTGCTTATTTTAAAAAACGTGAAATATAGATATTCATAAATATGTTTCAATGTTGGTGGAAGAACTGGCATCTCACAATCTGCAAAATAGAGACAGGCTTTAAAGGTTGTATATAAGACTTTTGAATAGAAGGAAATAGGTATGTTATTCTAAATCGGAAGGAACAAACTAGTAAAACAGCAAAAAATGGTCACAGAGGTATTAAAACATTTAAATTTATTTTGACAGAAACTAGAGTCAGACTATATAGGACTGTAATAATGAAATAATCATCGAAAGGAAATAAATAAGTATAGCCGAAGTAGAAAGGACTAATGGATAGTTACCAATCTTCATAGGGAGCCCTTTGCCAGTATGGATTAAAAGATGCCAAAATTAGAAGGATACCTACAGAATCTATAATGATATAAGCTGAAAAGGTTCTCAATAAAAACATACCTAAGTCAAAGGTAACACCTATTGGTTGAACTGGACTATGGTTCAAATAACAGAGATCTGAACTGACTATTGAGTTTACATAATCATAAAGCATTGATACCAATGCTTGCAACTCACAAAAAATGCTTTCGATATATGTAAGATTTTACCTTTTCACTACCAGCTAAATCAACCAGATAAAGTTTTCCACTCAGCTTTTGCTCCGTTTGTGTGTTCTCTTGTTTCACGTTAATAAGAAATATACTGTGACTCCTAGAGCTATGTTCATTCATATCTGCAATGAAATTACACAGACAACTATAAACAAACATGGCTTTTCTTTACTAAGAATTTCTAAGGCATTATTTAACATAAAAACCTCACAATCACCTTGATAAAGATGATTTAAGGCAATTTTATACCTTAACTAGTATTAATAAATAATCAACTTACTTGTAACTGCTACATGTCTGTTGGATTTTCCTTCATCTATGGTGTCCATAACTTCATCTGGACTACATACAAAACGCTCTGTGCATCCCTGTAAAATAATTTTGTTTAGTATGTCGATATCCTTATATTTTTTATTTCAGGGCTTTTCTAAATAATCACTCTATATTATTTAATTAGTACCTTTACATAGGGGACTCGGTTTTTATCTTCATGAACTGAAAGGTTGGTCTTTGAAACTGAAAAGAAAAAGAAATAATGTTAGCGACACTTCCTAAACTCTAACACAGGGTGTGAAATTCAACTGTTTTCTTCCCAAAGCAGCCTGATGGCAATAGGTGAACTTTAAAAATACGAGAACGTCACTATTAAAATAAGACCCTGTAGAAATAGTAGATTTACATAGAAACCAATGTAGCAATATAGAATTTTAGATCCAGTCCAACCTCTACCATCCACATTTTGGAAATAAAAACATTAAACCAGTGTGGTTCAATGGTCTGTCCCCAGTGTATCTAATTGACAGCTGACAGAAGACCAGAACTCAGGACTCAGGTTCTCTAACTACAGTTCAATGTTCTAATTAGTGTTTACAAAACATTGATTAATATCTGCTTTAAGTAAGTTATTCCATGTGTCAAAAGGCATTCAATTATAACTTTAAAAGAAAAAATTTTAATGTCTGTTTCCTAGATCAAAAGGCAAGAATTTAACTTACCATCTAATAGGTCCCTTATCTTATCCAAATAAATTTCAAAATATGAAACCTAAAAGGCAAAGAAATAAAGGAAAAAGATCAACCAATTACAAATATAAAGTTATTTATTTACTTACTCATTAAATAGTTATTGGAGTCTGAGAGCCAGATACCATCTAGACTAGGGGAACAGAGTTATTAACAACTCAGCCCTAGTCATATTCTAACCAACAGACCTAAATTCACCAAACTGCTTATATAACTAAACACCAATTTCCATCATGTACCTTTATCTAAAATGAAGTCAACAAGTTAAGAGTAGTAAGAACCTTAAGTTCCATAGTAAAACAAACAGCTTTATTTTACAAAGAAGGCAGAACAGGCAAAAGAGACTTGGCTAACTTGTTTCAGGTCATCTAATGGCAGATGAAGAATCCACGTTTACTAACTCGAATGATCTTTATATCAGTCCATAAAATAATTCTTAAAATACTTTAAAATATTTTAAAAAGGAAATTAGCATTGATTACACTTGTAACAGAATTATTCTAAGTATAAAATAAAATATAACATTTCCCCAAGGATTTCACCTTGATATGGAATTCCAAATTTTCATCCATGGAATAAATATAATTAAAAATATCTTGCACTATTCTTGGAATAATTCCCATGCCTTCTGGATCATGAAGTTTTCCCTAAACAGAAAACAAAATGAGACTTCTTAAATCAACTATAAAGTATGAATTAAAATTCAAAACTTTCAATGTATAATTTACAGCCAATAGAGAATTGGAATTGTTGCCACTTTTGGTGAAAATGGCTCTACAAGTATCTAAAAAAACCAATTCAACTATTACACATTTTGAGAAGTTACATGTAAATACTGTGTGTGTATGTATGTATATATATATACATACATATATAATATATATATACATACATAAATATATGTATGTATATATATACATATATATATAAAAACAAACTCTGGTAAGTTACATATAAGTACTATATAACCAAATGGGTTACCAACTAATCCTGGCCTTTCATTTAATATTAGTTTCATTATCCATGTTTGTAAATGAACATATTCTAGAAGAAGGTTTTAGCTTTTTTCCATATAAATCTGCATTGTTCCTTCCTACTTCAAGTCAAATTTATGCAAATGCTATGTATGTCCTTGTTCCCAGACTTTATGAAAATTAGTTAACAGATTTAAATACGCTGTCATTTACTTTATATAGAAAGCTCAGCTATATGATAAAAGCAGATGCTTGGCAGCAGTGGTAAAAGTTTTCTAGAAGCAAAGCTCAAACAGGTCTACATCTATTATTAATTCTTACCAGAGAAGAATGGCAGTTTAGGGAGTAGGGAAGGACCAAAGAGAGGAGTGAGAAATTAATTGATCTTAATAGAACTGAAAACACATATTCAAATTTTTCCAATTGTAAGGCGATAGAAAATTCCTGTTTAAAATGTTCATATTTGTGGTTATGCTAATTGATAACACTAGGTATGATTTAAAATATATAATTTCACTATTCAAACTCAAAAACTGATTAGATTCTGACAATGAAGTTCCTTGCATATTATTCGCATGAGAGAAAGCAGAGGGTAAATAAAGATGTTTAAACATGGTAAAATAATTTAACAAATGATTGAATGTACTGTTTGTACAGCAAACTACATTCAAGTTCAGATTACAAAAATTTACCTCCATTGTGTGTGTCTTCCCAGAGGATGTCTGTCCATATGCAAATATTGTTCCATTGTATCCCTCAAGTACATCTATAAGAAAATAGGATATTTAAAAAAAAAAGAAAAGGAAAATAGGATATTTTATACTTGAGATTCTTTCCCATAATCAAGATTCTTAAGAAATTAAGAATGTTAGAAAACACTAATATTTCATATATACAGAACCCTTTTCCTTATCCATATATATAACCATAAATTATTTATAGCAAGAATGGTGAGAAAGATTCAGACTGTCTTTACACTAATATGAAAGAGTCTATCAGAGTCAAAATTTAGTATATGAAAGATTTATGATGACAGTAAAGAAAATAAATAATATATTTAATAGTAATTTTCTTAGTGATTATCTGATGATCAATCTAAGCAACTACTATCTCTCACCCCAGATTATTTTCTGTGGTCAGCAAGAAACAAATGTTAAATTCTGTTACTTATAATTATCAGTTATGTCAGTACACATCTCAAATGTCATTACACCTATATTCTAAAGCTTCATATGACCTAAAAGAAATGTTCCACCAATTTACATACAGATATGAATGAGCTTTAGAAATAGGAGAACTGAAAACACATATTCAAACACCAATACTGATTGGGGGAGAGAAAACTATCCCAATATTGGGCACAACTAGGTAATAGATTTTCTACAGAAATATTTATTAGTGAGAAAAAGAAGACACCTGTACTTATTTCCCTGATAAAAATTTAATAGGCCTCAAACATTTAGAACTTTCTGTCAAAATCATTTCAGTTTTAAGAAGGAAAGCAAAATAAGCTCAACAATCACATTTAAAATAGATGGAATTGCATTGCGTTTGTCAGAAACTCTGAAGCAATCATCTGGGGGCAGGGAAATACCAGACACTTCAACTCATTTCCTTCATATACAGTCTTTCTTGGCATGGCTATGTTACACCCTCTGCCTAAGATCTTTTAATCAATCACATAACATGTAACCATAAGTTCCAAAATGTTTTAGATCTATACAAGGTCCATTCATGATATGATCCAATTACACAGCAACTACAACACGTAGTTAATATTTGTAGGTGAATGAATAAGTGACTTTCCCAAGAGCGCATTAGTAGCCTTTGTCTATATATAGTATAGTACATATGTATTATGTGAAACTATATAATACAAAGGCTCCTAGGACAAGGGGGTATGCAGCACATTCATATTTGGGACTTCAAGCACAACTTCAAGAATTTTGTATCATTACAGAGATTAGGAAATACTCAACATTCAAACACTTACTGAGCACCTGCTATGACCTAGGCTGTTCTTTGGGTGCAGGGGATATAGCAGTGACTGATTAGGTGATTTCTCACCCAAAGTAATAAATTTTATATTAAATAGGAAAATAATCACTTTTTTTAAACCTAATTTAATACCCATTTCCGACTTTGCTTTCTATAGTGATTTAACTAATATTTTATCTTTAAAAAATTTAGACATTGAATGAACTTTACAGTGAGCATGCCTATATAACTGTAACCAAGATTCTAGCATTAACATTTTATTTTACTCTTTGTTTTAATCATGTACTCAGCCTTCCATCTTATTTTTTAATGTATTTCAAAGTAAAATGCAGACTTCAATACATTTCCACCTAAATACTTTGCCTTGCATAATACACAAACTAGAATTCAATATTTTAGAGTTTTATATCTGAGGTAAAATTTACAATGAAACATGTATTATCTTAAGTATGGATCTTTAAAACAATAAAATAATACTTGTCTATTTGATAATACTAGAGGGTGCACACCTGTATTCAGATAAAATTAGGTACTTTTTGACCTGGCTCTTGTTTTTCAGCTCCATCTCTCACCATTCTTCCCTTCACATTGCTGTTTGACCATTGCTGTAAAAATGGTCAAATCTGACAATTTCATACAGTCGTACCATAATGGGTGTTATTCCCCACACATGTACTCTTTTCATATGGACAGGTATTGGCTTGTGTCCTCTCTCTGCCTGGAAGGCAAACCTCCTTCTCCCTACTCTTTGTGTATCCCTTTAGACTTAGCTCAGGCTTTTTACTCCTTCCTCCAACCTAACTCTACACCCACCCCAAATAAGTGTGGTTAAGAATCCTACCCTACGTGTTTTTACAGCATCTAACTTAATCATAATACTCATTGCTGTATATTGCAACTGTCAATTTACTTGTCTGCCTTCCTCACCAGGTTATGAACTCCTTGAGGCCTGCCTGTGTTTAACTCCTAGCATAGCACCTGGTACTTAGTAGGAACTCAAATGCTTGCTGAGTAATTATCATCATCATAACTAACACATAGCACCTTTCTAAAGCCTCCCTCACCTTTTAAAATACACTTTTGCTGTTCTTGTGAGAAACATAAGTAGATAACTACTGACAAATATTACTTCTGTCATACTTTGTCAACAAGAAAAACAGTGCGACAACAGCACATCACTTTCTAAAAGTAGCCTTATCTCTCTGAATTTTAGCTTCCTCATTAGCAAAATGTTTGCTTAGGGGAAAACTCTAAGAATTAGAAGTCACTGTACAAAATTATTAATGTTAATATTTAAAGTGTATAATATGTCAGACTAATAATTTTTCATATAGTAATGTACTTAATCCTTTTAATACCCTGTACTTTTTTTAGTTAGTCTCATTTTATGGAAGCACAGAGAGACTAAATAACTTGCCTACAACTAGTAAGAACTGGGGTACAAATCCAGGCAGTCTCTTAATCACTCGAGATATGCTCTGAATCACCACACTATATTATCAAGTAACTCAAGAACTTTTATGAATATTTGGCAGGCTACATCTGAACAATTGAATGTGGATTCATGGGTAGACAATTCAGGTCAGGACACTGTGGTAGGTAACTAGGGAATCTATGAATGCCTGGAATACAGCAAGTACTGAATATAGGGGAAACAAACTTGCAGACAACACTCAGATTCTGAATTCAAGAGAATACAAGTTGGTAAACCTTGTTCAAAAGAAAAAATCTATCTAATGAATTCACAATTATATACGCATACAGAAATTGATGGAACAATGCAGCCTCAGTGGAGTGTCAAAGACCCAGAGATTACTAGCAGCTTTCATGTCATTCCTGGTAACTTGTTCACCAAATCTACATTTTAGATGACATACTAGATGGCCCATCATTTTGCTGATCCTTACCTACCAATAGTTACTAACCATGGCCTTCCACCTAATCTGTTCACCAATGATGGTCCCAAGTTCAACTCTGTATTTAATCGGTTTACTGTCCTCACACCTCACCAAACAGCCACCATCTACCCCTACTCCACCTCTCTCCTCATATCTATGTATTTAATTGGTAACTGTGCCATATTCATATCTTTGTCTAGGACAAGATACATTAGGTACTACATCTAGGCTTCTCCAAAATAACAGAGAACATTTGGGTGAAGATGAGATGAAAATGTCATAGTCAGGTGATATTTTTCTAATATGAATTACAAAGCAGGCATACAAGCAGGAAAGAAGTGAAAGTTTCTATTGTAACAAATGCTTGAAGTCTAATTTTGTAAAGTGAAAACATACTAGGCTATGAGCTGTCCAAAGTACAATTATGGTTGATTAAATTAAGAAAAATAATTTTCCTTCTCAGAAGATAGAGGAAGGAAATAAGTAGCAATTGCTATCTATTGTGTATTTACTCTGGCCCTCGGTGAAGTACTTTTCAAGAATCATCTTTTAAAATACTCACAGTACCCTTATTTTGCAGAGGAGGAAATGGAACCTTAGAAAGGTTAGGTAACTGGCCCAAAGTCCCATAGCTCCAATCTAGGTTTATCTGATTCCAAAGCCTATTCTCTTAACCATACTGCAAAGAAGTGAATGGCTATTTAGAACTTAATTCTAAACAGTAAAGCAGGAACTTGCTGGTGAAGTAAGAGCCCAAACTTTTGAGAAAATAAGGAAAAATTTTAGGAGAAGAATGATGTCTTTATGGACAATGGCCAACAAGTCAGGTACGCCGTGGTCACTATAGACAAGGTAACAGAAGCCCAAAACCTTGTGGTGGGAACCTCAGAAGGGTGAACTGATAGCCCTCATGACAGCCTTAGTGCTGTCCCAGGAAAAGAAAGATAATACCTATACAGACCCCAAATGCGTCTTCATGGTAGCCCATGCCCATGAAGCAATATGGAAGGAGAGAGGACTCTTAATCTCAGAGAACAAGGATGTTAAACATGCAGAAATTTTACAACTGCTAGAGGCAGTGAACCTATCAGCCAGCGCTAGATTTCAAAGAGTTCTCAGAAAGGTAGGCATGAAATTGTTCTTAAAAGACTATATAACTGAGGATATGCAATAGAGGTAAAAATCACTAGAATAATATGACCAAGGTAAAAACCCACTATGAAGGGATCTTACAAAAACAAAACAAAAACTCAGGCCCCTAAAAAGAGCTTTCAAAATACACAGGGAAAAAAATAAATGAAACCTGCATTACCTAGAATACATGATAAAATGTTAACAGATGGTATGAGACAGAGGCATTACTATTTTATCATCATCTTCTACAACACTGTCTCAAAGTGGAACAGAATGAACACTGTCATGTGACTCTCAGGTTGAGGTGGGTAGGACGGCCAAAGAATAGTTTTAAATGAGTCCAGTTATCAGAGAACTGGTTATCAGAGAACATTCATCAATAAAAATTTCACAGCTATCATATGCAAGTTTTAAAAGCCACAGACAACAAAGGTATCACAACCAGTAAATGGTATGCTTCTTTTCAAGCAGTGGAACAATGACAGACTCTAGGCACTGCAGACAAGATATCAAAATTCCACTAAGGAAAATCTACGGGTGAACTAACCTCATTTCCTGTTTGGATAGGGTCACTCAACTGGTACTTTTAAGAAATGAACCATGTACTGTAATTTCATAAAATACAAATTTTTCATCATATTCTTGTGGACGTGTTAATAACCTAAATACTAGATGACTATACAGGTCAGAGAATCTGAAGCTGGTTAAATATAAAGTGTAAATTAATTAATTGCCGACAACCTTAATTCAATTTTTAGAAGATTAGGCTAAGGACCACAGCCCATTAAGCATCTTATACATGACTTAGAGTAATATTTTTGGAACATCAATGCCCTTAAATAAGGACCTTAAAAAAACCTTCAGTGTCCTTGACAATATAGACTTATCAAGTGTGCTGATAGCCAACTTAGATCCTTAGTAAGATAATTAAAAAAAACAATACTCGAAAATATCATCAAGAGCTCAAATAAACAAAATCAAACTTGTGCTTTAAAGGTTGCAACTGCACTCAGATTTAAAAATGTCAATACTTAAGTGCAGATTGGGATTTCACACTGGCTGCAACAGATATGAACATTTTTCACAAAAGATCTGAACATTTAAATTGTCCATGAGTTCATGAATCATAAACTTTGTAGTATTAAGAAAGATAATATAACCTTAGGTTGTACTGATGACTAATGTTATATGGCAACCAAACAATGTAATATAATTGTGTTCCATCAGGACAGATCCACTTGGAAAACTATTTGATGCTTATAACAGATGATGATACTACTGGCTCCTATTTGTCGCAATCATTTACAGAATCACTAGTTAATTCTCCCTCATTGTATGAAGACTTCAGCATACTGTCTTCCATCAATAACACTCCTATTTTAATTCTTGGTGGTTTCAATGTCCATGTAGTAGATGATTCCACTAAATACTCTGGCCTCTAAGATCCTTGACCCATTTTTTCTCCATGATCTTATTCTTTACTCCTTCTGATACTGGGAACCCTCATAGCTAAGGCTGAATAAAAAGACCTTAGCCTTATGAGTCCCAAGGGGACCATAAGCCACTAGGAGACAAAGCTTATCTTCCAGGCAGGGGTGCCACCTCTGCCCCCTTTACTTCATCCTGCTTGGCCCCAGGCCAATGACTGCTTAGCCAATGACAGATAAGATTCCACAAGGGAGGGACAACCTAAGACAGGCAAAGTCCTAAAGGGGCCCTCAGGGAAAGACTTGCGGGGACTACAGAAAGAGGGGGTGATGGACCCTCACTCCACAGCTTTGACATAGCCTGAGTCATCATTCTGTCTGTAAGAAGTCTCCCAATCTCTTGGCTGCCTTACACCGCCCCCCCCCCCCCCACCAACTTAAGCCTGAAACAATGATGGAGGTGGGTGCGGCCCTGTGCTGGAAAGGGCAGGTTCCCAGGGCAATCAGGCCTAAGACAGAATGCATAAAATCCTGTGAAACCTCTTTGCTAATACCCTCAATTTAAGAGATAAGAGTCCAAGCACAGAATGAGTGTTTCCCCAAAGTTTTATGGTCCTTTAGCTCCCTGACCCCGACTCAGAATAAGCCCTCATAGTTCTTTGAATGTTATCTATTGTTTGATCCTTACTCTCTGACAATGATTGAGCTTTACGTATATGTCCTGTATTCCTACGCAAATTAAACACAATAAAAACCCATTGAGGAACAGGCTCAAGGCCATTCTTCTTTGAGAGAACAGCCACCTTTCCTCCCCAAACAGATCATGTCTTGGTAGACTTATTCTCATCCATTGGGGGGAGGGGCATGCAGGCAGAACACCCTCACATTCAGGTACCAATTCTAGGGTCATACTCTCTAGACCTTTTCATTACTGACTGCACTGCCTCTCTCTTCTCAATTTCAAGTATCCACCTCCCATTACTCCTTAATTTCAACAAATCTTTGGCTCAACTGACTTTAATACACTAATCATACCACCTTTTTTCACTGTCCCTATCATGTCCTCCTTCCTCTCACCCACCTTAGATTTCATAGTTTACCAGTATCATCACTCTCTTGGCAACACCCTCAATTTTCCTACCCTTCTCTTCCTCTTTTGTCCTCACCTGGCAAAAGCCCAACTGGGAGTAAATCCAACTCTTCTGGCAGCTAACCTGAACTGGGCCCTTAATGCTGCCTGGCAATATTGCCACATTTCCCTAATGCATTCACTTCTATTTGATAGATGGCTGACTTCATAACTTTTCCTAGAACCTCCTCACCCTACCTTTTTTCTAGAACCCCTTTCTCCATCTTTACTCTCTGTGATGACCCTGCTATATACATCATAAACAAAATTAGTATCATAAAAATATCTACTATTTTCTATCACATCTATAAATATACTATCAATAAACTCTATCTTCTCTTCTGTTACTGGATGAACTATTTGTGTTCTTATTCAATCCTACCTCTGAATCACTGGTGAGTGCCACAAGATAGCTTTTACCTAAATCTAAGCGGCATTTTTTAAAAATTAGAGCTGCAAAAAATAAATACATAAATAAGTAAATAATAAAGTAAAGACCAGTTGAGTACAAGATTTCTTTGAGAAAAGAGATTTCTGTAACTTGGAGTCCATATAATCACTTAACACCTCTGAGCTCCAAGATTCTACGGTTTAGAAAATATAAAATTGAAAAATATCCTACCATAGGTTAACAGTATTAACTGGACTACACCTATTCTTCTTACCCTAGTAACTCACATTAAATTCCCCAGGAGTTTCTCTGCTGACTACAAGGTTAAGTCTTTGGGGAAGGAATAACAATGGAATAGAAGAATGATAAACTGCCATTATCTACTACTATTTAGAAACCTGCCTAACCATCATATTTTCATTCTCACGCTGATGTATTTCTAAAATTGCTACCTCAGAAACTCTTCTGGGAATATCTAATAGAAATGAGTCTTCCGATAACAGTATTATATAATACTATAATTCTTGTACCAACACTATTCAGTATGTACTTACTATATATAAATTAGAGCATAGAATTCAAGAAAATACTAGTTGTAGTAAACTTTTTTGTTAGCTAATTGCTGAAGAAAGTTGTTTAAATAAGAAAAAAACATTAAAATGAAGAAAGTATGTTGGGTAAATGGGAAAGATCACAAAGAAAAGTTTACTTATAGCTGGGACGAATTAGCAAGTTATATTTACCTTTAACAATCTTCTTTGCACAGTCATTATAAACTTGCTCTTGAGATGTGTTTGATTGGAACACCCGGTCAAAAGCGTAAGGCTTGGTCTGAAAAACAGAAACAAAGCTTTAAACAACACAAATTAAGGGTGAATGGATTTCTAAGCTCCTTCAAAGATATCATTGTATATATTACCTTCACAATAGGATAGCTAAAATATAACAGAATCATGACTCCAGAAAAAGTCCCTAACATACAGAATGTTAAGGATACCTATTCCTTAGGTCTTACTGAAAGAGAGAAGGGGAAGGGGAAGGGGAAGGGGATGGGGATGGGGATGGGGATGGGGATGGGGAAGGGGGATGGGGAAGGGGGATGGGGAAGGGGGATGGGGATGGGGAAGGGGGATGGGGATGGGGAAGGGGGAAGGGAAGAAAAAAAGAACACACCAAAACTAAAACTTATTTTTTAATGCACAATTCTCCTCTTCAAAGCTTAGGATAACAGTAAGAATGAAGCAGACATTCCTAAAGGCTACACAAAGTCATTCCCAATCACTCTTGCCTTTGCCACCTCCCATTAGATAGGCTAGAAAGCCAACTCCCTGTTAGTCTAGTCTCCTTGTAACTACTGGCCACATGACTCAGTTCTGGATACTGTGAAGTAAGTGATGGTCTGCTGGGAGGACTTAAGAGAAGGGTTTTGTTTTCCTGATATAAAGAACCATCTCAGCTGAGGCTGCCCTTTCTCTTTTCTGGAACAAATGTTTGGAGTTGTAAAATCCATCTTGTTTGATAAAGATGATGATGAAAAGTCAGTAACTAAGGAAGACAAAGGATAACAGAGTCAATAAATAGTAGCAGTTAAGAGCTATTATCTAGAATTTTTATAAGGAAAATAACAGCTCATTTATTTAAAGCACTAGTTGTTGTTTGTTTTCACCATGCAGCTGAAAGCATTCCTGATATATTAAGAGGACCAACTTTGGTGAAAACTGAAAGTAGACATGTCAATGTCTATTCTTTGGCTAAGGTATATATATAAGTGTCCTTTTATTAAAATGCCACTGTCACATTAACATGTAAACCTATAGGTGTGGCTAAAAAAGAGCAAATTTATTACTTTACTGATTATATAAGATGTATTCATGATTAACAATTCTGGAAACAAACACAAGTACATTCAAAATAGCAATCACTATTTTTTTTCTCAAGATGGCAACAGAGTAGGTAGAGGCTATACTTATCTCCTCCCAGGACCAAACTAGAATCACAGCCAAATTATAGGACAATCATACAGAATAGTCAACTGAAGAACAGCTGAGGAGTCTTATAGCCAAGGATTTATAGAGGCTATATAGAGACTGGAACGGTGGAGACATGAAACAGGTTGGCACCGCTCCCACAGGCAACGGCTTAGGTTCTGGAGTGATGTCTTAGATGCAGATAGTGCCCCCTGAGAATTGTGGGGTCTAAACCCCAGGCTGGGCTCCCCAGTCCAGAGCACTAGATCTGGGAAAAGGTACCCACATAACATCTTACTATGTAAAGAAGTAGTGTTTCTTCTGTCTGCCAGGGGAGTCTGCTGGAGACACAGGCACATAAAAACTCAACACACACAATTTCATTCGTGGCCAAGCAGACTAGAGTCACCTGGGTTTGTGGCTCTGGGGAGAGAGCTGGCAGGACAGCTGCCAGGATCCCTGTGCTGAGTCATTCTTTCATACTGAAAATGCCATCTTTCTTGGGTGGAGCAATCCCCTCAGTGTGACATCAGCCTAGGCAAATGTAATTGGCCCATCCTCTAGATTCCTTCTCATACCAGCCTGTAGACCTTATGCCCCACAGAGGCATCAGCAGCCTTGGCTAGGGTGTAGAGGTCTGGGCAGACTCAGGGAGTGTCAGTGAATGAGTTGTCTGGCTTTGAGGTAGGGTTCATGCCCCCCACTTCCCTGTGAACCTGACTGGTGCTTCCCCCACATGGGATATCCAACAGAACCACCCTCCCACCCTTCCAGCTTCTAGGAGGCTCAACCTCCAGGCCCCACCCTGCTGAGGACAAAGTCCAAGACAGACAGTCTGCCTGGCTCTGAAGAGGGGACCACACCCACCACCTTCCAGAGGCCTGACTGGCACCACCTCTTCATGGGAGATCATCTAGCACCATCCTCCCAACTACACCAGAGGCTCTTTCAGTGAACGAGTCTACAAGGCAACTAACAGGTGGAGGCAGATCTTGGGGTGCCTTGAAACTTTTGCTGACCTGCCTCCAGGCCAGGTGCTAAAAAAAAGCTGGCCTTCATTTGCAGCTTGGTCTTTCCTGCATCAAAGCTCAGCACAGACTGACACAAATGGTGGATTGCTTGTAGCTCCAAACAGGTTGCTGGGGGCCAGTCACAAAAGCATCTGACATTGGTCACCCTAGAAAGAATGGGAGTCACAGCATATCTAATACACAGAAACAATACAGAGAGGCAGCTAAATGGGGATACAAAGAAACAGGCCCCAAACAAAAGAGAACTCTTTAGAACAAGAGTTAAGTGAAACAAAGTCATACAATTTATCAGATATACAATTCAAAGTTATGGTTATAAGGATGCTCAATAGCATGAAGGACACAGAAACCATAAAAACAAGTCAGAAATGAAGAACACAGTATATGACATCAAGGCAAGGTAAAAACAAAATGCCCAATCAGAGCAGCAAAAAGGTAAAAAGAATGAAAAAGAATGAGGACCCTTAAACAGGCCAGGGTCCCCAACCCCCGGGATGGGTACTAGTCTGTGGCCTGTTAGGAACTGGGCCAGGAAAGCAGCTCACCTGAGCTCCACCTCCTGCGCATCACGCCCCCCCGCACCCCCCCCCACCTCTTGCCTGCTTCTACAAAACTGGTGGTCCCTAGTGCCTGCCAGTTTAAGGGACACGTGGGACAACATGGAGCATATTAATATCCACAAAAATAAGGGCACCAGAAGAGAGAGCGAGCCGGGGATTGAAAAACTGTCTGAAGCTACAATGACGGAAAGCTTCCCTAACATAGGGGGAAAAAAAAACCCCAGACATACAAGTTCCAGGAAACACAAGAACCCCAAACAAGATGAAACCAAAGAGGTCCACACCAATACACAATCTAATTAAAACAGCAAAAGTTAAAGATGAAGACAGAATCTTAAAAGCAGCGAGACAATAAATACATACCTTTCAACAGTCACTTGAAATGCAAATGGCTTAAATGCTCCAATTAAAAGACATGGGGTATAGTCCTGACCAGTGTGGCTCAGTCAGTTGGGTGTTGTCCCACAAGGCAGAGGGTCACTCGTTCAATTTCAGGTAAAGGTATGTGCCTGGGTTGAGGGTTCAGCCCTGGTCAAAGCATGTAGGAGAAGCTAGCAATTGATGTTTGTCTCTCACCTTGATGTTTAATAATTTTTGCATGGCAAGGTAAACCAGCAACAAACCCACCCACCAAATGAGAGAACATACTCACAGATAAATCTGATAAAGGCTTAATATCTAAAATTTATACGGAAGGTATAAAACAAACATACACAAAAAACAGTCCAAATAAGAAACTAGCAAGGACCTGAATAGACACGTCTCCAATAGACACATAAAGAGATGTTCAAAGTCACTAGTCACCAGAGAAATGCAAATTAAAACCACAATGAGATACTACCTTACCCCAGTCAGAATGGCTATCATCAATAAATCAACAAACAACAATCACTGGCAAGGATGTAGAGAAAAGAGAACCCTTGTGTACTGTTGGGTGGGAATGCAGACTGGTGCAGATAGTGTGAAAAGCAGTATGGAGGTACCTCAGAAAATTAAAGCTGGAACTGCCTTATGACCCAGCAATTTCACTTCTGGGAAATAAACCAAAGAAACTCAAAATACTAATTTGAAAGTACATATGCACCGCTACTTACAATAGCCAAGATGAGTGGATGAAAAGCTGTGGTACATTTATTTCCATGATGCAATACTATTCAGCCATAAAAATGAAGGAAACCTTACCTTTGGAACAGCATGAACAGATCTTGGAGAGTATTGTGTTAAAAGAAATAAGCCAGTCAGAAAAAGACAAGTAGCATATGATCTCCCCTGTATGTAGAATCTAATGAACAAAATAAAGAAATTGGAGACTTATGAATACAGAGAACAAGGTGACAGCTGTCAGAGTTGGGGGCCTGGTAAGAAGCATGAAGGAATTAAGCAAATAAAAAAGCAAGACTGGTGTATACAGACAACGGTATGGTGATTACCAGAGAGCAGGGGGAATGAGGATAGGTAGAAGAGGATAAAAGGGGGATAACTGGTGATGGAAGGAGACTTCAGTTGAGATGGTAAAACAAACAATACAATATACAGATGATGTACTGTAGAATTGTATACCTGAAGCCTATATAATATTATATCACCCCAGTAAATTATAAAAAGTAGTAATTACCTCTCAGAGAGAAACCATGCTATTTTTTTTCTATAAAAAAAAAAAACCTCTTCCTCTTCACTCATCCAGCAAATGTTTGTTTAGTACCTACAAGGTATCAGATACAATAGGTAACAATTTTAGAAATGAGATTTAATTAGTACAGGCTTTCGTATTCAAAGAATAACAGAGAATAATAATAGAGTCTTGAATACTAAGGTATGAAGCTTTATACTAGGACCTAATTAATATAGCTGATCAATGTTAACTGAATTGAAATGGAGACAGTCTCTAGCCTTAACTCACAACCTGGTAGAATCAAAAATAGATTTCAACTATCTAAAATATACATTTAATAACAGATGTGTTAGAAAACAGCATGAAAGCAAAATTTAAACGATTATTTCTAATTTTGCTTACAAGAAACAAGTTAATCAATAGAAAACAAAAGTATGAAGATAACTGCATCTCTCCAAAATAAATCAAAAATATTATTAAAATAAACATTTAACAAACAGGAAGAACAATCAGAAAACTTAATTTTTAAGTTACCTTCATTTTTACATCAAGAAAACAGTGCTTTTATTACATTTAGAAAGATGTATGCTAAAAATAACTAATAATAAGCCCTACCTCAAAAATACATTATGCAGCCATTACTCTAGCAGCACCACATAGTAAATATGCATACTACCTCTACAACCTAATTAAGGTACAACTATAAACCTGAAAACATAAAAATAATCAAGCTGGGATAGAGTAATTTGTTTAGAAGTTATGTCATTGCTAAATAAAAAATTAAGTGCTTACTGTTAAGTTGATAAAATAGCCTCATTTTGATTCCAAAACTAAATTATAATGTTATTAAGGCAAATTTTTTATTAGATATCTAGCCATAAAGTTACTAACTGACCTTGACTTCCTGGGATGAAAAACAACACTCATGAAACATGAAAACTATTTCTAATGGTCTATAATTAAGGCACATCTCTGCACTAATACTCTTTTAAGTAAATTAAACAAAGGAAAGTTCAGTATTTCTTTTTTCTTTTTCTTGGCATCTACATGTGAAAGCCTGGTTTTTGGCTTTGAAATGTATATTATGCACTCTATGTGATCCTTCAAAGACATTCCAAGTCACAAGATTCACTGACATACAACTTGGCTTCGACAGGACAAAACCAAATAGGAATGTTATTTGAACTGCAACCATACCTTAGATTTCTTAAGTGAGGTGATTCGTGTCTGTCTGCAGAGATCAGGCTGAACACCAAATTAGGTAACACAAATTAGGGATTTGTGTTATCTGGCAGGGATAACACTCTCTCTAGAATTCTGAATAGTAATCATCAATCACATGGAATTATAGGATATTAGATTTTCCTTAGTTTGCCATTGATTATGGACTAAAGATTCCATAATTGTAAAGGTATGTAATGATGGCTAATAATTTCACTGTTAAAGTAAACATGATCAAACACCAAATCATCATTCACTTAGAAAGGGAAAGGGAAATCCTGCTGCACTGAAGGCAAGGAACTGGGCAAGATAATCAGGTTCTTTCTTGTTTTCAGCAGGCTCATATGAAGTACATAAGAAGTTTCCCTTGGCTTCCCTTTTTTGGTGGATATCAAATTCTCTTATTTCAAGCAAATAGATTCTGCTTGTATCATTTACGGGTTTTCATAAAATAAGCTTATTTCATTCAATACGTGATATTTACAGCACTTCACCAAGCTCTTAAATTACACACACACACACACACACACACACAAATCTATGAAAAATTTTTCTTACAGAAAAATATAGTAAGATTACAAGATTTGTCTGTCATGTGGTCAAATATCAAAAATAGCTGATTACATGAGTGCAAGGAAAAAATCTGAAAATATTGGAAACCAAATTTAGATGAAAATAAGAATCCTTAAAAATTATTTTCTACATTAGCACTGATTAAAATTCCAATTCAGTCACATAAACTAATATACATACTCTCTAAATTTTGATATAACTAGAAGACTATAAATAAACTTTTTAAATCATGTTTAAATTCTTCATTACAGCAATTCCTTCTTAAACTCTTTATTTTGAGTCAGGTTCAAGATTCAATAAAACAAACAAAACAAACCAAGAGGTTTTATCTAGAGACTTTCCCCCCAGCAGCCCTTAGAAATTCCCAAACAACCTTTAAAAAATAAAAATATTCATTAAAAAAACCTGAACAATAAAGAGACCTCAGACTAATGAGATTACTATATGCAGAAGACTAGTTCCTGAAAATAATAAACTAAACCTATTACCCTACATTTCTAAAGGCTTTGTCACTCAGTTGTAATGTATTCCTGCTTACATTTCTAAAAAAACAGACTAAAATGCTTTCCAGTTTACCTAAAGACCAACAGAATTAGTTATCACTGATTCACACAGCTCAATCATCTATCCATTATTTCTATTATCATTTAAGCTTATTTATATTACTAATAAATAAGAAACTTATAATAACTTTATCCAAAAGAAGAAAAACAGTATAAATGTGTGCTTCCTGTGGTAATTACTTGTTGTAACATTTTGTGAATCCTAAATTCTAACATCCCCCCAAAATAAATTTTGGTATTATTTACATATTTGTGTAATCACACAAAAAAGTCTGAAGACGTTTTTAATACAAGTTGAAAAGGAAAACGGTTTTGATGTGTCGAACACTGTTGAGGCTCAGTAATCACAAAAACCCTATGAGAAACAGGAGCCTCATATTTGCCTTGTAAGCTGCCCGATTCCATGTAAAATATACCCCTCTTTAAAAAAAAAAAAAAAAGGATGACTACTTCTGTGCTTCACTTCTTGACCTCACTATGATCTCATTAATAGCAAGAGTTTTTCTTGTGGACCTACCTGTTAACAAAGCTTGACTATCTCTTCACACAGAAATAGCTGACAGTTGCAATCTAGTGACTTGTTTGCCAAAAGCCTAACAAGCAATGGACCAACATTCATTCTCTAGACCTAAACCTTGGAAACTTTCACATACAAACCCTAACGAACTTCAATCCTGTCTTATATATCACTGCTTTTAATTATCACTGTCCCAGTCCTATGAGCCCTTTGTCTTATTTCCAAATTAAACTGTCCAAACAAGATACTAAATATGGAATGTCACTGGAAAAATTAACATTAATTTGTTCCATGATAACAATGTAGAAAAAAGTTGTCACATGGTGTTACCAAGAAAGATTTCATTTAATTTTTAGTTACACTGTTCTTTATGCAGTATCTTACTATCCATTTTAGTCTCCTTGAACTGGGAGTGCTATCTGAAACCTAATACCAGAGATCAAACCTCAAAAAAATCCAAAATACAACAGAAAAAAAACCAGTACATTTTGGTCTCCCTGACAATGATTCTGCCAACTCTGGCTATGTTATATTTTATACTACAAAAGAACAGTACCTCACCATCCTTGGAATCATAAAAATCAACTTTATTAAAGCTAGATACCCACAACATTAATAACAGAAGTAGGAATCTAATACTAACATGAAATCTAGTTTACGGGTCAATTTTTTTCTTTTTAAAAATCTTCCTTTTGTAATACTCTGATATTCACACAAAAAAATTAACACTCTTACCTAGCCTGTTACCTGCTAAAACATAGTAAGAGTGAGATTATGGGTGTTTCTGGGTACTTGTTTGATCCAATCTGAAGTGGACACACTCACTATAATTTTAAGCAAAACTGATTCCTCCGATTTTAAAAGAGAACTTAGTACTTTTTATATAGTTCTTAGTCTTTTTCGATTAACAAAAGGTGGGTGGGTAAACATTTGAACTACAGGTACATTTGTATTTTTTGGTAGTTTTTTCCTCCTCCCGTGGGGAAGATACGGCTCCTCACGTAGTAATGTTTCTATAAAATTAAGTGTTTACTATTTAACACTTAATTAAATAGTAGACTGCCCTAGCTAAGTAGCTCAGTGGATTGCGCGCGGGCCTGCGAATCAAAGGGCACACGCCTGTGTTGCGGGCCAGGCCCCCAGTAGGGGTCGCGCAAGAGGCAACCACACATTGACGTTTCTATCCCTCTTCCTCCTTCCCTTTCCCGGCTCTCTTAAAAAAAAAAAAAACAAATAAAATATTTTTTAAAATACTGTAAGATTGGTTTCACAACTCAACGTTCTTAGCTTAACCTTCGATTTTTAACGAATAGTAAATGGGGAGTAGTCCAAAACCCAAACGGCCATCAGCAACAGTAATCGCATACACACAAACACAGGCAAACATACACTAAACTCGCTCCGCGGAGAGTTCCTCCAGCGCCCCAGGTTGAGGAGTGTCCCAGAGATTGAGACTTGGCGACTCCCGTCTCCCGGCACTGGAGTCCCGGTGGTGCCGATCCAGGAGCACCCGTTGAGCTGCGCAGTCTCCCTATCCTGGGTTATCTGACTCCGCAATCTCCTCCAGAGAATGTCGGGGACATCACTGCTCCCTCTACATTCTGCACCCCGCCACTTCTCTGGACTCCGGGCCAGCCAGGCCTGAAGCAGCGGGACGGGGTATGGGTGAGGGGGTAACTCACCGCGATCACGACCGTGTCTTCTCCCTGAAACTTGGCGATGTACTTATCGCCGCGGTTCACTTCTGACTCATTAAGAGGTCTGAAGCGACACATCACTTTAATGTTGCACTCCGCTGGATCCGCCATCTTCCTCGCTGCCGGGACTAGAGGCCGGGAGCCACTCCTCGCCGCTCAGTTTTGGAAAAAGCAGGCCCAAGGTAAAAGTCTAGGGTTGCGCGGGCAAGACAATCTGCAGTGCGCAGAGCCGCGCTTTCTGGCGCGGGCAGCCTGGAGACTGGGACTCAAAGTGCCGGCAGCTGTCGCGCTGAGGCTCACTTCCGCTCCATCATGGCAGCCATGGCGGCGGCGGCAAGGAGTGGAGCGGCCGAGGTTGCTCGGTTTCTTTCTCGCTGGCCTGAGGAGACTTGGAGGTTTGGGGAGACTCTGGAGACCAGGAAAGTGACCCACTCCTTCCTCCTCGGAGAAAGCAGATGATGCCCACCGTCTCCCCACACGGCAGCCTGCTTGTCTCCCTGCCGGATTGCCCACGACCTGCTGACCACTCCTAAAGCCACAAACCCGCGACCAAGCGAAGAGACGGGCGGTGCGCGGGAGCACTGCGCAGGCGCCCATGCTTGCGCTCCCTCGGCGACCAATCGCTGCTCACGCCAGCACCGATTGGCGCCGTGCCAAGCCACTGCCCCTAAGTCCAATTCTCGGTTTGGAAGTAGTAAATTCAAGTATTACTGAATACTCACTCCCCAAAGTTTGGCGACGCGGCCGCTGCTGTCACTTCTATCTGACCGCAGAATTCCGCACAACTAAAGCAAAAAACCAGTAGCTTCCTTTAGAGAACAATGGATTTTTAAGAACTATGTTGTTTGTTTAAATATAATACCATATTCCGGTAAGGTATGTTTGCTTTCTATTTAGTCGAGATAAAATTGATCCCTAGTCGCCTTTTTAGAGCTTTTTGACAGAAAAGGGTAGATTTGAATCAAAGAAGGGACATGTTCTCTGGTTTAAGCGGTTGCTGTTTCTGAGAGAGGGGGTTGGGGAGACAGGAAAAAAGGAAATTTCTTCTAAGAAATGAAGGTTGCTGAAGAAATGTGGAAAAATAGGGTGAGGTGGGAGAAGGCCCTGGGGGTTCCCTCTTCTCCAGGAATAAACGAATGGAACTCATCAGTCTCAAAACTGGAGGAATGCCATTCTCCTGGATTTCAAAGGTCTTGGATAAATTTGTGGGTTAAATAGGAGAACCATTCTACAGTTGTTTTTTAGAAGAATATTTGTAGAAGAATACCATAATAGCTCCTCTCATGAAAGTGCATTCAAAGTGCTGTGGTAGGAGAGCTGCAAAGATAATTAGGAACCCTTCCTCTGGTTCCCAGTTTTGGTTTGTAAAGTAAAGGACTGCACTATGAAAAACCTTCAATGCCCTCTGCCCTTGCCCAAACTTCATACCTCCAAAAATAAATCCATTGTTCAACAGGTTGATTGATCTACTCCAATGAGGGGAAGATCCCACCAGAGGATATGTGGGGCATCTCCCCAAACAAAAGTGTCAACTGATGGTCCATGGTCTTTGTTGCCAATTCAATGTCAACAGGAGACCCCAGTTTGGGGTGAGGTGAAGGAAACTGTTGTTAGTGCTTACAGCTCAACAGGAATATAATATGGCTTTAAAAACAGCAGTGGTGTGGAACAGTTCAGTAGAGGGTGGGGGAAAAGTAGGTTTACAGTTGTTCATGTGGGAAATAATATAGTAATTAATATGTAATAATAAAGAATAAACTTATTTTTATATTTTATTGATTATACCATTATAGTTGTTCTATTCCCCCCCTTCATTCCCCTCCACCCCCACACTCCCTCCCCCACCATTCTCCCCCCCCCTTAGTTTCTAACCAGGTGTCTCAAGTTCTTTAGATTCTATATTTCCCCTACTATTCTTGCCCTCCCCCCTATCTATTTTCTACCTACTGTCTATGCTATTTTCTGTACCTTCTCCCCACTTCTCCTCCTTCCACTCCCCTGTTGCTAACCCTCCATGTGTTCTTCATTTCCATGATTCCACTCCTGATCTAGCTGTCCTCTTGTTTTGCTTTTGTTTTAGGTGTGGTTGTTAATAACTGTGAGTTTGCTCTCCTTTCACTGTTCATAGTTTTCATCTTCTCTTTCTTATGTAAGTCCCTTTAGCATTTCATATAATAAGGTCTTGGTGATGATGAACTCCTTGAACTTGACCTTATCTGAGAAGCACTTTATCTGTCCTTCCATTCTAAACGAAAGCTTTGCTGGATAAAGCAATCTTGGCTGTAGGTCTTTGGATTTCATGACTTGGAATACTTCTTTCCAGCCCCTTCTTGCCTGTAAGGTCTCTTTTGAGAAATCCGCTGACAGTCTGATGGGTACTCCTTTGTAGGTGACTGTCCCCTTATCCCTTGCTGCTTCTAGGATTCTCTCCTTCATTTTAGTCTTGGCTAATGTAATTATGATGTGCCTTGGTGTGTTCCTTCTTGGGTCCAACTTCTTTGGCACTCTCTGAGCTTCCTGGATTTCCTGGAAGTCTATTTCCTTTGCCAGACTGGGGAAGTTCTCCTTTATTATTTGTTCAAATAAGTTTTCCACTCGTGGCTGTTTCTTTCCCCCTTCTGGTACCCCTATAATCCGGATGTTGGAACGTTTAAAGATGTCCTGGAGGTTCCTAAGCCTCTCCTCATTTTTTTGAATTCTCATTTCTTCATTCCTTTTTGGTGGATGTTTCTTTCTTCCTTCTGGTCCACTCCATTGATTTGAGTCCCAGTTTCCTTTCCATTGCTATTGGTTTCCTGTGCATCTCCCTTCATTTCAATTAATTTAGCCTTCCTATGTTTCAATAATTTGTGACTATAATCAACCAGGTCTGTGAGCATCCTGATAAACAGTGTCTTGAACTGTGCATCTGAGAGGCTGGCAATCTCTTGGTCACTTAGAGTTATTGGCTCTGGGACTTTGAGTTCTTCTTGAGCCATCTTTTGGCCTGTTCGTGCCTGTTACGTAGCAGGATCAGAGCCCTAGGTGTTCACCAGAGCAGGGCAACTCAGTTGCTGGGTTGTGACGCTGTATGTGGGGGCGGGGTCAAAAAGGAGCAATGGCGTCCTGTCTGCTGTCTCCTGCCACCACAGGTGCCGCAGCTGCCACCATCACCGGGGCCCGCGTGTTTCGTCCCACTGCACACGAGTGTGCCACCGCCCTCAGTCCTCCACCACTGGGTTCGCCCCCTGGGACCTGCGTGGTCCGTCTCACTGTGCGCGAATGTGCAACTGTGGTCAGTCTGCCCCGCACCCTGACTGGGTCCGGTCTACCTGCGTGCCTAGGCTGGGGGACCTTTCCTGCCCGACCCTGTTCTGCTGCTGGCTCCGCCCCTCTTACCATCCCAGTTGAACTGTTCGTTGTTGTCGGACTTCCGTATAATTCAATTTTCTGTTCTTTGGCTGTGTCTTTGTTCTCCAAACTTTTGTTGTATTCAAACTTGGTTGTGGGAGAAGGCACAGTGTTTCCACCTATGCTTCCATCTTGGCGGAAGTCGAATAAACTTTCATATAAAACTGTAAACCTACTTTGACCCCACTGCTATACCACAGGCCAAATGACCCAAATGACCCTTCTCCAGCTAGGATGCTTTCCTCCCAGATGGTTTACTCCACCCTGCTCTACTCTACCCCATTCTACCTTCTGCTCCAGTCTTTGGTGTCCATTCCTGGGCCCTATTCCCCCACAAGGTACACTTCCACAGCCACAGGGGACCTAGCTTATATAGACGGGAGTCTCCAACCATGGTCCCTGATAGGTCAGAATAGAGCTGCTCTGATTGGTCAGAACTATGCAACTACAATTAGATGGGGGAAATCTCAATCCTATTGGTTGAAATAGTACTACAGGAACTCCTTTATTTGGGCTGGCTTCGATGGCAGAAACACAGTGCAGGCAGGCAGTTCAGTGCAGAGGCAGGCAGCCTAGTGAAGAGGCTTCTCTGTGGAGTGTGATTTGTGTGAAGGGGTTCCTGTGCAAAAATGGCCGTTAGGCCCTGCTTTTTTATTTATTTATTTTTTCAAGTTAGCCACGAGGATCCCTTCTTAGCCCTCAGGGTTCACAAAAGAAAAGATGGAGTTGTTTCAGGGCTTTGAGGGAAGTGTGAAGTTCAGGTAAAATTTCAATGAAGGCAGGTTTTGATAGTGTTAAAGAAAAAACAAAACAAAACAAAACCAGGTGTAACTGTAGAACCAGCTCGAAATGGCCCTATTCTAGTCCTAACAAGGTACTGAGTTGTTTTTCAAACACAACAGAACAAAACTGCAAGTCATGCAGCCAAACATAAGTAGGGGAGAGAATTTTGACCTCCATAACACTGGGAACCAAAGTTTTGACTCCACCTGCCCCCCTCCCCTGCCCCCACAGAGCTAAAGGACCCATTTCAGAAACGAAGGGGAGAGTTCCAATACTGAAGCCCCTTACCATGTCTTACCATATATGGCTAAGTTTCAAATTTATTCAATTGAAATTTGCCTTGCCAGCATTTCTGCAAAACAGCTTGTTCTCTTCTTCCCCTTACATCTTGCTCTGAACTCTTGATAAGGAGAGTTGAGCTCTTCCTTTTGTCTCCCTGCTGGTTAATCTCACAGTAAAGCTCTTTTTAAAAAAATTTTCTCAAAAGCCTGTGCTACAGTATCAATTTCTATGCATGTAGATGAATGACCCCTTGCTCGATAACAGAGGCCCAAAATGTCATTATTGGTGCTAAAAACCCTGGATACCAAACCTAGGTTTAATACCAAATTTAATTGTAGTTTCAACCTCTTCAAGAAACATAATCTTAATCAAACAGTATGAAATTTTCTGGTCAAGGATCAGTAAGGTAATGTCACATAAGCCTTCTCCAACCCTCATAGGAAGAAGAGGCAGACAATCTACACCATAAAAACCCTCCCCTCTCTCTTCCCCCAAAGAAAAGATGTATTGGTTTAAGAATAATCCTTTCTTTTCTTTTGATAATAGTTCCCTTGCCCCACTATTTTTCCTTAAAAATCCTTCCATTTTGTACAACTCCTCAGATCCCCCTTCTAGTTGCTCAATAGATGTTCCATAATACACAAATCTCCCAATAAAACAAATTAGAGCTTCAAATTTACTCAGTTCAATTTTGTTTTTTAGCAATAGACTCCAAACAAAGCAGGCCTGTGACATCAGGTCTGGGCTACAAATGGCCCCTCATTCCTGTTTCCTTGAGAAATACAAAGTTAAGGTAGATGTGGAATGCTGTCTTCAGTAACCTCTGTCCCAAAGCTCTGTGCTTGGCTTAAAAAAAAATCAATCAAGTCTGCTTCTTATGACTTAGATCCTCCAGGCAACTATGGAATGTTTTATTTCTACTGATGTAATTTCAAACAGTTTCTTGATAAGCTTCATTTTAGAAAACAGTTTCCAGCGAGTAAGGAAGCAGTAATCACTCTAAGAAGAGGTTGTGGCTGCTATGCGACCAATTTTTAACCTTGGCAGCAAGATCTCATGAATGCTCTGCTCTCAGCCCTCTGCTCTTTTCTCTCTGAACTCATTTCTTTCACAATTCTTGGAACCCCTTATCTAAATTTAGAACTTTTCACCTGTGTGGTATTTCCACCTCTTCAGCTGCTTATAGGCCACCTTGTTTATGATGCTCTATCTGCAGACAGAAAAAAAGGGGTTCTACAGCAAGTAATATTGTCACAGGGTGCAGCCAGGGGGGGGCCCAAATAGGGATTTGTAATGGGGTCCAGGACCCAAGATGTCCAGGTAATATTAGAAAAAAATATATAGGATGTCCTCACTCCCACGTCTGAGCTGGGGGTGAGGGACACATGGAGGAGGGTCATTCAGAGATGTTTTGTATAGCAACGGCTTTGCAGCTAACCTCTGGCATGGTCATTTAACACATCTGTAGCCTTTAACTGGTTTCATAGATATGTTAGATAGCTGTGGCTATTCTTTGAGCCAGGGGTATGGGAGTGACCTCAACCCAGGATGCAACTGGGAAGCAAATCCTCCTGATTACAGCACCTGAGAGCTTGGAGATGATTGGCTCCATGCCATGGAGCCATGCCTGCCCAGTCTTACTATGATAGGCCATTAAAGCTGGAAGAATACAGAAATACTGGCAGGTGTAACTGATTGTGGGAGGAGTCAGAAATGGGGCTGCAGAAGAAGATTGGCTTGGGGATTTAAACCCAGGCATGGCAGCCATACCAGTAATCAGGATCACACAGCTTTGGAGGAGTCGGGAATCATCACACGGCTTGGGCAGAGGTTGGACCACGCATCTTTGGGGTTCTCCTTTTTGCCATGTGGCTTAGACAGGAGGAGAGACTTTTCCTGTAAGAAAGGGGGTAAAAGGACTCTTGCTGGGGGGCCACAGAAGGTGCCGCATGCCTTTGAATTAACTGGAGATTGTGGCGGTAACACAGCTGATGGTTCCAGAACTAAGGGGCTGCCTGAACCACAGACTTCTACTTCTTTTCCTGAGATATGGTATCCCTGGACTGGGCAAAGTGGAGAAGGAAGGACTGTGTGCATTTGTGGCTATTGTAAAGAACTTTAGTGTTTTAATGAAGATATTAAGTCATTACTATAAGTCTGTATAACTTTTAAATAAATAATTCCTTTCCTTTTCACCAATCTCTGGCATTGAGAGATGTCTTTCCTCTGGCAGTGGGCAAAGCGAACCTCGTATGGGGGAACCCCCAGAGAAAAAGAAGGGGTCCTTTATGTAATAATATATTGTTCACCCAGGGTCTGTTCTGTAACAATACCTGTGGACATACTACAGAACCCAGGGTCTGTTCTGTAATAATACCTGTGGACATACTACATTATATAGCAAATGGGACTTTGCAGGTATAATTAGTGTTATTAATCAGTTCTCCTTAAAATGAGATTGCCCTGGGTTATCTGGGTGAGCCCAACATATTCCCAGAAGCTGTGAGCATGAGAGAAAAGCAGAAATTCAGAGATGTACAGAAGAAGGAGAAGCTTGAAAAGGATTGGATGCCATGCTGCTATCTTTGAGAATGGAGATGGCAAGGAGCCAATGAAGTGAGTAGTCTCCAAAAGCTAGGAATGACTCCTGACTGACAGCCAGCAAATATACAGAACATCATCCTGTAAGTACATGAGAAGGAGTGAAATTCTGCCCACAATCTCAATGAGCCTGGCAGGAAATTCTCTGCCACAGCCTCCAGGGAAGCACCCAGACTGACCCCTTGATGTCAGACTCATCAGACCCTAATAAAAGCCCACCTGGGCAAGTGAAACACAGAAACTGTATGTTGTGTTAAACCACTAAATTTGTGGTAATTTGTTACAGCAATAATGGAAAACTAATACACAGGTTGAGAAGCACAGCATGAAGACCCATCCTGCCCATTTTTCCTTCTCAACCCACCACTGCTACTTTCAGATCTGGTAACTATTCCTTTAGTCAATTAGTCCTTTTTGGTTCTCTGTGGATAATGCTGTTGCTAACCCCAATCCAGATGTTTATAATTCAAAGTTCATTTTAAACTCGTGAGTTAAAAGTCATTGGACTATTTCTCTGATATCAGGATACTCAGCAATGGTATCTTTATCCCTTCTATCTGTGACATAGCAGTGGAAAGCTTTCAGGTCAAAGAACTAAGGTTGCCAGGTAAAATACAGATGTTTATAATTCAAAGTTCATTTTAAACTCGTGAGTTAAAAGTCATTGGACTATTTCTCTGATATCAGGATACTCAGCAATGGTATCTTTATCCCTTCTATCTGTGACATAGCAGTGGAAAGCTTTCAGGTCAAAGAACTAAGGTTGCCAGGTAAAATACCCTATAAACGTGAATTTAAGATTTCAAAATAGTTTTTTAATATGTCTTAAATATTTCATGGGATAATCTTATGCTAAAAAGATATATAGATATTTTAAAATATGCCAACACAACTTCCAGCCAAGATGGAGGCATAGGCAGAAACACTGTACCTCCTCACATGACCAAGTATATGAACAACAAAGATTTAGAAACCAGAATGCAACCAGATCAGAGAGAAAATTGAACTGTACAGAAGTCCAACATTGAACCATTCATCCAGACTGGTAAGAGGGGCAGAGTTGGCAGCTGGTGGAGAGGGGTCACAGCAGGAAAAAGCAGCTGGACCTGACCCAGGCATGCAGGCGGCAGTTGGCAGATCCCAGGTGTGGGGTGGCAACAGGCAGACCCAGTGGGGGTGCGAGGCGGCAGGCTGACCTTGGTCACACATTTGTGCTCAGATAAACCAGGCAAAGGAGGGAGCAGTGAGACAGACTATGCAACCCAGGGCCACAATTCTGGAAAATAAAGCCTAAAAGCACCAATTGGAAAAACTTTCGGGGGTCAAGGTGCCAGGAGAGGCTCCCAGGCTCACAGAGAGTTTGTTGGAGACATCCACAGGGTTCTGGAGGATGCACAAGCCCACACATCTGGGAACCAGCACCAGAAGGCCCCAATTGGCTTGCAGGAAGCAGTAGAGGGGACCAAAATCTGAAAGAGAGCAGAAAAAACACCATTCCCCTTCTCTGACCCTGCCCCCACAAACAGCATCACAACCCAGCGATGTGGGTTGCCCCACTCTGGTGAACACCTAAGGCTCAGCAATTCATACATAGCAGGCACAAACAGGCCAAAATACTATGGCTTAAGAAGAAGAACAGCTCAAAGCCCCAGAGCCAATACTTCTAAGCGACCAAGAAATAGCCAACCTATCAGATGCACAGTTTAAAATACTGGTGACAGGATGCTCACTGAAATGGTTGATTTTAGTCACAAATTAGATGAAAAAATGAAAGCTATACTAAGTGAAATGAAGCAAAATGCACAGGGAGCCGATAGTGATGAGAAGGAAACTGGGACTCAAATCAATGGAGTGGACCAGAAGGAAGAAAGAAACAACTAAACAGAAAAAAATGAAGAAACAAGAATTTTAAAAAATGAGGAGAGGCTTAGGAACCTCCAGGACATCTTTAAATGTTCCAACATCCGAATTATAGGGGTACCAGAAGGGGAAGAGGAACAGCTACAAGTGGAAAACTTATTTGAACAAATAATAAAGGAGAACTTCCCCAGTCTGACAAAGGAAATAGACTTCCAGGAAGTCCGGGAAGCTCAGAGAGTCCCAAAGAAGGTGGGCCCAAGGAGGAACACACCAAGGCACATCACAATTACATTAGCCAAGATTAAAATGAAGGAGAGAATCCTAGAAGCAGCAAGAGATAAGGGGACAGTCACCTACAAAGGAGGGCCCATCAGACTGTCAGTGGATTTCTCAAAAAAGACCTTACAGGCAAGAAGGGGCTGGAAAGAAGTATTCCAAGTCATGAAATCCAAAGACCTACATCCAAGATTGCTCTACCGAGTCAAGCTATCATTTAGAATGGAAGGACAGATAAAGTGCTTCTCAGATAAGGTCAAGTTTAAGGAGTTCATCATCACCAAGCCCTTATTATATGAAATGCTAAAGGGACTTATCTAAGAAAAAGAAGCTAAAAATATGAACAGTAAAAAACAACAAACTCACAACTATCAACAAATGAATCTTTAAAAAAAGGGAAAAAACAGACAAAAACTAAGCAAACAACTAGAAAAGGAACAGAATCAGAGAAATGGATATCACATGGAGGGTTTTGAGTGTGCAGGTGGGAGGAAGGAATGGGGGAAAAAGATACAGGAAAGAAGAAACATAATTGGTAGGCATAAAATACATGGAGAGAGGTCAAAATGGTATAGGAAACAGAGAACTCAAAGAACTTGAGTTCCACCCATGGACATGAAATAGGGGAGGGGAATCCTGGAGGGTTCGGGGGTGCAGGGAAGAGGGAGGTAGAGGAGGAAAATTGGGAAAACTGTAATAGCATAATCAATAAAACATACTTTTAAAAAATCTCAAAGAAGAAAAAGCCTATAAAAAAATTAAAAATGACAACCAAAAGACAATCTTATTCTGTACAGTCCAGTAACATTTTTTTGTGTATGTACTTCACTAAGTACATACACACTTACAGTACACACATACAGTACTTACATACACACTTATAGTACCACTTACTATAAGTAGTTGGTTTGTATAAGATGGTTAAAAAGGCCAAACATAAAAGGTTTCTTTTTTTCCTTAAAAAAAAAAGTCTGACTTGTCTGCAGATTCTGGTTTTGCTCTTCCTTACTTGTAACTTGGAGTAAGTTATTGCCCTTCAACACATTGATTCTTACCTACATTTACCTTCAAGTTCATTGTGAAGATCAAGTGAGTATGTACATGTAAAGTGTCTGTCACATACTAGATGCTCAATAAATATTTATCTTTCTCTTCCTGGGTACAAACACAGTAACCATATGCTTATTCTGTACACCAACAAACATTACCATGTCTATCAAAGGCAATCCATAGACATATAAACACTAGCCGGTAGGGCTAAGAAGGTAAAAAACTGCATATGGAATTATATTAAAGGGGTAGTTGTTCACTAATAATGCAGCAGCACAAACCATTTATTGGGTACTTCCTATAATAACGGTAAAACACACTTATAAAGGACATATTACACATTAAGGAGGGTTCTAGATGGTTTATACATACTCACTCATTGAACACCCAAAACAGCACTACGAGGAAACACTATTATCATTTCTATCCCCATTTCAGATAAGGAAATGGAGGCTCTGAAAGGTGAAATCGCTGACTCTGATAAGTGTTTGTAACAGCAGACTTTTGACTCATGGGGCCCAGAGTCCTTACCATAACCTATTTTACTCCACTGTTTTCTAGTCTCTGCTCTATGCCACTTATCTCATTCAGCCTTCACAACAATCCTAGAAGGTAGAGATCCCTAGAATCTTTCCCATTTTACAGTCTAACCAGAAACTAGTAAGTGGTGGCACTTATTTCTGAGAACAAACAAGATGGTATTTAGTTCTTCAAAACATTTTGAATGTTGAGCTTATTATATTTGATATAATTAGATCGGTTGCATTCTAGAGACAGTGAGTCTACGAGGACTGACACAGTTTGGCACTGTCATGTGTCAGGATGTCATCTGTTTAAGAAATAACCCATGGGGTCTCAGAGAAGTTCCCTCCAACCCTTGGGAGGAGCTGCATTTTGGGCTTTCTCTGAAGCCCTCTTTTCAGCCTACATGGTGATTATGCATGGAACAGGATCTCAGTAGAGAGGTTTTGTCCAACTCCTCTGATGTAGTTAGCACTCTTTGTATTTTTTTGGTGACAAGTGAATCATGTTTCCATTAAAAACAGTGATGCCAAAAGGAAGAAAAATAAATAAATAAAAGCTCTGGCATCACCTGTGGCAGGCAATTCTCTGTCTTCATTCTGCAGCCTAGAGAGGAAATTTGGCAGCTATGTGGCTAGGAGATAAAAAGCACAAAACAGAGAGCAACTTGCTTAACCTGACGTACATGTGTGTGTGTGTGTGTGTGTGTGTGTGTGGCAAGAGGCAATTACCAAGTTTGAATCCAGGTCTTGGTCTCCCAGGGTGGCAATCATGTTGCCTAATAATGACATCACTCAAGACATTCCCAAACCTTTGGCTCGCTTTTGAAATTACTTAACAATGGGTGCTGAAGCCAAATTTTAGATAAATTATTCTATGACTCAGACTATTAATCTCTTTTGATAACAGCGATCTATTGGAACTTTTGCTTATATTTGGGATGAAAATATTATAATAGATTGCAAGATATTCTTAATTTACCTTCTGCCTCAAAAAAGTTCCAGCTGTACACAGATTCTCTTGTATTGGGGGAAAATGGCTAGAATTCCTCGTCAGCAGAAGGCCTTAGGTAAAAAATTAAGAATGTGGCCTCTACAGTCAGATCCATGTTTGAACACTGGCTCAAAACTCCAATGTCCTTTTCTGTAAGGGATAATAATAATATTACCCATAGTAGGTAAACATGGCTCACCTCCTTGCACAACCACATCAAAATTACAACTAAACTACAGAATAACCATCACTCAGAACCATCAGAAATCGAGTTGAATGGAAGTCAGACAACTACAGATATAAGAAACCACATTCATTCAGACTGGTAGGAGCAGCAAAGATGCAGAATGGGCTGGTCCCACATCCACATGTGGTGGATAGAAATTTGGGAGGGATGTTGCAAGAATGAGGAGTCCCAACCTCACACCAGAGCTCCCAGCCTAGGGTTCCAGTGACAGGAAGATAAATCCCTATAACTTCTAGCTGCAAAAACCAGTGGGGATTGAGTCAGTGGAAGAAATTTTTGGAGTCCCAAGCAGTTCCTCTTAAAGAATCCACACAGACTTACTCAGACCCACTCCCTCTGAGCTCCAGCACTGGGGTAGCACTGGGGTTGTAATACACAGGAATACAGGGTGGGAAGGATCAAACAGTAGATAACATTTCAAAGATATCTGAGGGCTTCAGAGTCTGAGTCAGTCAGTGTCTGTCAAACTTTGGGAGACAGGCATTAGTAGCTTGAAAGGCACTAGTGGCCTTTGGGGAGGAACTGGAGTGTCTAGCATCAAGGCAAGAGCTGGGAGACAGCTTTCTCCCAGACAAAAAGGCAAGCAAAGGCCATTGTCCCTTTTCTGAAATCTTCCCGCACGGAGCCAGAGAACCAGCAGGCAGGAGCCATATCTGAGACACTATCAACCTGGCTGACACTGTTGGCCCCACCCTAGAGATCTGCTGAGGCTCTGTCTCACCCAACATATGGGCCCACCTTAGCTGTTAACAATGGTTTTCTATACTTCTTAACTTTTTAAATCCTCCCAAATGAGCAACAACTAGCCTCAGTAAGCCCCCAACCCCCACACTTCTTGCTAAATTGCCCCAGGTCCAGCACTAGGAGCAGCCAGCGGAGGCTAATAGCTTGGTTTCACCAGGGAGCCTCCAAGCCCAGTATAAGTAGTAGCCATTTCCATATTGCTTTATAGCCCATGCAGGGTGACCCTGGGCAGAACATAGGTGGGGGGGAAACCCAAGAGCCTGTGCACCCAATGGAGAGCTACAGACCAAGTTGAAGCTCCACTGCCCTGCCCCTGCACAGCTGGTCCTCCAAGGTGGACAGAGGTTGGTGGTCAGTGGTCACATCCAGTCCTTGCAGCTGACTGGCCTGGGTAAATTCCTCTCACTGACATGCTAACAGCAATGAAGGCTAAACTTCAAGAGGAGGGTGTATTCAGCCCACACAGAGGGCCTACCTTGAGTACCCAGCTTGTGTTATAGGGGAGGCTGTGACACAGGACCCTACACCTACTATATTAGGCCACACTACTAAAAGAGGGAGTCATAGCAACTCTACCTAATACAGAGAAACAAATACAAGGAGGCTGACAAAACAAAAAGTCAAAGAAACATGGCCCAGATGAAAGAACAGATTAAAACTCTAGAAAAAGAACTAAATGAAATGGAGATAAGCAATCTATCAGATGCAGAATTCAAAACAGTGCTTATAAGGATGCTCAATGTTAAAGACTAAGTAGTGAGGACTCAACAATATAAAAAAGATCCAGTCAGAAATGAAGGCTACACTAATGAAAACAATTCACAGAGAAACAACAGTAGAGTGGATGAAGCTCAGAATCAAATCAATGATTTGGAACATAAGGAAGCAAAAAACAACCAATCAGAATGTGGCAGACTCCAGCCAGCAGAATCCGCACATTGTGACTGAAGACAAAAACAAATGCACACAGGCTACAGAAGTCCTGTGGAGAAAAAGGGATGATACAAGTACTCTCTCAGAGTTCTATGGCTGCTTCTTTCAAGAAGAGAGTACTTTGGCCACTCTCTCAAGGGGAGAGTGCACCAACCCATGCCTGGACAGGCTTTAATAAAAGCCTGTTTTTCTCAGGTCTTACATCAAAGGATTTATTATCTATTACGTAGAATATTGTTGTCTACATTTTAGGTGTAATCAAAGAAATGAAAATAACAAATGCAGAAGGGAAAGGTGGTGAGCTGATTAGCTCTGTCCTTGGGAAAGCTCACACAGTCTTTGGAAATAGACAATACGTGGGGGTGGCTTCGCTCGCGAGTCCCCTGGGGTGCCACAGATGAGAGTGAATATGGCCAGGACACGCTATGATCTGCTTGGGAAGGAGAGGTGCCATTTTCCCTGCTAGGAAAAGGCTGTGGGCTGGTGGCCAGTTTCTCAGGGGAAAAAGGCCAGTAGTGGCCAGTTTCTCTGAGGAGAAAAAGGCCCTGAGTACCTTCCTCCATAGCCTTTTATTGGGTTGTAATACACAGGAATACAGGGTGGGAAGGATCAAACAGTAGGTAACATTTCAAAGACATCTGAGGGCTTCAGAATCTGAGTCAGTGTCTGTCAGGAGGAGAGTTGCAGAAACTTTGGAAGACATACTCACTTCCTCTCGGACTCTTATCATATGAATGAAAGCACTCTTAGTAGAGCAAATTTCACTGGTTTATTGACAAGTCTTTGTGATGCCAGATTTTTCCCCAGGACATGCTCTAGCAAGGCAAGGAACCACACCTCTCCCCAACAGGTATTCAGGTTTCAGGGGATTAGAGCCAGGAAGCACTTCTCCCAGAGAACATGGGGACTCAGGCTTTGACAAAGCGGGGGTGGGGGGGTGAGGTTCCATTGCTCTTTGTTGCAGCCCCCCCGAATCCTTCCACGAAGGCCTCCCAAGTGACTGAGTCTGGCTTAGGTTGCCCCCTGCTGTGAGGAGTCTTACCCTTCATTGACTTCTGACCAAGCTTTGGGGGCAGGGAGAGGAAACTGAGGCAGCATTTGCTACCAGAGATAAGCTTTGTCTCCTGCGACTCACATTCCAAAGGTCGTCTCTCACCCTTAGCCACAAGGGGTACAGATACAATTCCTAAAACCAGGCAGAGCAGTCTACAACAACAATAAATATCTACTGTTTCAGACCAGGGTGAGGGAGTTTTAGCAAAAGCAAACCACAACAGTCTGTATGAAGTTTCTAGTTGTGATCCCCCTGGGAAAACACAGTTTGAGTGTCAGGCTATAGCCCACCACCTTGCTTCTGTAGGCTTTCCATACAGAAGTGAGTCACATTTGCTAGACCAAAACAAAATGGTTCCCTACATCAGAACAACAAGAAGAAAAAATCCCCCCCCAAAATCGAGGATAGTGTAAAGAGCCTCTGGGACAACTCCAAGTGTTCCAACACTCACATCTAGGGTTGCCAAAAGGAGAAGAGGAAGAGCAAGAAATTGGAAATCTATTTGAAAAAGTAATAAAAGAAAACTTTTCTAATTTGGTGCAAGAAATAAACATGCAAGTTTAGGAAGCACAGAGAGTCCTAACAAAGATGAATGCAAAGAAATCCACTCCAAGGTACAATCATAATTAAAATGCCAAAGGTTAAAGATAAAGAGAATCTTAAAAGTAGCAAGAGAAAGGCAGTTAGTTACATAAAGGGAAGTTCCCATGAAACTCTCAGCTGATTTCTCTAAAGAAACTTTGTAGGGTACAAGGTATTGGCAAGAAATATTGAAATTCATGAAAAGTAGGAACATACAGCCAAGATTGGTGTATCCATCAAAGCTATTATTTGGAATCAAAGAAGCAGATAAAGAACTTCTTTGATAAGGAAAAACTAAAGGAGTTCATCATCACCAAACCATTATTATATGAAGTGTTTAAGGGGCTTTTCTAAGAAAAGGAAGAAGATCAAAACTATGAACAGTCAAATGGCAATAAATACATACCTATCAAAAATTGAATCTAAAAAACAAACTAAGCAAACAAGAACAGAGACAGAATCATGGATATGGAGAACATTTTGATGGTTGCCAGTTGAGTGGTGGGTATGGGGTAATGGGTAAAGAGGTAAAGTAATTAAGAAGTACAAATATGTAGTTATGGAATAGCCATGGGGATGTAAAGCACAGTATAGGAAATGGAGTAGCCAAAGAATTTATATGCATGAGCCATGGACATGAACAATGGTGTCAGGATTACCTGATGGAGTGAGGGTTACTGATTGGAAAAGGCAAAGGGGAAAAAATCGGGACGACTTTAGTACTACAGTCAATAACATATAATTAAAAATAGTATTAACCACATTACTCTCTTTATAGGGTTTTAGTAGTGATTTTGATAGGGGAAAGCCCCTTCCACTAGCCTAAGAATGCCATGTAGGGAGATCTAACTTCCGCATCTGCCTCCGTAACCTGCTTCTACCACATAGCCATAAAGAGATACAGCACCTCAGATATCCCCAAATAAGGAAATAGACATAACTTCTGCATTTGCTTCTGTAACCTGCTTTTGCCACATAGCCTAAGAAGAAAGACAGGAGTATAAAAGAAAGACCTCTGCCACTGCTCAGGGCTCAGAATTTGGAGGTCACTCTCCTCTGGGCCCGTGCACGTAATAAAGATTGTGCTCCTGAACCCCTCGGTGTCTGGTCACTTCATTATTCTGTAACATTTGATTCCCTGACCAGGAAGCGACCTTACATAAATTCGGGCCAACTTGCCGCTGGCTGGACAGGGCGGGCCGGGCGGCCGGTGGCCCGACTGGGAACTGGGGGAGCACGTGTCCTGAGATTTCTTAGGCCCCGACCGGTTGGGGCACTGGACGCCGACCCTCGACTCCAGACGGGAAGTGAGGGTTTCAGACCACGATCTATCAGAAGGCACCGATCGGTAAGTGCCCCTGGGACTGGACCTGAGACTAGGAAGGGAGGTTTGAGTCCTCTCAGATCTGCCTGAGGATCGAGACTAGGTAGTCCGATCACTGGACCCTCACTCGGGGAGGGAATGTTTAACTTCTGAGTGTCTGAGAGTGAAAGTAAGAGTGTGTTTGTGGCTCCACAGGTGAAAAACCTATGGAGCAAGATTGGGTCCCAACCTGTGGTTCCTGTGTCAGGTCATACGGCATAACGGTTGGCAGTTAACCCCGAATTCTGCTGGGGCAACCTTAGCCAAGACTGACTTCGTCCCGCAAGGGAGAAGGCCAGGTGGACGAGCAAGTGAACCCCACCCTTTGTGTGTCTGCGCCAAGCGGGAGGAAGACCATGGGAGGCAGGCCTGCCACAGTCCTAGATTGTATGCTTCAGAACTTCAGTAAATTTAGAGGGCAGGACCCATCACTGAATGCAGAACAACTCGAGACTTTTTGCACATCAGAATGGCCAACCTTCAGAGTTGGCTGGCCCCCCAAGGGAACTTTGAACTTGTCCACCATTAGAGCAGTTCACCGCATAGTTACAGGGAAGCCAGGTCACCCTGACCAATACCCCTATATAGACAGGTGGCAAGAATTAGCCCAGGACATGCCCAGATGGCTGAGCCAGTGTGCAAGAACTCCAAGACGTCCCAAAGGGACCTTGGGCGGAACGTGCCCGAGAACATGTTGTGTCTGGCCCCAGGGACAGAGGACCCCGACTATATTTGTTGCTAGAGTCAGGCCCCCCACCCACCAGGATCAGGCCCAGGAAGATGAATTAGTTGTTCTCCAGCCACCACCCTATCCGGCCCCACCACAGGAGCCCTTAACTCTGCCACCCTCCATTTCATCTCAAGACCAGCAGCCTAGTCCAGAACCGGCACCTGTCTGGTATCCGGCCTTGCTCGAACCGGGCCCATCGCCCGTGGACAGTAGGCTCAGAAGCCAGCATCAGCCACCTCTCCAGATACCACTCCTGGAGGTACAGGCGGCTCCTAGAGTCAATGAGGATGAGACCATCCAGCCTGGTCAGGTTACCTACTACTACCAGCCCTTTAGTACAACTGACCTCCTAAATTGGAAACATCATACCCCTCCATTTTTGGAGAAGCCTCAGGCCATGATTGAGTTCGTAGATTCAATCTTCCAAACCCATCGGCCCACCTGGTTTGACTGTCGCCAACTCCTCCTCACACTTTTTAACATAGAGGAGAGGAGAAAGATCCTACAGGAGGCCCGACGCTACCTAGAGGCACATGCCCCGGCTGGAACCCTTGGCCCCTCTGACTATGCTCCTACGCTGCCCCCAAGCAGCAGCCAGCCTGGGACCCAAACACAGAACAGGGACTAGCAGCCCTCGATCAGTATCACCACTCCTTACTACAGGGGGTAAAAGCGGCGGCTAGAAAACCCACCAACATGGCTAAAGTCGCCACCATAATTCAGAAGGCAAATGAGTGCCCCGGGGACTTCCTAGAGCGCCTAATGGAGGCCTATTGAGTTTATACCCCTTTTGACCTGGAGGTGGCTGAGAACCAGTGTATGGTCGCCATGGCCTTCGTCTCCCAGTCGGCCTCAGATAGTAGGAAGAAGCTTCAGAAATTAGAAGGCTTCGCAGGCATGACTCTAAAACAACTCTTGGCAGTAGCCAACAAAGTATATGAAAACCGAGATGAAGCCACAGTGGCCACCCGATTAGAAGACCAAAAATTGCAGGCCACCCTCTTAGCCACCGCACTAGGAAAACCAGCCTCCACAACATCAAAAAGTAGACCGGGCAATAAGAAGGGGCACTTCAAAGTAGAAAAACATCAGTGTGCTTACTGCAAAGAGTGAGGACATTGGAAGCGAGATTGCCCAGCCTGCAAGCAGCGAGAGGAGTCATCTAACAGTGAGGTAGTCCTGCCCGCACCAGCCCCCAACGTATTAGCCCTCGCCCGGTTCAGCCAAGACTGAGGGCGACTGGGCTCCATCGTGCTCGGTCCCCAGGAGCCCATGGTCAGAGTAAAAGTTAGGGCCAAGACATTGGCTTTATGGTAGACACTGGGGCGGAGCATTCAGTAGTCACTGTCCCAGTAGGACCCCCCACTGGAAAAGAAGTTTTAGTGCAGGGGGCCACCAGCCTCTCGGCCAGCCTGCAAAGGTTTTGCCAGTCGCAGAAGGGCGAACTGGGTGGCCACCAGATTACCCATGAGTTCCTGTACCTGCCAGACTGCCCAATCTCCCTGTTGGGCAGGGACATTCTAACCAAGTTGGAGGCACGGGTCATCTTCCGACCTGGGGGGAGGCCTCCCTGGACCTACCCGCCCCTAGTAATCACCCTGGTAATACCAAGGGAGGAGGAATATAGACTCCACCAGAAAGACGAAGGGCCAGCCAAGGACCCCCTTTGGGCAGCCTACTCTGGAGTCTGGGCAGAGGACAACCCGCCAGGATTAGCGAAAGGGCAGGAGCCCATATTAGTAGAGCTCATACCCAGAGGAACTCCGAGGTGCATTAAACAGTAGCCGATACCAAGAGATGCCCGGCATGGCATAGCTCCAATAATCAATAAGCATCTAGAAGCGGGGATCCTAGTCCCTTGCCAGTCGCCATGGAACAACCCATTGCTCCCTATAAAGAAACCAGATGGGTCTGGCTATAGGCCGGTACAGGACTTATGGGCTGTCAATCAAGCCATGGTTACGCTGCACCCTGTAGTCCCAAATCCATATACCCTGTTGGGACAGTTGCCCATCGACAGCCACCCACTTTACTTGCCTAGACCTGAAAGATGCCTTCTTCTGTATCACTCTGGCCCCGCAGTCACAGTCCATATTTGCCTTCAAGTGGGAGGACCCGGTGTCTGGGGAAAAGTCCCAGTTAACTTGGACAAGACTGCCACAGGGGTTCAAGAACTCACCCACCATATTCAGTGAGGCCCTGGCAAAAGACCTACACCCGTTTACGGATGAGTACGCTGAAGTCATTCTTCTCCAATACGTAGATGACTTGCTACTAGCCTGGCGAGGGAAGGAAGACTGTCAAGTCCATACTGGTGCCTTACTTCAGTTACTGCAAGACAGGTGTCTCGAAAAAAGGCACAACTTTGCCAAGAGACTGTCAAATACCTAGGGTTCCAGATCAACCAAGGACAGCAGACCCTCGGGGTAGAAAGAAAGGCAGTGATCAGGCAAATGGTAGTCCCAACAAACCAGAGGCAACTCAGAGAGTTCTTAGGAGCTGCTGGTTTCTGCCGCCTTTGGATACCCGGCTACGCCCAGATGGCCAAACTGTTGTAGCAGGCCACCAAAGGACCAGACTCTGATCCGTTCCTACGGACCCCTGAGCAGGAGGAGGCATTCCAGCAGATCAAAAGCTGCTTAACTAGCACGCCAGCCCTGGGTCTGCCTGACCCAGAGAAGCCTTTTTGGCTCTATGTGCATGAGAAGGACAAAATAGCCCTGGGCGTGCTAACCCAAGATCACAGACCTTGGAAAAGGCCGGTAGCATACCTGTCTAAGCAATTAGACAATGTTGCAGTGGGGTGGCCACCATGTTTGAAAGCAGTCACGGCAGCGGCAGTCCTGCTATAAGAGGCGGACAAGTTGACCTTTGGGCAGGAGACGCACCTCTATTTGCCCCATGCTGTCCATAGCCTATTAGAAGGGGCAGGGCACTGCTACCTGTCCAACCCATGGCTAGCTCAATACCAGGGGCTGCTCCAAGGGAATCCCCAGGTCCACCCGAAGACCGTGCAGTCTATCAACCCGGCCACGTATTTGCCCGCAGAACACAGGGCCCCGGACCATGACTGTGCAGACATTACGGACCAAGTCTATGCTAGCCGACCCGACCTGAAAGACCAACCTATATCCCATGAGGATTGGACTCTGTACACTGACGGGAGCAGCTACTTGACAGAGGCCGGAGAGCACCGAGCAGGCTATGCAGTCACCACCTGAGACACAGTCATAGAGGCAAGGGCCCTACCCGCTGGGTGGTCAGCCCAGCAGGCCAAATTATATGCCCTCATACAAGCCTTAGAACTAAGTAAAGACAAAAAGGTTAACATATTTACTGACTCCAAATATGCCTACACCACCCTGCATTTCCACGGGGCAATTTACTGAGAAAGGGTTCTCTTGACCACGGAGGGAAAAGAGATAAAAAATAAACAAGAAATACTCAGGCTACTTGAGGCTGTAAAGGCCCCCAACCACGTGGCCGTAATCCATTGCCATGGACACCAGTGGGGCCACACCAGAGAAATAGAAGGAAACAAGTTCGCTGACCAGGCTGCAAAGGAGGCGGCGCGCAAATGGCAGGAGCCTATAATCACCCTCAACCCAATACTAGGAGTTACCCCAACCGAGCGTGATTACAGCCCAGAGGAGGACCGGTGGGCAAGCCAAGTCCAAGCCCAGAAGACACCAGAGGGGCTTTGGAAACTAAAAGATGGGAGAATATACATACCTCAAAGTCAAGGTCGGAATATTGTCCAGAACTGCCACAGTCTAACCCACCTAGGAAAGACTAAGCTAAGCCCGCTCCTTGGAAAGTTCCTATATATCCCCACCTTAGACACCCTGCGTACATCCATCACAGCCCGTTGCCCAACCTATGTGCAATATAACGCTAAGGCACCCAAGGTTCCTAGCCGAGGCATCCAGTATACCGGTACACTGCCTTTTGAAGATCTCCAACTCGACTTCACCAAGCTCAAACCCAGCCGCAGGTACAAGTACCTCCTAGTTCTGGTATGTACTTTCTCAGGCTAGGTAGAAGCATTCCCCACACGCACAGAAAAGGCCCAGGAAGTAGCGCGAGTACTGCTCCGAGAAATCACCCCACGGCTCGGCCTGCCACTCAGCCTACAGAGTGACAACGGACAGGCCTTCACTGCTAAGGTCATGCAGCTGCTGACTTGGGCTCTGAATCTGAGGTGGAGCTTACATGCTGCCTACCGGCTCCAGAGCTCAGGCAAGGTAGAACGAATGAACCGAACTCTAAAAGAGACTTTAGGAAAACTCTGCCAAGAAACGCACCTCCCCTGGCCATTTTGCCTCTTGCCCTCTTCAGGATAAGGTGCACCCCAAATACAGCCGGATACACCCCTTATGAAATCATATATGGTAGAGCCACCCCCTTAACCCAAATACCAACCACCACAGATTTAGCTGCTTTAGAAAAGACCTGTCAGGCATCCTACCTAGTCACCCTAGGCCAAGAAGTAGAAAGAGTAAGGCAAGCCCACCTTGGGCAAGAACTAGTACCAACAGGGGGGCCAGCCCACTCCTTTAAGCCAGGGCAGTATGTCTGGGTAAAAGACTGGAAAAAAGAGCTCCTCCAACCCAGATGGGTTGGACCCTACTTAGTGCTGTTAACTACCTCTACGGCTTTAAAAGTTGCAGATGTCGCCCCTTGGATCCACCACACCAGAGCGAAGGCCACTGCCCATCCAGAGGTGCCCAAACAGAAACAGGAGGAGAGACTGGACCGAGTGCCTGCCCTGAAGCTGCAGAGGACCTGCCACAATGGAGTGGAAGAGTGGACTGTTGCAGAACCACTACCAGACTCCACGTGACCTGTGAGGACCCCAAGCACCAGCTCATTGCCCCAGAGAGAATCTGGGAGTCCCCGCCAGGTGCCTGGCTCGAGACTCCGAAGAACAACCCGAGAGGGGAGAGTGGAATGGACAATTGCTCCTGGGACTATTACACCCTCATTGGACTCCTCCCCACGGTAGGGGGACTTGGACTCTGGTATACTGCTCCAGAAGATTGGACCACGGGAGACCGAGTAACCCTAGGGCTACTCTACCTGGAACTGATTTGTTTATTTATAGCTATTGATTGCTTTGTCTAACCTACCCAACATGAATCCCTGGCAAATGCTCTTAATTTTGTTACCCCATCTAGCCTATGGGTCAGCTCACTGGCAATATAATGAGACCAATGTAGTTCAAGAATATAGGAAACAGGGGACATGAACGACCGTGGCCACCATAGGCACAAAAGAGTGCCTCGGGCCCTGCAGAGGGAAATTAGTAGTCAAGACCTTGGGAGGGACCTTCCAAAGCCTAAATGGGTGGGTTTGGTTCTGGGACCCATTTGTCTGTTTCAAGGAAGATCAGACAGATGAGTCTTGCAATCGGTGGCTGGAGACCTATAGGGGCTGTGCCTACAAATATTGCCGAGTCCACCGCACAAATGGCAGAGAAATTGTTATAACCCTGGATAAGGCAGAAGACCCTACCTGGGAAAAAGGAGTTAAAGGGAAAGTCTACGTAGGCATGGCCTTTTCAGGACCAGTAGTAGATATCATAGTTTTCAAAAGGAAAGAACTATACTTTGGCCTCCACATGCTAAAAGCAGTTCAGAAAACCATTGAAAGAGCTGAACCCCAGATCAGCCAAACAGACACTCCTTTCTCTTGGATAACTCTAATCCAGGAGGGGGCAGCCCTACTTAAATTAACCTCAGTGACCCAGGGAACTTCACAGATTGCTTCCTCTGTGCCTCCCTAAGCAAGCCCCTGCTAATTGCAATCCAAGTTAATGTCGCTCCTCAGAATACAGGCCACAGCAGCCAAGGTAGACACTTAGGGCCCTTCCAGGCTCCCCTCTATCAGGCCCCAGAGAGGGGCTTATACCCGAACAGTACCAGCTGGTGCAAGGGAGACAAATCACTTCCCCTTGCACCCCCACTGGGGCTATTCTTTTGGACTAACCAGACATTAGTCCCATGTATCAACTGTTCGGACTCTCATGTTTACCTCCTAGTAGCACTAGCCCCCCGACTACTAGCCTATCCACCTGGAGAACTAGAAGCCAAGTATATAAACTCCAGTCTCCACTGAAGAGCAGTATTCCTCCCCGTACTAGTAGGACTAAGTTTCGCTGCTTCACTCACCAGCATCAGTGTAGGAGGAACAGGATTAGCTACAAGCTTACAGTCCCAAGAAACACTCTGCCAAGAACTCCATGAAGCATTAGGATCAGTAGCAACCTCTATGGCCTCCCTGAAATGCCAGATCCTTTCTCTCGCTAGAGTAGCCCAGCAGAATCGGCAGGCCTTAGACCTCTTGACAGCAGATAAAGGAGGGACCTGTATATTCCTAGGAGAAGGGTGTTGCTATTTTGTTAATGAAAGTGGCTTAGTTGAAGAGAACTTACAACGCATAAATAAACTTAGAGACAGACTACGGCCCAGAGCCGGGACGGGAGCAACCTCCTGGTGGCAGAACACTCTTCTCTCCTTCCTAGCCCCCATCCCAGGACCCCTGATCATCTTCATCCTAGTCATTACCATAGGACCCTGGGCCATCAGGACAGTAGTCAGCCAGTTAGAAGGAGCACTAGTACGGAAGACTACTAGCCACATCCTTATGCTCCAGCAACAACAAGAGCAGAGAGTCCCGTTATTGGATGCTGAGACAGACAAAAGCACTGTCTAAGCACCCACAGGGGGGAATGATAGTGGAATGCCCCTCCCACTAGCCTAAGAATGCCATGTAGGGAGATCTAACTTCCGCATCTGCCTCCGTAACCTGCTTCTACCATGTAGCCATAGAGACACAGCACCTCAGATATCCCCAAATAAGGAAATAGACATAACTTCTGCATTTGCTTCTGTAACCTGCTTTTGCCACGTAGCCTAAGAAGAAAGACAGGAGTATAAAAGAAAGACCTCTGCCACTACTCAGGGCTCAGAATTTGGAGGTCACTCTCCTCTGGGCCTGTGCACGTAATAAAGATCATGCTCCTGAACCCCTCGGTGTCTGGTCGCTTCATTTTTCTGTAACAATTTAATGTCCTAAAGAGTTCTAGCACAGTGCTCTATAGGTGAACAAAAAATGCAGGCAATTGTTACTTATGCTTGTATTTGAAAACATATAGTTGAGAGCAAAAAAATAAAGGAGGAAGGCATTGGTTTTGCTGGTTATACTTCTGATAGGGGTGGTGTTATCAATGAAGAGCGGTTCATTGAACCCCTCTTGAACCCCGCACATCTGAGAGGTTCACGAAAGCATGGAACTCTTCTCCCAAGTCCTGTAACAGGATTGCTGATAGCTGAATACAGCCCTCCCCAACTCTTCATAGAGGACTATAAGATCTACTGTCCAGGAGGATTTTCTTTCTCTGATACAAGTTACTGTAATACACAAGAATTAAACTTGAACTAACTAAACAAGAAATTAAACAAGAACTAAACTTGAATTAACACAAGATGGCCTTCAAAATGATACCTTCAATGTCAAAAGCTTGCATTACACCAGACTCTCCCCACTCAGTTTCTTCCTTTTGTTGTCATTTTTCTCCCTGTTTATCTACCTGAGTTCTGAGTTGGCTTTCATTCAGTTTTGTGTTATCAGGAAAGTGGTCATAAAGCAAGAGTAGTTTCCTATGGTTTTCATATCGTCTTCAACTAGAAATTAAATCAGTTATGTTTACCATCTGACTGCAGGTTGGTAAGTAGTTACCTAGTTACCTTAGGTAACCAGCCCAACTTAGCCAAGTTACCTTCTGAATTCAAAAAGGAAATCTGAATTCTCACAAAAGTTATTCAAAGTTTCAAGAAAGTCTTTGACTCTTATGTCAAATACATCACTGTAACCCAAATCAGTTCACCTACTGGGCCGTGAAGAAGATTTGGCTAAGAGCCATGATTGGTCAGCCCTCCTGTTTCCTAACTAATTTCTGATACTTACTCTCATATGTCTTTTATGCACTATTTTGTGTTTTTTCATAGTTTTTCTTTTCTTTTATAATCCTATCATTCTCTTACATCCAAAATCCCTGAAGGATAACTAGATGTTTTTAGTGGACATCTAAAGTACTTGCCACCCAGCATCCCCTTCTTCTTCTGTTAAGTATTTTCTTCTTTTGTTTTTAAGTATGTTTTATTGATTGTGCTATTACACTTATCCCATTTTTTCTCCACATTATTCTCCTCCACCCTGCACCCCTGCTCACCAGCATTTCCCCCCACACCAGTATTTCCACCCCTCTTAGTTTATGTCAATGGGTCATATATATAAGTTGTTTGGCTTCTTCATTTCCTATACTATTCTTAACCTCCCCTTGTCTATTTTGGACCTACAACTTATGCTTCTTATTCCCTCTAGTTATTCCCCCATTCTCCCTCTCCTGCTCCACTGATAACCCTCCATGTGATCTCCATTTCTGTGACTCTGTTCCTGTTCTAGTTGTTCACTTACTTTGTTTTTGTTTTTGTTTTTAGGTTTGTTTGCTGACAGTTATCAGTTTGTTGTCATCTTACTGTTCATAGCTTTGATCTTCTTTTTCTTAGAAAAGTGCCTTTAAAATTTCATATAATAAGGTCTTGGTGATGATGAACTCCTTTAACTTGACCTTGTCTGAGAAGCACTTTATCTGCCCTTCCATTCTAAATGATAGCTTTGCTGGATAGAGTAATCTTGGATACAGGTCCTTGCTTTTCATGACTTGGAATACTTCGTCCAACCCCTTCTTGCCTATAAGGTTTCTTTTGAGAAATGAGCTGATAGTCTTACGGGAACTTCTTTGCAGGTAACTGTTACCTTTTCTCTTGCTACTTTCAAGATTCTCTCATCTTTGGTTAACTTAGTTATATTGTGACTTGCTGTGTTTCTTCTTGGATCCAATTTCTTTGGGACTCTCTGAGCTTCCTGGACTTCCTGGAAATCTATTTCCTTTGCCAGATTAGGGAAGTTCTCCTTCATTATATTTTAAAAGACGTTTTCAATTTCTTGGTCTTCCTCTTCTCCTTCTGTCACTCCTTTGATTCAGATGTTGGAATGTTTAAAGTTCTCCTGGAAGTACTTAAGCCTCTTCTCATTTTTTTTTTTGCCCTCTTCTTTCTATATTCTGTTCTGGTTGGATGTTTATTTCTTCCTTCTGCTCCAAGTTGTTGACTTGAGTCCCAGTTTCCTTCCCTCCACTGTTGGTTTCCTGTATGTTTCTCTTTATTTCACTTTGCATAGCCTTCCTTTCTTCCTCTATTTTGCAACCATAATAGAGGGAGCATTCCTCAACATAATAAAGGCCATATATAAGAAACCTACAGCCAACATCATACTCAATGGGAAAAAACTTATAGCTTTCCCAGTAAGATCAAGAACAAGACAAGGATGTCCGCTTTCACCACTCTTAATCAATGTCATATTGGAAGTCTTAGCTACAGCAATCAAACAAGAAAAAGAAATAAAAGGCATCCAAATTGGAAAGGAGGAAGCAAAACTGCCATTATTTGCAGATGACATGATAGTGTACATAGAAAATCCTATAGACTCCACAAAAAAACAAACAAACAAAAAACTGCTTGACCTAGTAGGTGAATTTGGCAAAACAGCATGATACAACTCAATATTGAGAAGTCAAAGGCCTTTTTGTACACCAACAATGAAATATCAGAAACAGAAATCAGGAAAAAAATCCTATTTGACATAGCAACAAGAAAAATAAAGTACCTAGGAATAAACCTAACCAACGATGTAAAAGACCTGTACCTAGACAACTACACAAGACTGAGGAAAGAGATGAAGGAAGACACAAACAAATGGAAGTCTGTACTGTGCTCATGGATTGAAAGTATTAACATCATCACAATGGCCATATTACCCAAAGCAATTTATAGATTCAATGCAATCTCTATTAGTATACCAATGACATATTTCAGAGGTATAGAACAAACATTTCAGAAATTTATGTGGAACCATAAACCATCCTGAATAGCTGCTACAATTTTGAGAAAGAAGAACAGAGTAGGGGGAATGCAGACTGGCACAGCCACTGTGGAGAATAGTATGGAATTTCCTCAGAAAACTGAAAATGGAACTGCCTTTTGACCCAGCAATTCCACTGCTGGTATTGTATCCTAAGAGGCCTAAAACACCAATCCAAAAGAACATATGCATCCCAATGTTCATAGTAGCACAATTTACAATAGCCAAGAGTTGGAAGCAACCTAGATGCCCATCGGTAAATGACTGGATCAAAAAACTATGGTACATTTACACAATGGAATTCTATGCAGCAGAAAGAAAGAAGAAGTTTCTACCCTTTGCAATGGCATGGATGGAACTGGAGAGCATTATGTTAAGTGAAATAAGTCAAGCAGTGAGGGTCAAATACCATATGATCTCATCTTTAACTGGAACACAATCAACAAAAGAAAAAAGCAAACAAAATATAACCAGAGACATTGAAATTAAGAATAATCTAACAATAGCCAGAGTTGAGTTGGGAGGGACAATGGGGGTAAGGATTTTCAGGAACTACTATAAAGGACACATGGACTAAACCAAGGGAAAGGGTGGAAGCAAAGGAGCGAGGTGGATGTGGGTGGGGTGGGCAGGAGTGGTGGGGGGAAATGCAGACAACTGTAGGTGAACAAGAAAATAATTTTAAAAGTAAGTAAATAAGTAAATATAATATAATATAAATAAAATAAAGAATGTTCATGTTTTCTTTATAGCTTCTATTTCTTAGCTTAGAATTTTTATTTTTAATATTTTCCTAGCCAGTTTGTAATTACTTATTGAAGCACTTTTATGATGGCTATTTTAAAATCCTTGTCAAATAATTCTAACATCTGCGTCATTTTCGTGTTGGCTTATGTTGATTTTCTTTTCTTATTGAAGTTGAGATTTCCCTGTTTCTTGATATGATGATTGATTTTCAGCTGAAACCTGGACATTTTGCATATTATTTTAGGAATCTTGATTTTAATTAGATCTTTTAACAGAGAACTGGTAAATCTTCATTTAACATTAAGATTTTGTACAATGTTTTTCAGGTACCTATGCTAAATTTTATTGTTTTTATCTTTACACATTTTTTATTTTACCACAATTTTTATTTATATTATTTTAAATTTTATTTTCATTATGCTATTTACAGTTATCTCATTTTTCCTCCTTTGGCACCCTCCACCCAGAATCTCCCCACTTGCTCAGGCAATCCCCACAGCTTCGTAAATGTCCATGGGTATGTGTGTAAGTTCTTTGGCTACTCCATTTACATCTCCATGGCTATTCTGTAACTACGTATTTGTACTTCTTTTTTAAAAAAATATGTTTTATAGATTATGCCAATACACTTGTCCTATTTCCCCTGCTTCATTCCCTTCCACCCTGCACACCCCTCCCCCCCATATTCCCCCCTTTAGTTCATGTCCATGTGTTCTTTAGCCTTTACATTTCCCATACTATTCTTGCCTTCCCCCTGTCTATTTTCTACCTACCATCTATGCCACTTATTCTCTGTACCTTCTCCCCACTCTCCTCCTCCCACTCCCCTGTTGCTAACCCTCCATGTGAGCTCCATTACTGTGGCTTCACTCCTGATCTAGCTGTCCACTTAGTTTGCTTTTGTTTTAGGTGTGGTTGTTAATAACTGTGAGTTTGCTGTCCTTTCACTGTTCATATTTTTCCTCTTCTTTTTCTTATATAAGTCCCTTTAACATTTCATATAATAAGGGCTTGGTGATGATTAACTCCTTGAATTTGATCTTATCTGAGAAGCACTTTATCTGCCCTTCCATTCTAAATGAAAACTTTGCTGGATAAAGCAATCTTGGATGTAGGTCTTTGGATTTCATGACTTGGAATACTTCTTTCCAGCCCCTTCTTGCCTGTAAGGTCTCTTTTGAGAAATCCACTGACAGTCTGGGAACTCCTTTGTAGGTGACTGTCCTCTTATCTCTTGCTGCTTCTAGGATTCTCTCCTTCATTTTAATCTTGGCTAATGTAATTGTGATGTGCCTTGGTGTGTTCCTCCTTGGGCCCACCTTCTTTGGGACTCTCTGAGCTTCCTAGATTTCCTGGAAGTCTATTTCCTTTGCCAGATTGGGGAAGTTCTCCTTTATTATTTGTTCAAATAAGTTTTCCACTCCAGGCCATTCCTCTTCCCCTTCTGGTACCCCTATAATTCGGATGTTGGAATGTTTAGAGATGTCCTGGAGGTTCCTAAGCCTCTCCTCATTGTTTAAAATTCTTTTTTCTTCATTTTTTTCTGTTTGGTTGTTTCTTTCTTCCTTCTGGTCCACTCCATTGATTTGAGTCCCAGTTTCCTTTCCATCACTATTGGTTTCCTGTGCATTTTGCTTCATTTCACTTATTATAGCCTTCATTTGTTCATCTAATTTGCAACTAAAATCAACCATTTCAGTGAGCATCCTGACCACCAGTATTTTGAACTGTGCATCCAAAAGTTTGGCTATCTGTTTGCCACTTAGAAGTACTGGCTCTGGGGCTTTGAGCTGTTCTTCCTCTTGAGCTATATAATGTTTTGGTCTGCTTGTGCGTGTTACGTATGAGGGGAAGAGGCTTATGTGTTCACCAAGGCTGGTCAGCCCAGTCACTGGGTTGTGACTGAGGGCAGGGTCAGAGAGGGAGCAATGGCACTTGTTCTGCTCTCTCTCAGACTTTGGTCCCCTCTGCTGCTTCCTGAAAGCAAATTGGGCCCTTCTGGTGCTGGTTCCTGGGTGGGCGGGCTTGTGTTCATTCTAGGACACTGTGGGTCTCCCCAGTGAACTCTCTTGTGAGGCTGGGAGCCTCTCCTGGCACCTCAACCCCCGAAAGTTTTTCTGATAAGTGCTTCTAGGCTTTATTTCCCATCGCTGGGGCTCTGAGTTGCACAGTGTGTCTCACTGACCATTTTTAAACCTGACTGGTCTCTTTGCGCACAAATGTGTGTCTGTGGTCAGCCAGCCACCTTGCGTGCCTCAGTGGATTTGCTCTTTTTCTCCCTGCACCTGATTCTGCCAACCACCACCTCTTCCTGCCAGGACCCCTCTCCACTGGCCACTGACTGCGTCCCACTTACTGGTCTGGATGAATGGTTGGTTGTTGTTGGACTTTGGTACAGTTCAATTTTCTGTCTGCTCTGGTTGTGTTTTTGTTTCTGAATATTTGTTGTCCTTAAATTTGGTTGTGTGAGGAGGTACAGTATTTTCACCCATGCCTCCATCTTTTTACACATTTTTGATCATGTGATTGGCCAAACAGGTTATACCCTGTCTTATCTAAATAGTAATACACTGTACACTGGTTTGGTAAAAAAAAAAAAAAAAAAGGACAAAAACAAGAAACCTCTTTCCTAATATCCAAATAAATACCCAAGGCTCAATAGGCTTGAAGTTATAGAGACCATGCTTTCTCATGTTTATTAACAGCTTCTATCCCAGTAGAGGATGCATGGAGGGTAAGGGAACTCATACCCACTACATAGTGTTAATTTCTTCTGTGAAGTAAAAGGCAAAGTGACTTACTGAGAGAGAACTCATATGGAATAGACATTTTGAAAGAGAGGTGATGATTTGGAATACCCAATTAGAAACAGATTAGTGTATGTAGTTGGTAAAATGAGGGAGAAAGGGAGATCTGGGGCCTTTTATAGATTGTTGACTTGAATGACTTGATGGTAGGTCATTATCTAAAATAGTAAATATGTAAAGAACAAGCTTTCAGGGAAAGGTAGTGAGATCAGCTGGGGACATGCTGATTTTGAGGAATTTGTAGAACCTCCAGGTGAGAGTGCCTAGTGGGCAGTTATGTATAGTAGACTGGTGCCATCACCCAGAGACACATGGTTGGAATTGTGAACTGTGGGTGCCTTTCAAATTATGCAGGAGAATGTGTTTAATAAGAATAGGAGATGAAATATGGAACTTTAGGAAATACTAACATTTAAGAGAAACCATAGGATTCCCAAGATGGCAGAAGAGTGAATGGAATTCATACTAACCTCTTCCCAGGACCAACCTGGAATTACAACTAAATTGTGGAGAAATCACTCTGAATAAACAACTGAACAATACCAAGAGAGAAGCCCTCTAATCCTGGACAGACAGAAGAATCAGCTTTAGTGCAACCTGATTGGTAGGGAGTGTGATGGAGATATGAGATGGCTGGCTGGGTACCCACAGATGGAAGCACCAGAGGGATAATTAAGCCACTGATTGGATCCCCCTGAGAAGAGTGGGGTCTAAACACTAAGCTGGGATCCCCAGCCTAGAGCACTAGAGTCTGAATAGTAAACAGATAACATCCAGCAACAAAAAGTAGAAAGGTTGCTCTTTGCTAGAGATGGATGGCTGGAGATGCAAAAAGCCTGTTCAAGGACCAATGCATACATTTTCATCTGCAGCCACTTACCCTGAGCTCCAGCAAAGGTGGGGGCAGAGTGGTCTAGAGATGCTTGAGGAGAATCTGGGAACAGAAACACTGGGGAAAGAACTGAGAGAGTAGCCTCCAGGATCTTGATGCTGGGTTATTCCCCAAACAGCAGCGGCTATCTTGCTCAGGCAAACCACTCTTTCTGAGCAGCAACCGCCTGAGGGAAAATAATAGAATCCAGGCATCAGGAGAGACTCTGCCCCCTACTCCCACCCCGTGGTGCTCAAGCCTAACTGCTGAGTGTAGAGTGAGCAGATTAAGGATTGAAGCAGCCAGCCACAGACAGCAGATCTCTGGGAGTCTTAAACAGGCTGTGTAAGGTCAGATGGGGTCGCCATCAGTTATCACCAGAGGCAGATCCAGAAAGAAAAAACAGTGGTAAATACTAGATGCTACTGAGATTAAATCTACCATGGTCTTCTCCATGATTTATTTATGATATTTTTTCCTGAATAGTTTTTCTAATATTCATTTCTTGTCCAGCAAGTTTGTGCATATTAAGTCACTAGATTTTATGCTATAGTTTATTTCAATTCATGTTTTTAGCACCTCCTTTATCTGACCCCATTTTACCTTCTCTCCTTGTACTACTTTTGTTTTAAATTTTGTTTTCTCCCTTGCTACAACTTGTTTCCATTCCAGACTATTACAAATTCTCCCCTGCCCAGCCTTTCAAAACCAACATTGTTGTCAACGGACATCTAACATATTTTTTCCCACTCTTAAAACTCCCACGTTCTCTTGCCACCATTAGCAAGTTTTGCTCATTGGTTGTGGATAGGGTACGTGTTGCATTTTTTCAATTTTATCTCTAGATCTTCACTAATTTTGTATTTCAAATACCAAATTTTACCATTCTTATCTCTTATTCTTTTTTTGTCTCAAATTTTAATTTTGTCTTGTCTTAGTCTGTTTTTTTTCTTCTTTTTTCCTCATCTTTTCCTTTGCTCTTTCTTTTTTCTTCTTTTCTTTTTCTTTTTTATTTTCATCTCAATTTTTAATTTTCCCCTGTCTTAGCCTGGTTTTCATTCCTCACTCTCAGTTTCTCCTCTCCCTTTATTATCTCAACAAAATTTCCCATTCCTCTAGACATCTTTTAAGCTTTTCATCCTTTCTTTTTTCCCCTCTTATTCCCCTCCCCCCACCTATATTAATTTTAGCTCATTTGTTCTTGATAGAGCTATGGTGGATCTTTGTTTCCAATTTGGTTCCTATGTTCTTATTATTTATTTACTTTTTCCTCTTCCTTTTTCTTTCTATTTCTCACTATTTTATTTTATTTTTAAACCCACTACTTTTAATTTATGTTTAAACCAAATAGTATATGCTTTCCTTCTGTTACTCCATTCTTCCTTCTTCATTTCCTCTTATATTTATGATGTAAATTTTACTTTCTCTCTTTGCATTGTTCTGATTCCCAACTCTTATTAGAGCTCCTCCCTTTACCCTCTCAAAATCATTTTTCTTTCAGCAAGTCATCTCATACTCACTCTCCTTTCTTATAATGGTCTTAATCTCTTTACACTGTTATTAGTACTGCTTCATTAGTTGTTGATAGTGAGATTGTAGGTGGGGGGTTATTTTTGAAGGAATGGGTCTGTTTTCTGGATTTTGTGGTTTTATGCAGGCAGCACCTGCACAACAGCATACAAGATGTGGTGGGTGGAGTGACCCTCAGTCAACCAGCTGTGGGGAAGCACCTACCAAAGATTGACACCTCAACAATCAAAACCCAATTACAGCCAGAGAGCCAAATAAATGGCATTAAGGTCATCTCAAAAGCATCAAGTTTAGGAGATGAAGGAGACTGCATCACTGAACTTCACAGATCCCTTACCACAGAAGTCCATACAACAAAGACAGGGAGTCAGAACTCATCAACTTAAGAAGAAGAAGCAAACAATAAGAGTCTTCCATAAAATGCGGAGACAAAGGACCAACCCCCAAATGAAAGGAAAGGAGAAATCCGCAGATGTAGGAGACCCGTTTGTTTAAGTCTGGCAAATGTGACTCAGCGCTGTATGGGAAACCTACAGAAGCAAAGTGGTGGGTAGGAGCCAGACCTTCAAACTGGGTTTTCCTGTGGGAATCAGGCCTAGAAAATGCTTACAGATTGTTATGGCTTGCTCTTGCTAAAAGTCCCTCATCCTGGTCTAAAGCAACAGATGTATATTATCTATCTTCAAGGTAATTTCCAAAGCCTGTGTGAGCTCTTCCAAGGACAGAGCTAACTATATCATTGCCACCCCCCTCTGCATGTTATTTTTATTTCCTTGATTGTACCTAGAATGTAGACAATAATGTTCTATGTGATAGATAATAAATCTTTCTTTGATATAAGACTCAAGGAAAACAATAAAAGCCTGTCTAGGCAAGGGTAGAGGCACTCTCCTCTTGAGGGAGTGGCTGAGGCACCCATAGGCACTCTTCCCTTGAGAAGAGTGTTCCCATGCCTGTTCCCTTTTTCCACACAAGATTGTTGTCGCCTGTGCATTGATTCTCGTCATAAGCCACAACAGCCAGACTCTGCTGGACAGGGTTTGCTACACACAGAGAGACTGCCAAATGAAACTGAGGCAACATAACTATCAGACATCAAATTAAAAATAATGGTTATAAGGATGCTCAAGGAGTCAGTGAGAACTTCAAAGAACCCAAGGGGGCTTCAAGGAACTTACTATGAACTACACCAGAATAAAAAAGAACACATAAACTATTAATAAGAGCCAGGAAGATAGAAAAAATACAATATCTAAAGTGAAGAACACAGTACAAAGAATTAAAAGCAGGTTAGATGAAGCAGAGGATCTAATCAGCCAGTAGAAGAACAAGGTAAAAAAAATTCCCAGAAAGAGCAATAAAACTTAAAAAGACTCAAAAAGAACAAAGAGGGGTTAAGGAAACTGCAGGACAGTATGAAACATAATAATATCTATACAATAGGGAAACCTGAAGGAGAAGAAGAAGCACAAGGAGTAGAAAAACTTTTTGAAAGAGTAATGACAGAAAACTTCCCTAACTTAGGAGGAAAAGTTACATTAGTCCAAGAAACACAGAGGGTCCCAATTAAGATCAAACCAAAGAGGCTCACTTCAAGACACATCATAAATAAAGAGGAAAAATTCAAAGACAAAGAATGATTCTTAGAGGCAGAAAGGGAGAAACAGGAAGTAACATACAAGGGAGTCCAGATAAGTCTAGCAGCTGACTTCTCAACAGAAACATTACAAGCCAGAAGGGAATGGTAAGAAAGATTCCACGTAGTGAAAGGCAAAGGTCTGCAACCAAGACTACTCTACCAAGTGAGGCTCTCAATTAAAATGTTGGGTGAAATAAGGAGTTTCTCGGACAAAAGAAGACTGAAAGTATACACCTTCACCAAACCAGCACTGCAAGATATTCTAAAGGGGCTGTTACAAGAGAAGGAAGGAAAAGAGTGAGAGAGAGCAGAACACAGGTACAGAGGGGGGAAATGAATAAGTACCTATCAATGAGAGCCTTAAATGTAAATGGATTAAATGCCCCAATCAAAAGACATAGGTTAGCTGAATGGATGAGAAAACATGACCTCTATGTATGCTGCCTACAAGAGACCCATCTCAGAACAAAAGACATACACAGACTGAAAGTGAAGGGCTGGGAAAGAAATATTCCAAGTGAATGGAAAGGGAAAAAAAGCCAGGGTAGCAATATTTATATCAGACAAAATAGACTTCAAAACAAAGGCCATAAAAAGAGACACAGAAGGACACTTCATAATACTCAAGGGAAGAATTCATCAAGAAGACATAAACATTGTAAACATATATTAACCCAACACAGGAGCACCCAAATCTATAAAGAAAATAATGGAAAACTCCAAGAAGGATACAGACAGCAACACACTTACACTAGGGGATTTTAACACTGCACTGTCAACAATGGATAGATCTTCCAAACAAAGAATCAACAAGGATATTGTGGCACTGAACAACACCCTAGATCAAATGGACTTAGCTGATATATGTAGAACCTTTCACCCTAAAGAAGCAAAATATGCATTCTTTTCAAATGCACATGGAACATTTTCAAGGATAGACCACATGATAGGACACAAAAAAGCCTCAATGTTTTCAAGAGAATTGAAAACATATCAAGCATTTTGTTGATCACAATGGCTTCAAACTAGGAATAAACCTAAAGGAAAAACCACAAAAACATTCAAATTTATGGAAACTATATAACATGTTTTTAAAACAATGAATGGGTTAACAACAATATCAAGAAAGAAATAAAAAAGTTCCTGGAAAAAAATGAAAATGAACACACAACAGCCTAAACCCCATAGAACACAATGAATGCAGTCTTGAGAGTGAAGTCCATAGCAATACATGCCTACCTAAATTTTTTTTTCAAATAAACAACCTAACCATACATCTACAAGAATGAGGAACAACAACAAATACAGCCCAGATCAACTAGAATGTAGAAAATAACCAAGATCAGAGCAGACTTGAATGCCATAGACACTAAAAACACAATTCTGAGGATCAATAAATCCAAGAGTTGGTGCTTTGAAAATATAAACAAAACTGACAAGCCTTTAAGCAGACTCATTAAGAAAAAAAGAGAGAGGACCCGATATGAAAAAGGAGAGGTTACAACTGATATCACAGAGACACAAAGGATTCTAAGACATTATTACAAACAACTATATGCCAAGAAATTGTACAAACTGGGTGAAATAAATAAATTTATAGAAACATATAATTCTTCAAAACTGAATCAAGAATAAGCAGAAAGCTTGAATAGACTGATAACAGCTAGTGAAATGGAAGCAGTAATCTAAAAACTCCTGGTACACAAAAGCCTTGGACCGGATAGCTTCACAGGAGAATTTCACCAAACTTTAGGGAAGAAGTAATCCCTAATCCTGTTCAAACTATTCCAAAAAATGCAGCAAGAGGGAAGACTCCCAGATTCTCTTTTTGAGGCCAGCATCATTCTAATTCCAAAACCAGATAAAGACACAACAAAGAAAGATGACTCCAGGCCAATATCACTGATGAACATAGATGCTAAAATTCTCAACAAAATATTAGCAAACTACATTTAGCAATACATTAAGAAGATCATACACAGTGATCAAGTGGGGTTCATCAAAGAGATGGAAGGATGGTACATTTGTAAATCAAGAATGTAATATATAACATAAACAAAATGAAAGACAAAAACCACATGATCATATCAATAGATAAAGAAAAGGCACTTGATACAGCACAACACCAATTTATGATAAAAACACTTAGCAAAGTGGGAGTAGAGGGAACATACCTCAACATAATAAAGACCATATACAAGAAACCTACAGCCAGCATGATATTCAATGGGAAAAATCTTAAAACTTTCCCCTCGCAATCAGAAACAAGAAAGGGGTGTCCTCTTTCACCACTTCTTCTCAACTTGGTATTGGAAGTTCTAGCCAGAGTGATCAGACAAGAAAAAGAAATAAAATGCATCCAGATGGGAAATGAAGAAGTGAAACTGTCATTGTTTGAAGATGACATGACAGTGTACATAGAGAACCCTATAGATGCCACCAAACAACTACTCAAACTAATAAGTGAATTTGGCAAAAAAAAAAAAATGAGAGACAAAGTTGATATTCAGAAATTGAAGGCATCTTTGTATACCAACAATGAAGTATATGAAACAGAAATAAAGAAAAAAATCCCATTTACTATAGCAACAATAAAAATAAAGTACCAAGGAATAAGCTTAACCAAGGTGGTAAAAGAACTGTACTCAGAAAACTATAGAACAGTAAAGAAATAAATTAAGAAAGACATAAGTAGATGGAAGTATATACCATATACATGAATTAGAAAAATTAACATAATCAAAATGTCCATAGTGTCCAAAGAAATTTATACATTCAATGCAATCCCTATTAAAATACCAGTGACATAATTTGCAGACATAAAATAAGCACTTCAAATATTTGAAGTGCTTAACTTCAAATAAACAGCCCCAAATAGCTGCAGCAATTTTGAGAAAGAAGAGCAAAGTAGGAGGGATCATAATACCTGACATCAAACTATATTACAAGGCCACTATAATCAAAATAGTCTGATACTGGCATAAGAACAGACACATAGGCCCTTGCTGGTGTTGCTCAGTGGATTGAGTGCTGGCCTATAAACCAAAGGGTTGCTGGTTCGATTCCCAGTCAGGGCACATGCCTGTGTTGCAGGCCAGGCCCCCACTAGGGACTGCATGAGAGGCAAACCCACATTGATGTTTCTCTTCCTCTTTATCTCACTCCCTTCCCCTCTCTTTCTAAAAATAAATAAATAAAATATTTTTAAAATAAAAAAGAGCAGACAAATAGATCAATGGAACAGAAATAAACCTATGTCTTTATGCTCAATTAACATTTGACAAAGTGAGCACAAGCATAAATGGACTGAAAGTAGCCTCTTCAATAAATGGTGTTGGGAAATATGAGCAGCTACATGAGAAAAATGAAACTGGAGGACCAACTTACACCACATACCAGACTAAATTCAAAAAGGGTAAAAGACTTAAATATAAGTCATGATACCACCAAAATCCTAGTGGAAAACATGGGTGGTAAAAATTCAGATATCTTTCATAGCAATATTTTTGCCAGTATATCTCCTATGACAAGGGAAATAAATGAAAAAATAAACAAATGGGACTACAGCAAATTAAAAAGCTTCTGTACAGCTAAAGGAAACATCAGATAAATGAAAGAGGAAGTAACCATATGGAAAAATATATTTGCCAATGATTCCTCAGACAAGGGTTTGACCTCCAAAATATGTAAAGAACTTACACAACTTCACACCAGGAAGACAAGCAATCCAAGTAATAAATAGGCAAAGGCCTTGAACAGACATTCTCCAAGGAGGATATACAGAAGGCCCAGAGACATATGAAAGATCACTGAACATCACTAGCCATCAGAGGTGCAAATTAAAACCACAATGAGATGCCGGTTCGCAATGATCAGAATGGCCATCATTAACAAAACAACAAATGCTGGTTGTGGATGAAAGGGAACCATAGTACACCATTGGTGGGAATTCAGACTAGTGCAGGCACTGTGGAAAACACTATGAAATCGCCTCAAAAAAACTAAAAATGGAATTGCCTTTTGATCCAGTGATTCCACTGGAATTAAACTCTAAGGACCCTAAAACACAAACTCTAAGAAACCTATGCACCCCAATGTCCATAGCAGTGTCATTTACAATAGCCAAGTGCTGGAAACAGCCTAAGTGTCCACCAGTAAATGGATGGATAAAAAACCGTGGTACATTTATACCATGTAGTACTATGCAGCAGAAAGAAAATAGTATTTTCTATTTGTGATGGCATGGATGGAACTGAAGAGTATCATGCTAAGTAAAATAAGACAGGCAGTTAAAGACAAATACCATATGATTTCAACAAGACAAACAAATGAGCAAAATAGAACCAGAGACATGGAAATAAAGAACAAACTGAGAGTGATCAGAGGGTCTGGGGGAGGAGAATAAGGGAGGAATGAAAGAGAAGGGTCAAGTCAGAAAACACGTATAAAGGACCTATGGTCAAGGACAAGAGGGTGGGGATTGACTGTGGGAGTGGGGGGTGGTGCAGTGGATGGGATAGGGGAGAGCAATGCGGGGGGGTGGTAAATATGGACAACTGTAATTGAACAACAATAAGTAAAATTAAATTTAAAAAAGATTAAAATTTTATTGAATAGCAAGTTATTAAGGGAGTGAAGGAAGCAGATTTTACTTGCTTTAGTTTATTCTAGCTGAGTCTGAAAAGAAACCATGATATACAGGGTCTGGCACAAATAATGCCTTTTTTATTACAAATCATAAGCATGCAATTCTGTAACATAACAATATCATACTTAAGCACGCCATATGACATTTTAGGTGAAATATTCAAATTAAAGCTATAAATTATTATTATTATTTAAAGATTTTATTTATTTATCTTTAGAGGGGAAGGGAAGGAGAGAGGGAGAGAAATATCAATGTATGGTTGCTGGGAACTGGCCTGCAACCCAGGCATGTGCCCTGACTGGGAATTGAACCACAGTTGTTTGGTTCACAGGCCCATGCTCAATCCACTGAGCTACACCAGCTAGGGCTAAAACTATAAATTATTAAACCCATATTATTACCCTACCAACCACACTCAAGCAGGCGTTACTTCTGCCAGAACCTATGTAAAATTTTGACAAAATTTTGATGGGTTTACTCACCAAGTAATTGTTTAAAAGCAGGGAGCATCATGAAACATTTACTTCCATCTACTATATTAATGCAGAACTGGAACTTGGCATTCTCCCTTTAAGTGTTAGGTGGTCTTACAGCTCTTACAAAGTGGTGGTGAAACCTCATTCTTTATCTCCTGATCAGCCCAGACAGCAGAGATTCCAAAGCTTACCAGAATAATGTCCTTGATCACTCAAAACTAAGCACAAAATGTTCCTCACTTGTGAAAGAGCTAAGCCTTCTTACAATACTGAGGCTTTCTTCTATGTTTACTCCAAAATATTTTCACAGCTGGTAAATAAGCAACCAAGTAATGATTCCCAGGCCCTCTATAATCCTATCTTAGGTATATAAATATCCTGTAATTATTCTTTTGATTTATGTCTGCCCTTCAAATTTTTTTCAAAAATGTCTGCCTTTAAAAAATATTGTTCACTCCAGGACATCTTTAAACGTTCCAACATCTGAATTACAGGGGTACCAGAAGGGGAAAAGAAACAGCCATGAGTGAAAAACTTATTTGAACAAATAATAAAGGAGAACTTCCCCAGTCTGGCAAAGGAAATAGACTTCCAGGAAATCCAGGAAGCTCAGAGAGTCCCAAAGAAGTTGGACTCAAGGAGGAACACACCAAGGCACATCATAATTACATTTGCCAAGATTAAATTAAGGAGAGAATCCTAGAAGCAGAAAGAGATAAGGGGACAGTCACCTACAAAGGAGTACCCATCAGACTGTCAGTGGATTTCTCAAAAGAGACCTTATAGGCAAGAAGGGGCTGGAAAGTATTCCAAGTCATGAAATCCAAAGACCTACATCCAAGATTGCTTTATCCAGCAAAACTTTCATTTAGAATGGAAGGACAGATAAAGTGCTTCTCAGATAAGGGCAAGTTTAAGGAGTTCATCATCACCAAGCCCTTATTATATAAAATGTTAAAGAGACTTATCTAAGAAAAAGAAGATAAAAACTATGAACAATGAAAGGACAGCAAACTCAGAGTTATTAACAACCACACCTAAAACAAAAGCAAACCAAGAGGACAGGTACATCAGGAGCAGAGCCATAGAAATGGAGATCACATGGAGGATTAGTAACAGGGGAGTGGGAGGAGGAGAAGGGGGGAGAAGATACAGAGAATAAGTAGCATAGACAGTAGGTAGAAAATAGATGGGGGGAGGGCAAGAATAGTAGGGGAAATATAGAATCTAAAGAACTTGAGACACGTGGTCATAAACCAAAGGGGGAGAATGGTGGGGGAGGGGTGTGCAGGGTGGAGGGGAATGAATAGGTGGGAATAGAACAACTGTAATGGTATAATCAATAAAATATATTTAAAAAATAAAAAATTATTGTTCAGTTACAGTTGTTCTGCCTTTTCCCCTAATTTCCCCCTGCACCATCCCCACCTCCACTCTCGCAGTTAATCCCCACTGCCATTGTCCATGCCCATGAATCCTCTAGTCTTTTACACACACAATTTTTTGAAATTTCCCAAAGGGCCCCAGGGAATCACAAACATATATTCTTTCCATCTTATAAAAGGAGAGGTACTGGAAATAATTGAGTTTGTTTGGTATGCCTCATATTTCTTTATTAGCTCAACACTATTATAAGATTTGTGTGGAAAACAATGATCATATCAGGAGAGATTCTTAGCCTTCCCTAAGTTAATATTGTATCAGTAACCATGGCTGGTGTGGCTCAGTGAATTGAGTGCCAGCCTACAAATGAAAGGGTTGCTGGTTCAATTCCCAGCCAGGGCACATGCCTGGATTTCATGCTAGGCCCCAGTAGGGGGTGTGCAAGAGGCAACCACAAATTGATGATTCTTTCCCTCTCTTTTTTCCTCCCTTCCCCTCTAAAAATAAATAAATAAAATATTTAAAGAAAAAGATTGTATCAGTTAAGTGTTATTAATATCAATATTCCAAGCTGTATATATTTTATGGGAAGGTATATGAATATTATAACCCTCACTATCACTAATATATTCTTTCTTCTGAGGAAACATTGATTAAACCCTTATTTAATTTTAGGTACTAACTCCAGTAGTACATACATTCTGATACTATAGTAATACATTAATCACAACTTTTCAGTCTCATAATCATACAGGTGTCTGCTTCCCTTAGATGTTTGTCTGAAGGCTCTGCTGTAAGCTAGAATTTGTTCTTCATGAAAGAACAGTTGCAGAACCCAAGGGAAAGGACAGTAACAGGTACTTTAAATTATTGATACTCCAACAAATAGATTGCCATGTACAAGCTTTTGAGCTGAAGTGGCTTAGATAACATTCAGACTGTTCCAGTGAACTAAATGGGGATTTTCGGGACTCTTTTTATTCCAAATGCAAGCATACATCATGAAAGTAGATTGCTGGGAAATTCATCGTGATATTTTGTTCAAAATATTGTTGGTATTTTTTTAATAGTTTACTTTTTTAATTTTATTTTTTACTGATTTGAGAGAGAGAAACACTGATGTGAGAGAGAGACATTGATCCCTTGTTCTTCATATGCATTCTGTCCGGGGATTGAATCCACAACCTATATATGTGCCCTGACCAGGAATCAAACCCACAACCTTTTGGTGTATGAGATGATGCTCCAAGCAAGTCAGCCACCTGGCCAGGGCTATTTTCAATAGTTTTAATAAAATTAGGAGGAAGTCCTTTGTCTTTTAAAGCTACAGCTAACTCAATTTAGTAGCCTATGCTCTTGCAAACTGGGCATTTTTACAGCAAAAGCATTTGGACCTCCAGCCAAAATGGAGATATAGGTAGATACACTTTGCCTCCTCACACAACCAAAAGAAGGACAACAACAAAATGAAAAACAAAGAATAACCAGAACTGCTAGAAAATCAAACTGTATGGAAGTCTGACAACCAAGGAGTTAAAGAAGAAACATTCATCCAGACTGGTAGGAGAGCACAGAGATGGGCACCTGGGGTGGAGACAGGCAGCCAGGGCAGAGAGGATGTGCAACAAGGCCATGGCTGGCAGTCCCACATTTGAGTGCGGAAAAAACAGGAGGAACAACTGGGTAGTGAGATAGACTGTGCAACCCAGGTTCCAGTATGGGAAAAAAGCCTCAAAACACCTGCCTGTAAAAACCTGGGGTGGGGGTTGAGGTGGCAGGAGAAATTTCCAGCCTCACAGGAGAGGGCATTGGAGAGACCCACAGAGTCGTAGAGTGTACACAGAGTCACCCACCCAGGAGTCAGTACCACAAGGGCCCAATATGCTTGTGGGTAATGGGGGAAGTGACTAAAGCCAGCTGAGAGTTGAGAAATTCATACTATTCCCTCTCAGACTTCTCCCCAACATACAGCACCACAATGCTGCAACATGGGTTGCTCTGCTCTGGTGAATACCTAAGGCTTTGCCCCTTACAATGTAACAGGTGCAAAGAGACAAAGAAATATGGTCCAAATGAAAGAACAGATCAAAACTAAAAAAAAAGAAAAACCAACTAAGCAACGAAGAGATAGCCAACCTATCAGATGCAGAATTCAAAACACTGGTAATCAGGATAATCACAGAAATGGTTAAGTATGCTTGCAAAATAGAGGAAAAAGTGAAGGCTAGGCAAACTGAAATAAAGAAATATGCACAGAAAACCCACAGTGAAGGGAAGAAAATTGGGACTCAAGTCAACAATTTGGAGCAAAAGAAGAAGTAAACATCCAACTGGAACAAAATGAAGAAACAAGAATTCAAAAAAACGAGGAGAGGCTTAGGAAACTCCAGGACAACTTTAAACATTCCAACATCTGAATCAAAGGGGTGACAGAACGAGAAGAGGAAGAGCAAGAAACTGATAACTTATTTGAAAAATTAACAAAGAAGAACTTTCTCAATCTGGCAAAGGAAATAGATTTCCAGGAACTCCAGGAAACCCAGAAAGTCCCAAAGAAGTTGGACCCAAGGAGAAACACACCAAGGCACATCACAATTATGCTACCCAAGATTAAAGATAAGGAGAGAATATTAAAAGTATCCAAAGCAGAGAGTTCCCTACAAAGGAGTTCCTATAAGACTATCAGACCATTTTTCAAAAGAAACCTTACACACAAGAAGAGGCTGGAAAGAAGTATTTAAAGTCATGAAAGGCAAGGACTTATATCTAAGATTACTTTATCCAGCAAAACTATCATTTAGAATGGAAGGGCAGATAAAGTGCTTTACAGATGAGGTCAAGTTAAAGGAGTTCATCATCACCAAGACATTATTATATGGAATGTTAAAGGGACTTGTGTAAGAAAAAGAAGATCAAAACTATGAACAGTAAAATGACAACAAACTCACAAGTATCAACTGAACCTAAAAAAAATACAACTAAGCAAACAACTACAACAGGGACAGAATAACATAAATGCAGATCACATGGAGGGTTATCAGCGGGGAGGAGGGAAATGGGTGAAAAGCACAGGGAGTAAGTGGCATAATTGGTAGGTATAAAATAGACAGGGGGAGGTTAAGAATAGTACAGGAAATAGAGAAGCCAAAGAACTCATATATTCAACCCATGGACATGAACTAAGAGGGGAGGGAATGCCGAAGGGTTGGGAAGTGCAGGGCTGAGGGGAATAAAGGGGAGAGAAAAAAATGGGACAAGTGTAATAGCATAATCAATAAAATGTACTTAAAAATAAAACAAAAACTTTAAAAATTTTGTGCATTTTTTCAATTTAATTTTTAAACTTTTATTTATTTATTTATTTTGTTGTTCAAGTGCAGTTGTCTCCATTTTCTCCCACCACTTCCCCCCACTCCATACACCTCCACCTCCCACCCTGGATCCTAATCCCCTTTGGCTTTGTCCATGTGTCCTTTATATATGGTATCTGATTCTCCCTGATGCTTTAGAATTCAGAAAACACTTATACCAAGTATCCTTACTGGTCATAACAATAGTCATTTGTACAAATTTAATAGTTTGTTTTTATTTTTATCTAGAAGTAATGGGAAAATCAACTGTGCAATTAAGACCATGCTTAGAATGCTATATTTGAGAATGACTCTTTATTTGTCAGATGAATAGGTACTGCAGATGAAATCTGGTACATACAGTGTTTTTTTGTAGTTGCTCAATATTTTATGGCTCTAAGTTTTGAAGAGCAAAGTCAAGCTGGCCTAATAGTTAACTAATTGTCTTGTTATACCTATGTAAATAATCAAGCTAACCAAATCTTATGCTACTAGCCTCTTTGTACCAAGAACAATCTTTGGAGATTATTTCTAATTGCAAATGAAAGAAACTGTCAGAGTAATTATACAAAACTTGGAAAGAAGCAAAACAGATTTTGGGGTGTTCTTTCAGTGAAGTCTTAGGCTTGTCCTTTGATTTACTTTCTATCAATGGTGCTATTTTACAACTCTTTGCAGGTTACCCTGAAGAGGTCTGGAAGAGGTGTAAACAATCTGTCTGGTGGAAAAGATAATCACAAGAATTACAGTTTTATTGCTCTATAGATATTAAACAGTTTTTATACCTAACACACCAATCTTATCCTAGCCATTCTTTATTAAATTGCTTTCAGGTTCCCAGCTTTGCAAATGTTCTTTGAGGCAATATTATCATCTTCCTGGAACCCTTATTAATTAATGAGTTGGAAAAGTTTTTGAAATGCATTTATTAAATATTTGTGCTGAAGTTATGCTTTTACCTATTTTAGCACAGGTTGAAAATGCTTGCTAAATAAATACAGAGGAAGATCCAGAGAGTGCACTTTTAAAGGTGGGAGCAGGGGGCTAAAATCTAGCTCACGCTCCATCCACAAGCCATCTGCCCTCATGGGTACCTCTTTTGTTATGCAGAGATGGCCTGTACACATGTGCCTGCATGGCTGCTATCTTCTAATTTGCACCAAGGCATTAATAGGCTAGCAGGAGTCCTAACTGTATGAGGTCTGCCCAGAAAAAGTCCAGCCATTGTTAATATAACGAGAGCAGTTTGCGCAACATCTATGTAACCTGGCAGCCAGGAGAGTGGCTAGGAATGTTCACGTGTGAACAATAACAATTTCACTGTACTAGTCAGTGGGGGTGGTGGATGCTGTTAAGCAAGCATGTGTACTGTGTGGCCATCACAATCAAAATGACTGAGTGAGTAGAGCAACAAAACCTTCATCAAATTCTGTGTTAAGCTTGAACATTCCTCTGCAGAAACTATTTGGATGATTCAGAAGGCCACAGCTATGGACAACTGGTGAATGGCAGCTTCATCTCAATGTGCCAGTTCATGTATCACATCTCACACAGAGTTTTTTGGGAAAACATCAAATCACCCAGGTGACTGAATCCCCCTATAGCCTAGGTTTGGTGCCCTGAAACTTCTGGCTTTCCCCAAAACTAAAATCAGCTTTGAAATGGAAGAGATTTCAAGCTGTCAATGAGATTCAAGAAAATATGATGGGGCAGTAGATGGTGACTGGGAGAACTGTGTGAGGACCCAACATGCCTATTTTGAAGGGGACTGAGGCATTGTTGTCTTATGTAAAATGCTGGATACCTTCTAGACAGACCTCATGTAAGCATTTCAGTGGACTAGCAAAGCTCATAGATACATATAACACATCTCTGTACAGCCATACACATACACCTTCCTTTCACATTGTTAAAGTGGTAGAATGAATACATTCCTTTTTGTGTGCTCAAAGGTATCCTCACTCATTTTGTATATACAAACAAAAAAAAACAAAAGTAAAAACCCAAAACTTAAGATCATGCTTAATAATCAATGTTCAGTCATACTGAAAAATTATTCAGGTATCAAAATAATATTCATTAGTTGAATTAATTTACTATTAATTCAAGATTTTTAATTATATAAGGATCTTGGAAATTATGTTTAAGCTGGCATACTATAAAACACACTGTCAAAAACCTTCATTTCAATCATAAATTGAAATTATGATTCAATTTAGTTGAACACAAATATACATTTTATTAATTTAAAAACATTATATAGGGGTAATGTTAGCTTATTTGATAAATAACCAATATAAGAAACTCATGAGGACTTCTGGCCAAGATGGAGGCGTAGGTGGAAACACTGTGCCCCCTCCCACAACTAAATTTAAAGACAGCTAAATTTTAGAAACAAAAACGCAGCCAAAACAGTGAAAATGGAACTGTACGGAAGTCCGACAACAATGAACCACTCAGCCAGACGGGTAAGAGGAGCGGAGTCAGTGGCAGAGTGGGGTTGGACTGGAAAGATCATTCGGTCGAAGCGACCCAGGAGCAGAAGTGGAGGCGGTTGGTGGATCCCAGGTGTGGGGTGGCGATGGGCAGACCCAGTTAGGGCACAGGGCAACTGACTGACTGTGGTTGCACATTCGCACACAGATAGACCAAGCGAGGGAGTGAACAGTGAGACAGACTGCTCAGGCTGGGGCCCCAGCGATGGTAATTAGAGCCTGAAAGCACAAATTGGAAAGACTTTCTCGGGGTAGAGGGGCTGGGAGAGGCTCCCAGGCTCACAGAGAGTTCCTTGGAGAGACCCACAGGTCCTGGAGAGTACACGGGCCCACACACCTGGTAACCAGCACCAGAGGGGCCCAATTTGCTTGTGGGAAGCTGCAGAGGGAACAGAAATCTGAGAGAGAGCAGAGCGAAGCAAAGTGCCATTTTTTTCCCTCTCTGACCCTGCCCCCCCATAAGCATCACGACCCAGCAACTGGGTCACCCGGCCCTGGTGAACACCTAAGGCTCCACCCCTCATACATCACAGGTGTGAACAGAACAAACATTATGATTCAAGAACAGCTCAAATCCCCAGAGCCTATAATTCTGAGTGAACAAGAAATAGCCAAACTTTCAGATGCACAGTTCAAAATACTGGTGATCAGGATGCTCACAGAATTGGTTGATTTTAGCCACAAATTAGAGGAACATATAAAGGCTAAACTGATTGAAATGAAGGGAAATGCACAGGAAACCAATAGTGATGGAAAGGAAGCTCGGACTCAAATCAATGGAGTGGACCAGAAAGAAGAAAAAAATGACCAAACGGAAAAATATGAAGTAACAAGAATTCAAAAAAATGAGGAGAGGCTTAGGAACCTCCAGGACATCTCTAAACATTCCAACATCCGAATTATAGCGGTACCAGAAGGGGAAGAGGAACAGCAACAAGTGGAAAACTTATTTGAACAAATAATAAAAAAGAACTTCCCCAATCTGGCAAAGGAAATATACTTCCAGGAAATCCAGGAAGCTCAGAGAGTCCCAAAGAAGTTGGATCCAAGAAGAAACACACCAAGGCACATCATAATTACATTAGCCAAGATTAAAATGAAGGAGAGAATCCTAGAAGTAGCAAGAGATAAGGGGACAGTCACCTACAAAGGAGTACCCATCAGACTGTCAGTGGATTTCACAAAAGAGACCTTATAGGCAAGGAGAAGCTGGAAAGAAGTATTCCAAGTCATGAAATCCAAAGACCTACATCCAAGATTGCTTTATCCAGCAAAGCTTTCGTTTAGAATGGAAGGACAGATAAAGTGCTTCTCAGATAAGGTCAAGTTTAAGGAGTTCATCATCACCAAGACCTTATTATATGAAGTGTTAAAGAGACTTATCTAAGAAAAAGAAGATAAAAAATATGAACAATGAAAGGACGGCAAACTCACAGTTATTAACAACCACACCTAAAACAAAAGCAAACTAAGAGGACAGCTAGATCAGGAGCAGAACCATAGAAATGGAGATCACATGGAGGGTTAGGAACAGGTGAGTGGGAGGAGGAGAAGCGGTGAGAAGGTACAGAAAATAAGTAGCATACATGGTAGGTAGAAAATAGACGGGGGGCACAGGAAAATAGACGGGAATACTATGGGAAATACAGAATCTAAAGAACTTGTGACACATGGGCATGAACAAAAGGGGGGAATGGTGGAAGAGGGGTGTGCAGGGTGGAGGGGAGTGAGGGGGGAGCATGGAACAACTGTAATGGCATAATCAATAAAATATATTTTAAAAATTGAAAAAAAAGAATAGTCATGGGGATGTAAAAGACAGCATAGGGAATACAGTAGCCAAAGAATACATCTACATGCATGACCCTTGGACATGAATAATGGTGTGGGGATTGCCTAGGGGACAGGGGTCTGAGTGGAGGGTGGCAAAGGGGAAATTTGGGAACTGTAATAGCACAAACAATAAAATATAATTTAAATTAAAAAAAAAAGAAACTCATGAAAACAAATGTTGCCATTAGAGAGAGCTGTCAGCCATTAGGTGGCCAAGTGGGGCTATAGTTGGCCAAGCCTGTATAAGCCTTTCTTAGGGGATTCAGAGATCCTGGAGACATGGATCTGTGGTCAGCTCCAGGGTATGCTGGTTAGATCAGCAATACTGCCACTCACCTTGGATGTCATTTGGATTCTCAATGTTGATGGTTTGAACTTGTTACTTCTACAGTCTGCTGTGGTTGAGGACGGGGTAAGGAGTTCTGAACTGGGGTTGTTCTTAACCATTTGTGTGTTATTTCCAAAACAGCACATATTATTTTAAGAAAATGAAAGAAATATAGGACTCAGAATGTGATGAAAAAAGAAATTTACAAAGTTCAAGTTAACTAATCTCTATGAGAAAATAAACCTGAATCTTACAAAAATGTATGTTTATAGTTTAGTTAGTCATAATAAATCAAAGAAAAAAACAAAACAGTTTATTTTCTTTCTCAAAATTGTCAAATCAGTCTGATTTGGATTTTTAAAATGTTTCTGAACCCTGGCTGGTGTAGCTCAGTGGATTGAGCGCGGGCCTGTGAACCAGACGATCGAGGTTCGATTCCCAGTCAGGGCACATGCCTGGTTGCAGGCCAGTTCCCGGCAGGGACCAATTCCCAGCAGGGGATGCACCAGAAGCAACCATACATTGATGTTTCTCTTCCTCTCTTCTTCCCTTCCCCTCTAAAGGTAAATAAAATATAAAGAAAAAAAATGTTTCTGAGCTAGCAGTTTCTATAATAATAATTCTTCCCTAAAATTTAAGCACATTTAAAGTATTAAAGGTACAGTTTGTTTACTTTTTATAAATTTTGTAAATATTTTTTTAATAATTTTTTTATTTAATTCTTGTTCAAGTACAGCTTTCTGTCTTATATTCCCAACCCTGCCTGCCCCCGCCCCATGCTCCCCGCCTGCCTCCTTCCCATTTCCGCCCCCCACCCTTGGTTAGTATCCATATGTCCTTTATACTTGTTCATGTGAGTTCATCCCCTTTTCCCCTATGATTCTCTCCCCTCTCCCCTCTGGACCCTGTCAGCCTGTTCCGCATTTGAGTGTCATTGTAAATATTTGATTTCTTTAGGTACCTATTTATCTTTACAAACAATCAGAGTCAAACTCCTTTAACTTAAAAGAGGTAATTATTGACAATCTCTAGATGTAGGGAAATATTTCACACTTGCACAAAAATAGTAAAGGCTATTTTATTTGGTCTGCAGGCCTGCACTCAATCCACTGAGCTAAACCAGCCAGGGCATAAAAGCTATTTTAAATTATAGGCATAAACACAGAGAGCTTATAGCTTCAGCTGTATAACTTCAGTAGTGGATCAAAATAAACAGAAACACAAAGGCTCACATATCCTGATCTCAAATAGTTCCTTCACAGGGGGTATCAAATATCTGGTTGATTGAGTTGAGCTCACAAAGACACAAACAGGCAAACAAACAAACAAAACAGACTCTTTCATCAAATAGAAAACAAGCCTCTTTCATCCATCCAACAGCAGTCCCCAAATCATCAGGCATCAGCAAATGTTCTAATCATTGCTGCCATTGATGGGGAATACTAAACCCACTAGAATAAGTAGAGTTAGTTTTATTACTGCATGGGAATCACTTTGGAAGCCAAGAAAAGACATGTCTTGGCTTAAGCAACCCATAGGTGCACTTCATAAGTAAGGCAGTTTAATTGACTCTGTTAGGTAAGTTCATCTAGGCATCTCAATGGGATGACCTCTGAAAGAGCTGAAATAAATTTTTAGAAAGGTAAAATTGTGACCATCTTGCAAACATAAAATAAGCTCATGACAAAAATGTTACTAAACCGATTGGGAAGATGGTGACAGAGTAGAAGAGAGCAGATTCCACTTCTGCCAACACACGGGAGAAAAACCTGGCCGATCTGTGGAGGAACAGAGCAAACAGCCAAAAGAACCCCAGCATATATGAAAATAAGAGGCCAAAAATTGTAGTGGACACTGAAAAACCAGAAGATAAGGAGACTGCTGCAGGACAATAAGGTCCCAGGGACCAGCCTGGTTGTAGCCGCAGGCCTGGCGCCCAGTGCCTGGCACTGGCACTGGGTCCACCACAGACTCTTTGGGAGCCATGGGCCTGACACAGAGTCCTTGGGAGAGAGCTGGATCAACTGTTCTCTCCCTCCCCTGCCAAGCAGGGTTTGAGCAGCACCAGGAGAGACATGGTTGCTTGAAGTTGCAGGGAGGGGAATAAAGACAAAGAGGCAAACACACAGGGCTGTGATTACCTGCGGAGTCTGTGGTCGTGGCTTGGGAGAGTTGAGAGTCGCAGTGTCCGACTCTGACCCTGATAGTCATCAGTCTGGCTGGAGAATTGGGCTGTACTGAGCGGGAGGCTTGAGTAGGAGGAATTTCTCAAAAAGTAAAACTTGTTTGGGGGATTCTCCTGAGACAGCCGATAGGCCAACTCCCCACCCAACCAGTCGAAAGGCCCTGTGTTCACCCATAGCACTGGGAAGGGATCCTGCCCAGGCCTGCGGGACCCAGGCAGCCTGGCTGAGTGTGCGCCCCCAGACCCCAGCCCATGGTGATGAACCCCAGGGAAAAAGTGCTCTGAAGAAGACCTGGATCCCATGTGTGGGGTGCTGGGAGGAGGTAACAGACTAGCTCTTGGGAGAGTGCTCGAAAGATGGGCTGAGTACACGTTTGGAAGGGAGAAAGGCCACACCAATTGCCCCTCAGCCTGCTGCAGCCAGCAAGGCCAGAAAAACCGGTTTGGACAGTTTGAAACCAACAAGAGGTGTTCTTTTATTTTTTAAATTTTATTATTGTTTTATCTTTTTCCTCTCTTTCCTTCTTTCTTGTTTTATTCCTTTTTTCTTTCTTTCCAAACTTATTTCTTCTTCCTTATTTCTCCTGCCTTTTTTTTTTACCCACAAGTGAGACAATAAATTTGGAACTGTGAAAGGACCAGAGTTGGACCCAAAGAGGGGGCATCCCAACAGAAGAGACAGAGAGACAAATCTCACTTTGCTATTGTGCAGAAACAAGTTACTGTGTATTTGTATTACTATTTTCATTACTCTTACATCTTTTATTTTAATAGTATCTTTGTATTCCTCTTATTTCTGTATAGTCTTCTTTGCCTTGGCTGGTTATATTGCATCATTTGACAGGTTTTGACTGTTCTCTCTTCCAAAGTGTATTGCTAATTTACTATCTTTCACATCACTTGTGTTCCTTTAGCACACTACTCAAAGTTCTATACCCCCTATTCATGTTATCCAGATCAAACAGATTCTGTCATATGATTGTTGCTCTGCTATTATTGTAAATAATAGCTTTGCATACCATTGTAAATACTTCACAACACCCCTCCCAGATCTTAGCTCACTTCAAAGTTTCCTGAACTCTATTACTGTAGTGGTTAACTCTATTCTCTCACACACTACACCTATATACTATCCTTTACTCTCACCTTACCTCGACATCTGACCTCCCACAACCTCACTGCTTTCTAGATCCAACTCACAAGCCTGCCCTCCCCAACCAGAGTCTTATCTTCTTTCCACCCTTTCTAAAAAGTGGCTAGTTGGGTTGAAGATTACAGTTAACACTATACATAGCTAAAAGATCTCCTATCTCTTCTCTACCGGATGCTACTTTAAATAACATAGAATACTCTCCTGCTGTCATAAAACATTTTGCCTTCCCCTCCAACTGATCAGAGAAAAAAAGAGTAGTTGGAAGCGGTGAACACCAGGATACCCACTGGAAGAGGAAACCAAAGAACAAAGGAACCACCAACAGGTAACAACAAAAGAAGGTGAAGGCGGGACTGGAAACCGCACAAACCTCATCCAAGACGTATCTGGAAATACAACTAAATAGTGGAGACACTACCCAGTACAAACAACTGAAAAAGAGCAAAAGAGAATTTTCAAAACTTTGTACACACAGAAGAACTAGCTTCAACACAACCTGCCATCACCAGCACAACAAACTACAACAGATGATGGACAGAGTGACCATCAGTTAACCAGCTGGTGGGAAGGACCCACAAAAGAAAGACCCCAAAACAATCAAAACCCAAAGACAAACTCGGAGCCAATTTGAAGGACAGCCCAAGAACAGTAAGCTTCAGAAATCAAGGAGACTACACCATTAAATCTCATAGGTATTATACCACAGAAGTTCACACCATAAACCCAGGAAGCCAGAACAAATCAATTTAAGGAGCTGAAGCTAACAAGAAGAGTTTCACAAACAATGGGGAAAAAAAGAAACAATCCTGAAATGAAAGAAAAGGAGGAAGCCTGAAAAATAATGCTAGATGAAACAGAGGCAAGTCAGCTATCAGATACTGAATTCAAAGCACTGGTTATCTGCAGCATTAAATGACACCCTAAACGAAATGGACCTAATTGATATATATAGAGCCCTCCATCCCAAAGAAGCTAAATACACTTTCTTTTCAAATGAACATGAAACATTTTCAAAGATAGATCACATGATAGGACACAATACGAGTCTCAATAAATTCAGGAAAATAGAAATCATACCAAGCATTTTCTCTGATCACAAGGGACTGAAATTGGAAACCAACCCCAATGAAAAAAACCCAAAACACCCCAAATCATGGAGACTGAATGGTAGGCTATTAAACAACGAATGGGTCAAGATTGAAATTAGGGAAGAAATCAAAAAGCTTCTGGAAACAAATGAAAATGAACTCACAACAACCCAAAACCTATGGGACACAGTGAAGGCAGTCCTGAGAGGGAAGTTCATAGCAATACAGGCCTACCTAAAGAAGATAGAAACATTTCAAACAAACAACCTAACCCGATGCCTCCAAGAACTCGAGGAAGAACAACAAAGACAGCCCAGAGCAAGTAAAAGGAAGAAAATAACCAAGATAAGAGCAGAATTAAATGACATAGACACTAAAAGCACAATTCTAAGGATCAATGAATCCAGGAGTTGCTTTTTTGAAAAGATAAACAAAATAGACAAACCTTTAAGTAGGCTCATCAAGAAAAGAAGAGAGAGGACCCAAATAAACACAATCAGAAATGAAAGAGGAGAGATTAAAACTGATACCACAGAAATAGAAAGGATTGTAAGAAATTACTATGCAGAACTGTATGCCAAGAAATTTGAAAACCTAGATGAAATGGACAAATTTCTAGAAAAATATAATCTTCCGAAACTCAATGAAAAAGAAGCAGAAAACCTGAACAGGCCAATAACAGCAAATGAAATTGAAGAAGTAATCAAAAAACTCCCATCACACAAAAGCCCTGGACCAGATGGTTTCACAGGAGAATTCTACAAAGCTTTTAAGGAAGAGCTAACCCCTATTCTTCACAGACTATTCCAAAAAATCCAAAAGGAGGGAAAACTCCCCAACTCTTTCTATGAAGCCAGCATCACCCTAATCCCAAAGCCAGATAGAGACACAACAAAGAAAGAAAATTACAGACCAATATCACTGATGAACATAGATGCTAAAATCCTCAACAAAATATTGGCAAATCGCATCCAACAATACATCAAAAAGATCATACACCACGACCAAGTGGGATTCATCCCAGGGATGCAAGGATGGTTCAATATACGCAAATCAATAAATGTAATACACGAAATAAACAAAAGCAAAGACAAAAACCACATGGTCATATCAATAGATGCGGAAAAAGCTTTTGATAAGGTACAACACCCATTTATGATAAAGGTACTCAGCAAGGTGGGAATAGAGGGAACATTCCTCAATATAATAAAGGCCATATATGAAAGACCTACAGCCAACATCATACTCAATGGGCAAAAACTAAAAGCTTTTCCACTAAGATCAGGTACAAGACAAGGTTGCCCACTTTCACCACTTCTATTCAATATAGTATTAGAAGTTCTAGCTGCAGCGATCAGACAAGAAAAGGAAATAAAAGGCATCCAAATCGGAAAGGAGGAAACAAAACTGGCATTGTTTGCAGATGACATGATAGTGTACATGGAAAACCCTATAGCCTCTACCAAAAAACTGCTGGAACTAATAAATGAATTTGGCATAACAGCGGGATACAAAGTTAATATCCAGAAATCAAAGGCATTTTTGTATACCAACAATGAAGCAGCAGAAGCAGAAATCAGGAAAAAAATCCCATTCGATATAGCAAAAAGAAAAATAAAATATCTGGGAATAAACCTAACCAAGGAGGTAAAAGACCTGTATGCAGAAAACTACACAACACTGAAGAAAGAAATCAAGGAAGACACAAATAAATGGAAACATATACCGTGTTCATGGATTGGAAGAATTAACATCATCAAAATGTCCATACTACCCAAAGCAATTTACAGATTCAATGCAATACCTATTAAAGTACCAATGGCGTATTTCACAGACATAGAACAAACACTTCAAAAATTTATATGGAACCAGAAAAGACCCCGAATAGCTGCTGCAATTTTGAGAAAGAAGAACAAAGTAGGAGGGATCACAATACCTGATATCAAACTGTATTACAAGGCCACTGTAATCAAAACAGCCTGGTACTGGCACAAAAACAGGCACATAGACCAATGGAATAGAACAGAGAGCCCAGAAATAAACCCAACTCTCTACAGTCAATTAATATTCGACAAAGGGGGCAATAACATAAAATGGAGTAAAGACAGCCTTTTCAACAAATGGTGTTGGGAGAACTGGACAGCTACATGCAAAAAAATGAAACTTGAGCACCAACTTACACCATACACCAAAATAAATTCAAGGTGGATAAAAGACTTAAATATAAGCCGTGAAACCATTAAAACCCTAGAGGAGAGCCTTGGCAAGAAAATCTCAGATATTCCACGCAGCAATATTTTTACTGATACGTCCCCTAGAGCAAGGAACATAAAGGAAAGAATAAACAAATGGGATCTCATCAAAATTAAAAGCTTCTGCATGGCTAAGGAAAACAGTATCAAGATACAAAGAGAAGCAACAGCTTGGGAAAACATATTTGCCAATGATACCTCAGATAAGGGTTTAATCTCCAAAATATACAAAGAACTCATTCGGCTCCACTCAAAGAAGACAAGCAACCCAATCAAAAAATGGGCAGAGGACTTGAACAGACATTTCTCCAAGGAGGACATACAGAGAATCCAGAGACACATGAAAAGATGCTCGATATCACTAGCTATCAGAGAGATGCAAATTAAAACCGCAATGAGATACCACTTAACACCAGTCAGATTGGCTATCATAAACAAAGAAACAAACAACAAGTGCTGGAGAGGTTGTGGGGAAAAGGGGACTCTAGTTCACTGTTGGTGGGATTGCAGACTGGTACAACCACTATGGAAAACAGTATGGAATTTTCTAAGAAAACTAAAAATGAACGTACCTTTTGACCCAGCAATTCCACTCTTGGGAGTATATCCTAAGAACCCTGAAACACCAATCCAAAAGAACCTATGCACCCCGATGTTCATAGCAGCACAATTTACGATAGCCAAGAGTTGGAAGCAGCCTAGATGCCCATCGGTAAATGACTGGATCAAAAAACTATGGTACATTTACACAATGGAATTCTATGCTGCAGAAAGGAAGAAGGAACTACTACCCTTTGCAACATCATGGATGGAACTGGAAAGCATTATGCCGAGTGAAATAAGCCAGGCGGTGAAAGACAAATACCATATGATATCACCATTAACAGGGATCTAAACAAAACAAACAAGCAAGCAAAATATGACGAATGACACTCAATTATGGAACAGGCTGACAGGGTCCAGAGGGAAGAGGTGAGAAAATCATAGGGGAAAAGGGGATGGACTCACATGAACAAGTATAAAGGACACATGTACAATAATTAAGGGTGGGGGGTGGAACTGGGAGGGAGGTGGGGAGCATGGGGCGTGGGGCAGGCAGGGTTGGGAATATAAGAAAGCTGTACTTGAACAAGAATTAAATGTAAAAATTATTTTTAAAAAACAAAGCACTGGTTATCAGCAAGTTTAATGAGCTCACAATGAGCTACCAGAAACTACAGGAAAACTACAATGAACTCACTGAAAATCGTATCAACATAAAAACAGGGATTAGAAACTATCAGCAAGGGCCAAGAGGAAATGAAGAATACAATTTCTGAACTGAAGAACACAGTGGAAGATATCAAAGGTAGGCTTTATGAAGCAAAAGATCGTATAAGGGAGTTGGAGGACAAAGTAGCAAAAAAACATCCAGAAAGAGTAAGAAAAGAAAAAGAGGCTCAGAAAGAATGAAAAGGAATTAAGAGAAATGCAAGACAATAAATATGAAACATAATAATATCCGAATAATAGAGATACCAGAAAAAGAAAAAGAAGAGCAATGAATAGAAAACATATTTGAAAAAGTAATGAGGGAAAACTTCCCTAATTTGATGAGAGAAAAAGCCATACAAATCCACGAATCACAAAGAATCCCAATCAATAGGAACCCAAAGAGGCCCACTTCAAGACACATCATCATTAAAATGGCAAAATTCCAAGACAAAGAGAGAATCTTAAAGGCAGAAAGGGAGAAAAAGAAACGAACATACAAGGGGGGCCCAATAAGGTTAGCTGCTAACTTCTCAATGGAAACACTCAAGAAGAGAATGGCAAGAAGTATTCCAAGTAATGAGAAACAGAGGCCTGCAGCCAAGGCTACTTCACCCAGCAAAGCTCTCAATCAAGATAGAAGGCCAAATAAAGATCTTCCAAGACAAAAAAGAAGTCTAAAAGAATACACCTCCACCAAACCAAGAGATGCTAAACGGACTGCTCTAAGGAATGGTAGGAAACCAGAGAGACAGAGAAGAACACAGGTACAAAAATGGCAGTGAATAAGTACCTATCAATAATAACCTTAAATGTAAATGGATTAAATGCTCCAATCAAAAGACACAGAATAGCTGAATGGATAATAAAGCATGACCCACACATATGCTGCTTACAAGAGACCCACCTCAGGACAAGAGACCTACACAAACTATAAGTGAAGGACTGGAAACAAATTTTCCAAGCAAACAGACAGGGAAAAGAAGCCAGGGTAGCAATACTCACATCAGACAAAATAGACCTCAGAAAAAGGGCAATAAAGAGAGACCCAGAAGGTCAGTTCATAATACTCAAGGGAAGAATCCACCAAGAAGACATAAACATTGTAAATATATATGCACCCAAAATAGGAACACCCAAATATATAAAGAAAATCTTAGAGGGCTTCAAGAAAAATATTGACAGCAACACGATTATAGTAGGGGACTTTAACACCCCACTGTCAAAAATGTACAGATCTTCCAAACAAAATATCAATAAAGATATTGTGGCATTAAACAACATCCTAGATGAAATGAACCTAACTGATATATATGGAGCCCTTCATCCCAAAGAAGCTAAATATGCATTCTCTTCAAATGCACATGAAACACTTTCAAAGATAGACCACATGATAGGACACAAAACAAGCCTCAACAAATTCAAGAAAATTGAAATCATACCGAGCAGTTTCTCCGACCACAAGAGACTGAAACCAGAAACCAAAAGAAAAAACTCCCAACACTCAAAATCATGGAGATTGAATAGCATGCTATTGAACAATGAATGGGCCAAGAATAAGATTAGGGAAGAAATCAGAAAGTTTTTGGAAACAAATGAAAATGAACTCACAACAACCCAAAACCTATGGGACACAGTGAAGGCAGTCCTGAGAGGGAAGTTCATAGCAATACAGGCCTACCTAAAGAAAATAGAAACATTTCAAATGAACAGCTTTACCCGACGCCTGCAAGAACTCGAGGAACAACAACAAAGACAGTCCAGAGCAAGTAGAAGGAAGGAAATAACCCAAATCAGAGCAGAGTTAAATGACATAGACACTAAAAGCACAATTCTAAGGATCAGTGAATCCAGGAGCTTTTTTTTTTTTGAAAAGACAAACAAAATTGACAAGCCTTTAAACAGGCTTATCAAGAAACAAAGAGAGAGGACCCAAATGAACACAATAAGGAATGAAAAGAGAAGAGATTACAACTGACACCACAGAAATACAAAAGGATTCTAAGAAATTACTGTGAAGAACTGCATGCTAAGACATTTGAAAACCTAGATGAAATGGACAAATTTCTGGAAAAATATAATCTTCCAAAACTCAAAGAAGAAGAAGCAGAAAGCCTGAACAGACCAATAACAGCAGATGAAATTGAAGCAGTAATCAAAAAACTTCCCTCACACAAAAGCCCTGGACCAGATGATTTCACAGGAGAATTCTACAAAACATTTAAGTAAGAGTTAACCACTATTCTTCACAGACTATTCCAAAAAATCCAAAATGATGGAAGACTACCAAACTCTCTTCATAAAGCCAATATTATCCTAATCCCAAAACCAGATAAAGACATAACATAGAAAGAAAACTTCAGGCCAATATCACTGATGAATATAGACGCTGAAATCCTCAACAAAATATTGGCAAATCACATCCAACAATACATTAAAAAGATCATACACCATGACCAAGTGGGATTCATCCCAGGGATGCAAGGGTGGTTCGATATTCACAAATTAGTAAATGTAATACATCGCATAAATGGAAGCAAAGACAAAAATCACATGATCATATCAATAGATGCAGAAAAAACTTTTGATAAAGTACAACACCCATATATGATAAAGGTAATCAGCAAAGTGTGAATACAGGGAGCATTCCTCAATACAATAAAGGCCATATATGAAAGACCTACAGCCAACATCATACTCAATGGGCAAAAACTACAATCTTTTCCACTAAGACCAGGAACAAGACAAGGTTGCCCACTTTCACCACTTCTATTCAATGTAGTATTGGAAGTTTTAGCCACAACGATCATATAAGAAAAGGAAGTAAAGGCATCCAAATTGGAAAGGAGAAAACAAAACTGTCACTGTTTGCAGATGACATGATATTGTACATGGAACACCCTATAGACTCCACCCCAAACTGCTCAAACTAATAAATGAATTTCACAAAACAGTGGGATACAAAGTCAATATCCAGAAATCCAAGGCATTTTTCTATACCAACAATGCAACTGCAGAAGCAGAATTCAAGAAAAAAAATTCAATTTGATATAGCAAATGAAAAATAAAATACCTAGAAATAATCCTAACCAAAGAGGTAAAAGACCTATATGCAGAAAATTACACAACACTGAAGAAAGAAATCAAGGAAGACACAAACAAATCGAAACATACACCATGTTCATGGATTGGAAGAATTAACATCATCAAAATGTCCATACTATCCAAAACAATTTACAGATTCAATGCAATACCTATTAAAGTACCAATGGCATATTTCACACACTTCAGAGAACAAACAGTTTCTTTGGCATAGAACAAACACTTCAAAGTTTTATATGGAAACTACCATAAACTACCACAAATAGCAGCTGCGATTTTGAGGAAAAAGAACAAAGTAGGAGGGAATCACAATACCTGATATCAAAACTGTATTACAAAGCCACTATAGTTAAAACAGCCTGGTACTGGCATAAAAACAGGCACATAGACCAATGGAACAGAACAGCCCAGAAATAAACCCAAGTCTCTATGGTCAATTAATATTCAACAAAGAGGGCAGCAACATAAAATGGAATAAAAATAGCCTCTTCAACAAGTGGTGTTGGGATAACTGGACAGATACATGCAAAGAAATAAAACTTGATCACCAATTTACACCATACACCAAAATAAATTCAAGGTGGATAAAAGACTTAAGTATAAGCCTTGACACCATTAAAGTCCTAGAGGATAACATTGGCAGGAAAATCTCAGATACTTCATGCAGCAACATTTTTACTGATATGTCCCCTAGGGAAAGGAAAGGAATAAACAAGTGGGATCTCATCAAAATAAGCTTCTGCATGGCTAAGGAAAACAGTATTAAGATAAAAGGACAACCAACTGTCTGGGAAAACATATTTGCCAATGATACCTCAGACAAGGGCTCAATCTCATTTTCATTTGTTATCAGAAACTTTGTGATTTCTTCATTGATATCATTCTTCACCCATTCAGTGATTAATAACATGTTGTTCAATCTCCATAAGTTTGAGTGTTTTTAAAATTTTTCTTTGAGGTTGGTTTCTAGTTTCAGTCCCTTGTGGTTAGAGAGAATGCTTGATATGATTTCAATTTTCTTGTATTTGTTGAGGCTTGTTTTGTGCACTATCATGTGGTGTATCTTTGAAAATGTTCCATATGCATTTGAAAAGATTATGCATTTTTCTTCTTTAGGTTCAAAGGCTCTCTCTATATATCGATTAAGTCCATTTGATCTAGGACATTGTTTAATGCTGCAATATTTTTGTTGATATTTTGTTTGGAAGATCTATCCATTTTTGACAGCGGGATGTTGAAATTCCTACTATAATTGTGTTGCCTCCAATATCTTTCTTGAAGTTCTCCAAGATTTTCTATGTATTTGGGTGTTCCTATGTTGGGTGCATATATATTTACAATGTTTATGTCTTCTTGATAGATTCTTCCCTTGATAGATTCTTCACTCCATTTTGAAGTGACCTTCTGGGTCTCTCTTTATAGCCCTTTTTTTTTGACATCTATTTTGTCTGATATGAGTATTGCTACCTCAACTTTTTTTCCAATTCATTTGCTCTGAGTATTTGTCTCCAGACCTTCACTTTCAGTCTGTATAGGTCTTTTATCCTGAGGAGGGTCTCTTGAAGGCAGCATTTGTGGGTCATGATTTCTTATCCATTCAGCTATTCTATGTCTTTTGATTGGAGTATTTTATGTTTACGTTTAAGGTTATCATTGATAGGCACTTATTCATTGCTATTTTTTTGTATCTATGTTTCTGTCTCTCTCACTCTTTTCCTTCCTGTTCTTAAGCAGTCCCTTTAGTATCTTTTTCAGAGGTCATTTAGAGGATGTGTATTCTTTGAGGATTCTGTACCTTGCTGGATAGAGTAGTCTTCATCTAGGCCTTTGTTTTTTATTACTTGGGATATTCCTTGCCATTCTCTTCTGGCTTGGAGCATTTTTATTGAGAATTCAGCTGCTAGTCTTATTATGGCTCCCTCATATGTTACTTCCTGTTTCTCCCTTGCTGCCTTTAAGATTCTCTTTTTGTCTTGGAATTTTTTTCTCTTGATTATAATGTGTCTTGAAGTGGGCCTCTTTGAGTTCCTCCTGATTGGGACTCTGTGTTTCCTGAATTTGTGTGACTTTTTGTCTCATCAAATTAGTTAAGTTTTCTAATTAACTGCTGGCCAGTGGCCACAGCAGCCTAGGTCCCAGTGCAACCTCCTCACCACCTGTTTTTTCAGTGTCCTCTACAGTTCTTGGCCTCCCAACTTTATATAAGCTGTGATTCCATTGGCTGGTCACTCTGTTCCTCAGAAAATTGCCTAGGTGTTCCAGCTAGACAGAGGGAGACCTGAGCTCTGCTCCCACCTACCTTGCCACCATCTTTTTCCCTCCCTAGTTTTTTGCTTTTTGTATGTTTATTGTTTGATTTGAATTTTTCTCGTCTATTTCATATTGCATTTTATTTTTTCTCCTTTTAGTTCACTCATGTTCCAAATAATACATTACTTTTGGTCTTTTACTTGTAATTCTCTTTATTCAGAGTATATATTGTTTATTACACTATAGTTATTCCAAATCCCATATAGCACTCTTCCCTGGTCTTAATTCTTCTAACCATCTTCCCGAGCTTTATTATGGTTGTGGTTAACTTTATTTTCTCTCACACTACGCCAAGGTTCTACCCATTACTCTCACTATTTCTCTTCCATCTAACCTCACACAAGCACTCTTCTTTCTTAACTCAGCTCACATTCTTCTTCCCCTCTAATAAGAGTCTTATTTCTTTTTCACCTATCATAAACAGTGGCTAGTTGAGTGAAATGTCAGTTATTACTGTACTTCTCCAAATAGTCTCCTATTTGTTCATTACTATTTTGTACTTTAAATCCCATAGAATCTTTGCCCCGCCCCTAATCAGTTCAGTAAGAAATTTTATTTCATTGTCTTCTCTCTCCTTTTTTTTCTTTCTTTTTTACCGTCTGTCAACCTGGGCTTTACTCCTTACTCTTATTAGCTTGCTTCACCCATCCTTTCAAAATCATTTTTCCTTAAGGTAGGCATCTCATATTCACTTTTCACTTTTCCACAATGTTCTTAATCCCATTCCATCTTTATTAAACTTCATTCAACTGTCATTGCTATTGACCCTGCTGCGGTTTTTCTGCGATTTTGTTCCCTTTGTTCAGTATCTTTTCAGTTTTACTTCAAACCTCATAGTATACTGTTCCCTCGCCTTACCCCGTTGTTCCCATTGCGTTTTTTGTGTTTTACTTATGTTGTAAAATTTACTCTACTCTCTCCCTGTCATCACCTTGGTTTTGTCTCAACTCTTATCAATTCTCTCCCTTTTACCACACACCAACATTTCCACCCATTTAGTCATCTCATATTTCCTTCGTCATATTAAAAACCATCTGCAATCTCCCTCCAACTTTATTCACCTTAGTTCAATTGCAGCTGAGACTGCTGATGTGGTAGGGGGGTCTTTTTGCTAGCATAGGTTTGGTTGTCTGGTAATACTGCTTTGTTAACCAACATCTGTACAACAGTGTACAAGACACGCTGGGGGTGGTGAATACCAGTAAACCCACTGGAGGGAAGAACCTACCACCAGAGGAGCTACCAACAGGTAAAACACAGTACAAGAAGAGAGCTCACACAAATAAAAGGAAGAGCAAATCTAGAGCATCCAGACAAGGAGATCAAAGAGACTGCACCACTGAGTCCTACAGAACCCCTACCACAGAAATCCACACTACTACCAAACTACTAGACTACAATCCAGACTACTACAAAATCACCTGGCAAAGCAGAGCAACAGGAATCTCAGAAAAAAAAAGGAGTCACCTAAAATGGGGAGACAAAGAAAGAACCTGCAATCAAAAGTAATGGAAGATTCCCCACTTATAGAGCTAAATGAAATGGAGGCAAACAAACTATCAGATATAGAATTCAAAAGAATGGTTTTAAGGATGCTCTAGGAACTCATTGACAACTCTAAGGAACTGAGTGGGAACTACAACAGTATGAAAAAGGAAATAGAAACTATGGAAAAGAACCAGAAGAAATGAAGAATACAATATCTGAAATAAAAAATACACTAGGAAGTATTAAAACAGGCTGGATGAATCAGAGGACCAAATTAGTGAGCTGCAAGGCAAGGTAGAAAGAAACAACCAGGTAGAGCAGCTACACAAAAATACACTAAAAAATCTGAAGATAGTTTAAAGGAAAAGCAAGAGAACATGAAAGGCAACAACATTTGAATCACAGGAATACCAGAAGGAAAAGAAAAGGAGCAAGGGATAGAAAACCTGTTTGTAAAAATAATGACAGAAAATTTCCTTCACCAGGAGAGGGAAAACCCATTCAAGTTCAAGAAGAACAGAGTGCCCTAATCAAGATGAACTTAAAGAGGCCTACTCCAAGACACATCATAATTAAATGCCAATTTTTAAAGACAAGGAGACAATTTTAAAGGCAGCAAGAAACAAACAGAAAGTAACATACAAGGGAGCACTGATAAGGCTAATAGCAGTTTTCTCAATAGAAACACTACAAGCCAGAAGTGAATGGCAAGAAATATTTCAAGTAATGAAAAGCAAAGGCCTGCAAACAAGACTACTCTATTCAGCAAGGCTCTCAATTAAAATGGAAGGAAAAACAAGGAATTTCCCAGACAAAAGAAGCCTCAAAGACTACACCTCCACCAAACCAGCTATGCAAGAGATGCTAAAAGGACTGCTTTAAGAAGATGAAGGAAAAGAGTGACAGAGAGTGGAACACAGGTATAAAGGGGAAAATGGCAATAAATAAGTACCTATCAGTAATAACCTTAAATGTAAAGGAATTAAATGCTCTAATCAAAAGAAACAAGGTAGCTAAGTGGATAAGAAAACATACTCATAGATATGCTACCTACAAGAGACCCACCTCAAAATGAAAGACCTACAGAGACTGAAAGTGAAGGGTTAGAAAAAAATATTTCAAGAAATGGAGAGGGAAAAAAAGCCAGCATAGTAATGCATATATGAGACACAATAGACTTCAAAACAAAGGCCATAAAAAGGGACCCATAAGGGACACTCATAATACTCAAGGGAAGAATCCATGAAGAAGATACAAACATTATAAACATATATTCACCCAACATAGGAGCACTCAAATATATAAGGAAAATCCTGAAGGACTTCAAGAAAGACAAAGACAACAACATACTTAAGCCAGGGAATTTTAACACTCCGCTGTCAACAATGGATAGATCTTTCGAACAAAGAATCAACAAGGATATTGTGGCACTGAACCAAGATAAACAAAACTGACAATCCTTTACCCAGACTCATCAATAAAAAATGATAGAGGACCCTAATAAATAAAATCAGAAACAAGAGAGGAGAAATTACAACTGACACCACAGAAATACAAAGGATTGTAGTAAATACAAATTACTACAAAGAACTATATGCTCAGAAATTTGAAAATTAGGGTGAAATGGACAAATGTCTAGAAAAATATAATCTTCCAGAACTGAATGAAGAAGAAGCAGAAAGCTTGAACGGGCTGATAACAGCTCATAAAATTTAAGCAGTATAAAGAAGCTCCCAGTACACAAAAGCCCTGGACCAGATGGTTTCACAGGAGAATTTTATAAAACATTTAAGGATGAGATAACCTCTATCCTTCTCAGACTATTCCAAAATGTCTAAGAAGATGGAAGACTCCAAAACTCTTTTTATCAGGTCAGAATCATCCTAATGTCAAAAACAGATAAAGACACTACAAGAAACAGAAATACAGATCAAAATCACTAATGAACATAAACACTAAAATCCTCTACAAAATACTGGGAAACTACATCCAGAAATACATTAAAAAGATCGCACACCATGATCAAGTGGGATTCATCCCAGGGATGCAAAGGATGGTACAGTATTCACAAATCAATAAACTTAATACATCACATAAACAAAAGGAAAGACTATGTGGGGGCAACTTTTCCTACAAGTCCCCCTGTCCGCTATGGATGAAAGTAAACACTACCGAGACAAGATCTGCTTCGGGAGGAGAGGTGGCCAGTTTCTCTAAGGAAAAAAAAGGCCTGGAGGTGCCCAGTTTCTCTGAGGAAAAAGGCCTTGAGCCCCTTCCTTCAGGGGCTTTTATTGGGTTGTAATACACAGGAATACAAGGCAGCAAGGAACAAACAGTAGATAACATTTCAGAGAAATATGAGGGCTTGGTCTGAGTCAAAGTCTGTCAGGAAGAGAGTTAACAGAAGCTTTAGGGTTTTCTGCTCAGATCCTTAACATATGAATGAAAACATTCTTAGCAGAGTAGGTTTCACAGGTTTTTTAGGAACTCTTTGTGATGCCAGATTTTTCCCCAGGATCCACTCTAGCAAGGCAAAGAAGCTGCACCCCTCCCCATCAGGTATTCAGGCTTAAGTGGATTCGAGCCAGGAAGCGCTTCTCCCTGAGGACCTGGGGACTCAGGCTATGACACATAGCTGGAGGCCATGATGGCCTCCCAAGTGATCATGTCTGGCTTAGGTTGCCCCTCCTGTGAGGGGTCTTACCCGTCTCTGACTTCTGATCATGCTTTGGGGGCAGGGAGGAAACTGAGGCAGCATTTACTACCAGAGAAAAGCTTTGTCTCCTGTGGCTCACATTCCGGAGGTAACTCACTCATCCTTAGCCATGGGAGGCAGTTATAATTCCTGAAACTAGGCAGAGAGGTCTACAACAAGACTAAAATCACATGGTCATATTAATTAATGTGGAAAAGACATTTGATAAGGTACAGCACCCATTTATGATTAAAACACTCAGCAAAGCAGGAGTAGAGAGTACATACCTCAACATAATAAAGACCAGATACTAGAGACCTACCTATACGAGAGCCAACATCACACTCAATGAGCAAAGACTAAAAGAAAAGATTTTTAGTTTTTAGATTTTTTAGTTCCTGATCCACGAAGATGAGGAATAAGAGATGAGTGTCGCTTTTACCACTTCTATTCAACATAGTATTGGAAGTTCTAGCCACAGCAATCAGACAAGGAAAAGAAATAAAAGGCATCCAAATTGGAAAAGAAGAAGTAAAATGCTCATTGTCTGCAGGTGACATGGTGTTCATAGAAAATGCTACAGACTGCACCAAAAAACCACTCAACCTAATGAATGACTTGAGCAAAGCAGGGCAATACAAAGTCATTATTCAGAAATGAAGGCATATTTGTACACCAACAATGAAATATCAGAAACAGAAATTAGGATAAAATCCCATTTGCTATAGCAACAAGAAAATAAAGTATCTGCGAATAAATCTAATCAAGGAGGTAAAAGACTTGTACTCAGAAAAGTACGTAACACTGAAAAAATGAAATTAAAGAAGAGTCAAATAGATGGAAGCATATACCATGTTCATGGATTGGAAGAATTAACACCATCAAAATGTACCTACCCAAAGCAATTTATAGATTCAATGCAATTTCTATTAAAATACCATTGGCATATTTCACAGATATAAAAAATCATTTCAAAAAGGTATATGGAACCATAAACTATTCCAAAGACCCTCAGCAATTTTGAGAAAGAAGAACAAAGTAGGAGGGATTACCAAACCTGATATCAAACTATATTACAAGGCCTTGGTAATCAAAACAATCTGGTACTGCTTTGATTAAGAACAGACACATAGATCAATGGATCAGAATAGAGAGCCCAGAAATAAACCGAAGTCTCTATGATCAATTAATAGTAGACAAAGGGGGCAGAAGCAAAAAATTGTGTAAAAATAGCCTCTTCAACAAATGGTGTTGGGAGATCTAGACAGCTATAGTGAAGAAAATGTTGATTAGGTTTCAATGAACTCCTACTGTTCTCAAGGGTATGGATGGAACTGGAGAGCATTATGCTAAGTGAAATAAGCCAGACAGTAAAAGAGAAATAGCGTATGATCTCACCTACAAGTGTAGTCTAAACAACAAAACAAACAATGGAGCAAAATAGAACCAGATACATGGAAATGAAGAACAAACTGACCATAACCAGGGAGGAGCAGGAGAGTGATAATGGGGCAGAAAAGGGGAAGAGTCATCAAGGAACATGTTTATATGTTCCTTGTCATTATATGGAGAAAGACAATAGGTTGGGGGGTACTGAATCTGGTTGATGGGTGTGGGTAGGACAGGGAAGAGTAGTGGGGGGGGGGAAATGGGAACAACTCTAATTGCATAACAATAAAAATAAAATAAAATAAAATAAATTCAAAATAAAATAGGTTTAAAACCTTAAAAAAACAAAGATTTTATTTATTTATTTTTAGAGAAAGGGGAAGGGATGGATAAAGAGAGGTAGTGAAAGATGGATTGGTTGCCTTTGATAGGTCCCCCACCTGAGACCAAATCCACAACCCAGGCATGTGTCCTGACCAAATCCATTCCATCAACCTGTGACCTTTTGGTTTGCAGGATGACACTCAGCGAAATGAGGTCAAGATTGTCATCTTTATTTCTTGAAAACATTGTTAAAGTGTTACATTGACGTAGTAACATTTCTAGAGATAGTACACCTGCTTCCTCATCTCTACCCCCTTTTGTAACACTTTTCATTGTCACCCAACATGCATTTCATTTTCCACCTTTTCTGGACAGTTCTGGGTTTGCACCTCCTCAAAATTTGCCACAAGAGGGCACCAGTGATTTCATCCTAGTACTCACAGTGCATTGAGTTGTCAAGTTGCCAAATTAATAAGAGACTAGCCAGTGTTTGAAGAGTCAAAGGAGGTTTTATCTGCCAGACTTTACCACCTATAGCCTCAAAGATCTGGATCTTTCGCCTCTGATTATGTCATGATAAATCCTAGAGCCACTGAGTTGGGGCCATTGATAATAATCAGAGATTTATTTGCATAGAGATGTAGGGTGTGCAGGCTTGCGCCAGACCTGGGGACTTCTGAATGAAGGCCTTGGTCTGGGCTGTCCTGGGCAGAAAGGACAGCTGTGAATAATGCAGCAGTTTTGTATAGGCACAAACACAGGCCTGCAGGCTTGACACACTTTTCCCATCAGGTCCCAGTTTTCACATCTCTTTCCCCTCGGGCCAGTGAAGAGAAATAGCACTCTTCATGTGATCTCAACACCCACACCCACCCTCCTCTCTGAGCATTATCAAAGGAGCTGGGAAAAGAAGGGCTACCCTGCATCAGTGACTGATTTATTGTTCAGTGGCAGAGAGGGCCCAAATGTACATCTATATTACACTTAAAGGTATGCTGGTATAATTTAACAACCAGCACTCCAACTCCAAACAAACAACCAACTACTTTTAGTACTTACCAGTTTCTGTGGGGGTGAATACTTCCATCATGGCTGATTTCAAGCTATGATTGTGGGAAGAAATACATAGAAGCCCACCTGTCTACCATAATAAATATGATAGATGTAACCTCAAAAGCACAGATTATAGTAAATATAACTAGGAATTGATGAGGTTTGAGTGTTTATTATCTGTCAAAAAATTTTTAAGTCATGGTAAAACATACATGATTTAAAAGTTACCATCTTAGCCCTGGCTGGTGTAGCTCAGTGGATTGAGTACCGGGCCTGCGAACCACACGATCGCGGTTCGATTCCCAGTCAGGGCACATGCCTGGGTTGCAGGCCAGTTCCCGGTTCCTGGCGGGGGACACACAAGAGGCAACCATACATTGATATCTCTCTCTCTCTCTCTCTCTCCTTCCCTTCCCCTCTAAGATAAAGAAATAAAATCTTTAAAAAAAAGTTACCATCTTAACCATTTTTAAGTGTGCAGGTCAGTAGTGTTAAGTATATTCACGTTGTGCACTTAATCTCTCCATCCAGAACTGTTCTCATTTTATAAAGCTCAATTCCTGTACCTATTAAACAACTCTCCATTTCTCCCCTCTCCAAGCCCTTGGCAACCACCATTCTACTTTGTCTCTATGAGTTTGATACTTTAGATACCTTACATAAAAGGAATCATACAGTATTTGTCATTTTTTTGTGACTGGTTTATTTCACTTAGCATTATGTCCTCAAGATTCATTCATGTGGCATGTGACAGGATTGCCTTCTTTTTCATTAATCCTCATCCAAGGATATATTGTGGTTATTTTTGTTGTTGTTTTTTATTTTACTTCAGAAAGAGAGAGAAGAAGAGAGAGAGACAGATATGAGAAACATCAACTGGTTGCGTCCCATATGTGCCCCTTCTGGGGATCCAACCCACAACCTAAATTTGTGCCTTGATGGGGACTCAAACCCACAACCTTTTGATGGATAGGACAATGCTCCAACCAACTGAAGTACCCAGCCATGGTTGTCTTCTTTTTTAAGGCTGAAGAGTACTGCTGTGTTTGTATATAACACATTTTTCTTCATCTACTCATTTGTTGATGAAACTTTGGGTTGCTTCCACCATTGGCTATTGTGAATAATGCGGGTATGAATATGACTGTACAAACAACATTTTCAGTCCTACTATTAATTTTTATAAATATTCAGAAGTGGAATTACTAGACCTATGGTAATTCTATTTTTAATTATGGGGAAATCTCCATACTGTATTTAATAGCATCTGTACCATTTTACATTGTACCAATGGTACAATGTAATTGTACATTGCACAAGGTTTCAATTTCTTTACATTCTCACCAACCATTCCTATTTTGTTTGTTTTTTATATAATCGGTATCCTAATGGGTATGAGGTGATATCTCATTGTGGCATTGATTTGCATTTCTCTGACAATTAGTGATGTTGAGCATCTTTTCATATGCTGTGGCTATTTGCATATCTTTTTAAAAATATCTTTTATTGGTTATGCCATTACAGTTGTTCTATTCACCCCTTCATTCCCCTCCACCCTGCACACCCCTCCCCCACCATTCCCCCTTTCATTTATGTCCATGTGTCACAAGTTCTTTAGCTTCTATATTTCCCATACTATTCTTGCCCTCTCCCTGTCTATTTTCTACCCACCATCTATGCTACTTATTTTCTGTACCTTCTGCCCACTTCTCATCCTCCCACTCACCTGTTCCTAACCCTCCATGTGATCTCCATTTCTATGGTTCCACTCCTGATCTAGCTGTCCTCTTGGTTTGCTTTTGTTTTAGGTGTGGTTGTTAATAACTGTGACTTTGCTGTCCTTTCATTGTTCATATCTTTTATCTTCTTTTTCTTAGATAAGTCCCTTTAACATTTCATTTAATAAGGTCTTGGAGATGCTGAACTCCTTGAATTTGATCTTATCCGAGAAGCACTTTATCTGTCCTTCCATTCTAAATGAAAGCTTTGCTGAATAGAGCAATGTTGGATGTAGGTCTTTGGATTTCATGACTTGGAATACTTCTTTCTAGCCCCTTCTTGCCTGTAAGGTCTCTTTGGAGAAATCCACTGACAGTCTGATGGGAACTCCTTTATAGGTGACTGTCCTCTTATCTCTTGCTACTTCTAGGATTCTCTCCTTCATTTTAATCTTGGCTAATGTAATTATGATGTGCCTTGGTGTGTTCCCTTCTTGGGTCCAACTTCTTTGGGACTCTCTGAGCTTCCTGGATTTCCTGGAAGTCTATTTCCTTTGCCACATTAGGGAAGTTCTTTTTTATTATTTGTTCAAATAAGTTTTCCACTTGTGGCTGTTCCTCTTCCCTTCTGGTACCCCTATAATTCGGATGTTGGAATGTTTAGAGATGTCCTGGAGGTTCCTAAGCCTCTCCTCATTTTTTTGAATTCTTGTTACCTCATATTTTTCTGTTTGGCCATTTTTTTCTTCTTTCTGGTCCACTCCCTTGATTTGAGCCCCAGTTTCCTTTCCATCACTATTGGTTTCCTGTGCATTTCCCTTCATTTCAATCAGTTTAGCCTTTATATATTCCTCTAATTTGTGACTAAAATCAACCAGTTCTGTGAGCATCCTGATCACCAGCATTTTGAACTGTGCATCTGATAGGTTAGCTATTTCTTGGTCACTTAGAATTATAGGCTCTGGGGCTTTGAGTTCTTCTTGAGCCATATTTTGGTCTGTTTGTGCCTGTTATGTATCATGAGCGGAGCCCTCGGTGTTCACCAGGGCGGGGCAACTCCATCATTGGGTTGTGACGCTGTATGTGGGGCCAGGGTCAAAGATGGGCAATGCTGGTCCCCTCTGCTGCTTCCCGCCACTGGGGCCTGCGCTGTCTGTCTCACTGCTCCCTCCTTCACTGGTTTATCTGTGCGCAAATGTGTGATCCTGGTCGGCCTGCTGCCTTGTGCCCTCACTGGGTCTGCCTGTCACAACCCCACAGCTGGGATCTGCCTACGGCTACCTACGCGCCTGGCTTGGGTATCTTTCCTGCCCAACCCAGCTCTGCTACTGTCTCCGCCCCTCTTACTGGTCTGGCTGAATGGTTCATTGTTGTTGGACTTCCGTTTAGTTCAATTTTCTGTGTTTTGGCTGTGTTTTTGTTACTGAAACTTTGTTGACTTTAAACTTAGTTGTGTGAGAAGGCACAGTGTTTCCACCTATGCCTCCATCTTGGTGGAAGTCTGCTATTTCCATATTTTATTTAGAGAAATGTATTCAAGAGAAGTCATTTTTCAAGTTTTGATTGGAATATTCATTTTTTGTTGTTGCTGAGTCATGAGTTATTTATATATTTTTTATATTAACCCCTTTTCAGATACATAATTTGCAATATCCCCCCTTTCTATAGGTTGCCTATCACTCTGTTGATTGTGTCTTTTGATGAAAAGAAGTTTTTAGTTTTGATGTAGTTCAATATATCTATTTTTTACTTTTGTTGTCTGTGCTTTGGTGTCATATCCAAGAAATCATTGTGAAATTCAATATCATTAATGTTTTTTGTTATGCTTTCTTTTAAGAGTTTTATAGTTTTAGGTCTTACATTTAGTTTGATCCACTTTGAGTTACTTTTTAGTATATGATGTAAGATCCCACCAGCAGTTGTTGAAGAGACTATTCTTTCTCTTTCAAATGGTCTTAGCACTCTTGTCAAAGATCATTTGGCCATATAAACCGATGTTTATTTCTGGGGATTCTATTCTATTCCATTAGTCTTTATGTCTGTTTTTATGTCATTACCACATGTTCAATTACTGAAGCTTTGCAGTAAGTTTTCAAATCAGGAAGTGTGTTTTATTTCATATTTTTATTAAAATATAGTTGATATACAATATTGCACTAGTTTTGGGTAGACAACAGTTATTTAACATTGGTATACTTAATGAAGGGATCACCATGCTAAATCTAGTAATCATTTGTCATGTACAGGTTATATGATACTATTGAACATATTCCCTCTGCTGTACATTGGTGTCATTTTTAATTCCTTTCAGAAATGTTTTGTGGTTTTCAATGTATACGTCTTTAACCTCCTTGGTTAAGTTTATTTCCAAGTATGTTATTATTTTGCATACTATTATAATGGACGTATTTTTTAAATTTCTTTTTCTGTTGTACTTATTTTTGTTTGTTGGGTTTTCACTCTGCAACTTTGCTAAATTTATTAGTTCTAAGAGCTCTTTTGAGGAATCTTTAGGGTTTTCTACATATAGAGTCATGTTATCTGTGAAGAAAGATAATTTTACTATTTCCTTCTAATTTGCATATCTTATATTTATTTTTCTTGTCTAATTGCTCTGGCTACAACTTCTAGAACTAAGTTGGATAGAATTTGTGAAAGTGAGTATCCTTATTTTGTTTCTGATCTTATAGCAAAAGATTTAAGTCTTTCACCATACAGTATAATGTTAGTTGTGAGGTTGTCATTTAGGCCTTTATTTATTTTGAAATCATTTCCTTCTATTTCTAGTTTGTTGAGTGTCTAATCATGAAAGGGTGTTACATTTTGTCCAATGCTCTTTGAATTGAGTTGAATATGTATTTTTTCTCCATCGTGCTGTTAATGTGGTATATTGTATTGATTGACTCTTACGTGTTCAACCATCATTTTAACAAATACAAATCCTACTCGGTCATGGTGTGCAATTCTATCAATGTGCTGGTGAATTCCAGTTGCCAGTATTCCATGAAGATTTTGCACTGATATTAATTCAGAGTATTCTTCTGTAGTTTTCTTCTTTTTAATTATCTTTGTTGTTATATAATTTATTTACTTGTATGTTTATGTAATTTTATTCTTAACAGTGACTGTTTAATAATCAGTTTATATGATTCCCAAAAACTTAACAGTTGATTCTGATGACTCATTTTGAGCTGGGTCCAGCATATTACTGGCTAGATATTTCATTTTTATTCCTTTTGCAATTTGGGCCACAGTGAATTGAGAAACTTGCTCAATTTTTCATGATAATAGGAAAAGCAAAATACGAGCATGTCAGCCTATTTAGCAAACAAACAGAAAAGAACAACAAGTATTAAGCTATGAATTATTTTCCGGCCCCCACCTGCTTGCATCATCTTTTTTTCTTGAAAAAAAATTTTTTTAAATTTTTTTAGATTTTTATTTATTTATCTTTAGAGGGGAAGGGAAGGAGGGGGGGTGAGGATCAATGCATGGTTGCCTCTCATGAGTCCCCTGCTGGGAACTGGCCTGCAACCCAGGCATGTGCTCTGACTGGGAATCGAACTGTGATCGTGTGGTTCACAGGCCTGCGCTGAATCCACTGAGCTACACCAGCCAGAGCTTGAAATTTATTATTATTATTTTTAATTTAATTATTGTTCAAGTATAGTTTTATGTCTTTTACTCCCATTCCAGCCCACCAACCCTAGTCCTCCCCACCTCCATCCCATTTCCACCCTTCTCAGTTGTTGTCCATGTATCCTTAATATACGTTCCTCTAAATCCTTCCCTTATTTCCCCTGAAATTCCCTCCCCTCTCCCCTCTGGTCACTGTCAGCCTGTTCTCTATTTCAGTGTCTTTGGTTATATTTTGCTGGCTTGTTTTGTTGTTTAGCTTCCTGTTAAAAATGAAATCATATGGTATTTCTCCTTCAACACCTGGCTTATTTCATTCAGCATAATGCTTATCAGTTCCATCCATGCTGTTCCAAAAGGTAGGAGCTCCTCCTCTCTTTCTGCTGCATAGAATTCCATTGTGTATAGGTACTATAATTTTTTGATCCATTCATTTACTGACGGGCACCTAGGTTGCTTTCAACTCTTGGCTATTGTAAATTGTGCTGCTATGAACATTGGGGTGCATATGTTCTTTGGGATTGGTGTTTTAGGGTTCTTAGAATACAATCCTAAAAGTGGAATTGCTGGGTCAAAAGGCAGGTCCAATTTTAGTTTTCTGAGAAAAATTCATACTGTTTTCCATAGTGGTTGTACCAGTCTGCAATCCCACCAACAGTGGACCAGAGTCCCCTTTTCACACCCTCTCCAACATTTGTTTTTTATTGCTTTGTTTATGATAGCCATTCTCACTGATGTAAAGTGGTATCTAATTGTGGCTTTAATTTGCATCTCTCTGATAGCAAGCGATATTGAGTGTCTCTTCATGTGTCTCTGGATCCTCTGTATGTCCTTGCAGAAGTGTCTTTCAAGTCCTTTCCCCACTTTTTGATTGGGTTAATTGTCTTCTTAGAGTGAAGTCGTGTGAGTTCTTTGAATATTTTGGAGATTAAACCTTTGTCTGAGGTATCATTGGAAATATGTTTTCCCATACAGTTGGTTGTCTTTTTATCTTAATGCTGTTTTCTTTAGCTGCAAAGAAGCTTTTAATTTTGATGAGATCCCATTTGTTAATTCTTTCCTTTATATTCCTTGCTCTAAGGGACATATCAGTAACAATGTTGCTGTGTGAAATATCTGAGATTTTCCTGCCAATGTTCTCCTCTAGGACTTTAATGGTGTCACAGCTTATATTTAAGTCTTTTATCAACATTGAATTTATTTTGGTGTATGGTGTAAGTTGGTGATCAAGTTTCATTTTTTTGCATGTAGCTCTCCAGTTCTCCCAACACCATTTGTTGAAGAGGCTATTTTTACCCCATTTTATGTTACTGCCCCCTTTGTCAAATATTAATTGACTATAGACAGTTGGGTTTATTTCTGAATTCTCTGTTCTGTTCCATTGGTCTATGTGCCTGTTTTTATGCCAGTACCAGGCTGTTTTGATTACAGTGGCCTTGTAATACAGTTTGATATCAGGTATTGTGATCCGTCCTACTTTGTTCTTCTTTCTCAACACTGCAACTGCTATTCAGGGTTGTTTATGGTTCCATATAAATTTTTGAAGTGTTTGTTCTATGTCTGTGAAATATGCCATTGGTACTTCAATAGGTATTGCATTGAATCTGTAAATTGCTTTGGGTAGTATGGATATTTTGATGATGTTAATTCTTCCAATCCATGAACATGGTATATGTTTTGATTTGTTTGTGTCTTCCTTGATTTCTTTCTTCAGTGTTGTGTAGTTTTCTGCATACAGGTCTTTTACCTCCTCGGTTAGATTTATTACCAGATATTTTATTTTTGATTTTGCTATATCGAATGGGATTTTTTTCTTGATTTCTGCTTCTGCTGCTTCACTGTTGGTATACAAAAATGCCTTTGATTTCTGGATATTGACTCTGTATCCGCTGTTTTGCCAAATTCATTGATTAGTTTGAGCAGTTTTTTGGTAGAGGCTAGAGGGTTTTCGATATACACTATCATGTCATCTGCAAACAATGACAGTTTTGTTTCCTCCTTTCCACTTTGGATGCCTTTTATTTCCTTTTCTTGCCTGATTGCTGAGGCTAAGACTTCCAATACTATATTAAATAGAAGTGGTGAAAGTGGGCAACCTTGTCTTGTTCCTGATCTTAGTGGAACTAAGATCAAAAGGGGAGGGAATTTCAGGGGAAATAAGGGAAGGATTTAGAGGAACGTATATTAAGGATACATGGACAACAACTGAGAAGGGTGGAAATGGGATGGAGGTGGGGAGGACTAGGGTTGGTGGGCTGGAATGGGAGTAAAAGACATAAAACTATACTTGAACAATAATTAAATTAAAAATAATAATAATAAATTTCAAGCTCTGGCTGGTGTAGCTCAGTGGATTCAGCGCAGGCCTGTGAACCACACGATCACAGTTCGATTCCCAGTCAGAGCACATGCCTGGGTTGCAGGCCAGTTCCCAGCAGGGGACTCATGAGAGGCAACCATGCATTGATCCTCACCCCCCCTCCTTCCCTTCCCCTCTAAAGATAAATAAATAAAAATCTAAAAAAGCTAAGATCAAAAACTTTTAGTTTTTGCCCATTGAGTATGATGCTGGCTGTAGGTCTCTGATATATGACCTTTATAATATTGATGAATGTTCCCTCTATTCCCACTTTTCTGAGTACCTTTATTATAAATGGGTTTTGTACATTATCAAAAGCTTTTTCCACATCTAATGATATGACCATGTGTTTTTTGTCTTTGCTTTTGTTTATGTGGTGTATTACATTACTGATTTCTGGATATTGAACCATCCTTGCATCCCTGGGATGAATCCCACTTGGTAGTGGTGTATGATCTTTTTGATGTGTTGTTGGATGCGATTTGCCAATAGTTTGTTGAGGATTTTAGCGTCTATGTTCATCAGCGATATTGGCCTCAAGTTTTGTTGTGTCTCTATCTGGTTTTGGAATTAGGATGATGCTGGATTCATAAAAAGAGTTTGGGTGTTTCCCATCATTTTGGATTTTTTGGAATAGTCTGTGAAGAATAGTGGTTAGCTGTTCTTTAAATGTTTTGTAGAATTCTCCTGTGAAACCATCTGGTCCAGGGCTTTTTTGTGATGGGAGTTTGTTGATTACTGCTTCAATTTCATCTACTGTTATTGGACTGTTCAGGCTTTCTTCTTCTTCTTCATTGAGTTTTGGAAGATTATATTTTTCTAGAAATTTGTCCATTTCACCTAGGTTTTCAAGTGTCTTGGCATACAGTTCTGCATAGTAATTTCTTACAATCCCTTCTATTTCTGTGGTATCAGTTGTAATTTCTTCTCTTTCATTTCTTATTGTGTTTATTTGTGTCCTCTCTCTTCTTTTCTTAATGGGCCTACTTAAAGGTTTGTCTATTTTGTTTATCTTTTCAAAAAACCAACTCTTGGATTCACTGATCCTTGGAATTGTGCTTTTAGTCTCTATGTCATTTAATTCTGCTCTGATCTTGGTTATTTCCATCCTTCTACTTTCTCTGGGCTGTCTTTGCTGTTGTTCCTCGAGTTATTGCAGGCGTAGGGTTAGGTTGTTTGTTTGAAATGTTTTCTATCTTCTTTAGCTAAGCCTGTATTGCTATGAACTTCCCTCTCAGGACTGTCTTCACTGTGTCTCATAAGTTTTGGGTTGTTGAGAGTTAATTTTCATTTGTTTCCAGAAACTTTTTGTTTTGTTCCCTAATTCCAATCTTAATCCATTCGTTGTTTAATAGCATACCATTCAGTCTCCATGATTTTGGCTGTTAATGGATTTTTTCTTCGGGTTTGGTTTCCCATTTCCCTCCCTTGTGGTCAGAGAATATGCTTGGTATGATTTCAAATCTTGAATTTGTTGAGGCTTGTTTTGTGTCATATCATATGGTCTTTCTTTGAAAATGTTCCATGTGCATTTGAAAAGAATGTGTATTTAGCTTCTTTGGAATGAAGGGCTCTATATATATCAGTCAAGTCCATTTCATCTAGGGTGTTGTTTAGTGCAGCTATATCTTTGCTGATATTTTGTTTGGAACTTCGGTCCATTTTTGATAGCGCGGTGTTAAAATCCCCTACTATAATTGTGTTGCTGTCAATATCTTTCTTGAAGTCCTCTAGGATTTTTCTTATATAATTTGGATGCTCCTATTTTGGGTGCACATATATTTATGACGTTAATGTCTTCTTGGTGGATTTTTCCCTTGAGTATTATGAAGTGAACTTCTGGGTTTCTCTTTATGGCCCTTTTTTGAATTCTATTTTGTCTGATATGAGAACTGCTACCCTGGCTTATTTTTGTTGACCACTTGCTTGGAAAATTTGTTTCGAGCCTTTCACTTTTAGTCTGTGATGGTCTTTTGACCTGAGGTGGGTCTCCTGTAGGCAGCATATGTGTGGGTCATGCTTTCTTATCCATTCAGCTATTCTATGTCTTTTGATTGGCGCATTTAATCCATTTACATTTAAGTTTATTATTGATAGGTACTTATTCATTGCCATTTTTGTACCAGAGTTCCTCTCTGTCTCTCTATTTTCCTTCCTTTCCTTAAAGCAGTCCTTTTAGTATTTCTTGTAGAGATGGTTTGGTGGAAAAAATCTAAATATTCTTTTAGACTTCTTTTGTCTTGGAAGCTCTTTATTTGGCCTTCTATCTTGATTGAGAGCCTTGCTGGGTAAAGTAGCCTTGGTTGTAGGCCTCTGTTTCTCATTACTTGGAACATTTCTTGACATTCTCTTCTTGCTTGGAGTGTTTCCATTGAGAAGTCAGTAGCTAACCTTATTGGGACTCCATTGTATGTTACTTCCTTTTTCTCCCTTGCTGCCTTTAGGATTCTCTCTTTGTCTTGGAATTTTGACATTTTAATGATCATGTGTCTTGAAGTGGGCCTCTTTGGGTTTCTCTGTGATTCCTGGATTTGTGTAACTTTTTCTCTCATCAAATTTGGAAAATTTTCCATCATTACTCTTTCAAATAGGTTTTGTATCCCTTGTTCTTCTTCTTCTCCTTCTGGTATTCCTATTATTCGGATATTATTACGTTTCATATTGTCTTGCATTTCTCTTAGTCCCTCTTCATTCTTTTTGAGCCTCTTTTCCCTTTCTTGCTCTTTCTGAGAGATTCTTTCTACTGTGTCCTCCAACTCACTGATCCGATCTTCTGCCTCATCGATCCTTCTTTTCATTCCTTCTACTGTGTTCTTCAGTTCCGAAATTATATTCTTCATTTCCTCTTGGCCTTTGCTGATAGTTTCTATTTCCTTTTTCATGTTGATATAGTTTGCGGAGAGCTCATTGTAGCTCCGATCTAGTTTCTGGTAGCTCCCCTCTAGTTTCTGGTTGCTCACTGTGAGCTCTTTGAATTTCCTGATAACTAGTGCTTTGAATTCAATATCTGATAGCTGACTTCCCTCTCTTTCATCTGACATTATTTCTGAGACTTCCACCTTTTCTTTCATTTGGGCATTATTCTTTGTTTTCCCATTGTTTATGAGACTCCTCTTGTTAGCCTCAGGTTCCTAAATTGATCTGTTCTGACTCCCTGGGTTTATGGTGTGGACTTCTGTGGTAGAATACCTGTGAAATTCAGTGGTGCAGTCTCCTGCAGGTATCTTGATGTTTTCTGCTTCCACCTACTCCTTACTTTGAGTGTGTGTGATCAGTTGGAGGGGGAGGCAAAATAGTTTATGACAGCAGGAGAGTACTTTATGATATTTACAGTCACACCCGGTAGAGAAGAGATAGCAGATCTTTAGGCTATATATAGTGTTAATTGTTATCTTCAACCCAATTTGCCACTTTTAAGAAAGGATAGACCAAAGATAAGTCTCTTGTTGGGGAGGGAAGGCTTGTGAGTTGTATCTAGAAAGCAGTGAGGTTGCGGGTGGTCAGATTCTGAGGTAAGGTGAGAATAAAGAATAATAAAATAGGTGTAGCATGTGAGCAAGTAGAGTCAATCACTACAGTAATAAAATTCGGGATCCTGTAAAGTGGGCTAAGACCCAAGAGATGTGTTGTGAAATATTTATAGTGGTATAGAAAGCAACAAACAATCAAACAAACAAACACACACAAAAAAGGGCAGGGGAAGTGAGGAAAAAGCAGTAAGTTTGGGATGAAAGGAAGAAGAACTAAAACAGGAAAAATAAAGGAGAGGAACAAAGTACTGAGACACACAGCAACAATAAAATTTAAAAATATATAGGATTACTGGGAAAAAAAGTTTAAAAAAAATTTAAAAAAACCCTCCCTTGTTGGTTTCAAACCGTCCAATCCGTTTTTTCTGGTTTTGGCAGGACCCCTCTGTGGGCTGGGTTGTAGGCCCAGGCGCACTCCTGCGTGCCATCCAGGGTACTATAGTGGGGTGTGGGCGCCCGCCCATGCGGCAGGCTGTCTGGGTCCCATGGATCTTGTACTGGTCCTTCCCAGTCCTGTGGCTGGATGAGAAGTCAAGCTGCCTTTACAGGAGAACGCCTCAGTCTACTTTCCAATAAAAACTTCTCCAGAAAGCCTGCCTCTCAGCCCAGCCCAATCCCCAACCTGACTGGTTAGGCCAATGCTCCTCTCAAATTTCCTGGGCTGGCGGGCTGGTGGGCTGGCGACCACAGAGATGGCAACTGAACACGGCCCCCTGTCCTTGCCACCCTCCCTGCATACCTAGGCAGACAGGTCTCTGCCACCCAGCCCTGCCTAGATGGGGAGGGAGGGAGCCAGCTCTCTTCCAAGGACCCCGCAGCCAGCCCAAGGCTCCACTGGGTGCCGGGCTCCTGATGAGTCCTCAGTGGCACTGGTCGCAGACGGAAACCTCTACACCCCTAATGCGGCGGCAGCGGCAGCTCCAAGGCATTACAGGCTGGCCGAGGGCAGCCGGCCCTGCCGCTGCCACTTTTGTCTTTACTCACAGGTGCTGGGTTACTGATGAGTCCTTTGTGGCAGAGGCCCCTGTCGCTGGGCATAGACAGAAGCCTCTGGGCCCTGACCACTGGCGCAGCCACGGTTCCAGGGCCGTTATGCGCTGGCTGAGGGCTGCCGGCCTGGCCACTTCCATCCTTACTCACGTCCCTGAGAACCCCACCGACCTGTAGCTGTCTGGTCCATCACTATCTCTGGGCTCTTATTTTCATAAATGCTGTGGAATTGTTGGTTGGGGAATTGATTGCGCTGTTCCTCAGTAGATCTGCCAGGATTTTCTACCAGGGGTACGAGAACTGGAGTTGCTCCATCCTACTCCGCCGCCATTTTCCAATCCTCCTGAATACTGTTTTTGAATGATCTCATTTAATTCTCCCAACAATGTAGGTACAACTATTTTCCTTATTTTAGAGATAAAGACACTGAAGTTTAAAGACGTTTAGTAACTCATGCAAAGTTCAAACAGCTTCTTAGTGGAATAATCAGAATTTGAACCAGAGCTTCCTGGGCTTCAATTTTTATCTTATCACTCATTGGTACATACTAGGGTATAGACTTCCCCATCTGATCCTTGTGCTGATATATAACAATATCTCTCATCTAATGTAGTCTTTAAATTTCTGGTTCAATCTGAGCTCTGTTCATACTCTCTTAGAAGCAAAGTGTCTCTCTTGGACCATGATATACTGTGCAAGTAAGTGTCTGAGGCATTAGCGACCTACATATGCCACACAGTTACTTTGGGGGTGAGTCCTACTTGGTAGTATGTATGGCCATATATTATATGTACATATATAATGTTGTAATTGATTTGCTAAAAATTTTAAAGATTTTTTTGTATTGATGTTCATTGATGAAGCATATTTGTCTCTAGTCTTCTTTTGTTGTAGTTTAAAAATATTAAAAAAATATTTCTTCTGGAGGGAGCTTTGGTAATTTGTGTCTTTTAAGGAGTTTTCCCATTTCAACAAAGTTGTGAGTTTTATTGGCATATAGTATTTAGTATTTTCCTATCATTTTAATTTCAATAGAATCTGTAGTGATGTATTCTCTTATACTCATGATATTGCTAATTTATATCTTCTCTATTTTTAGTCTAATTAGGCCAGAAGTTTATCAATATTACTGATTTACTCAGAGAACCAGCTTTTGATTTTATTGTTTTACTGTTTTTTTAAACTTCACTCAATGATATGTTTATTAATTTTAGAGAGAGAAGTTGCCTTCTAGGCAAACTATATAGTCTTGATTCCAGTCCACTGTCCTTGGCTGTCAAGTTACATCAATGTTGCACCAATGGTGCTCATTATATTAACAATGGCTGGACGTTTTCTGGGCAGATCTTGTATATATGGACTGGAATGTGCATGTGTAAACAATGACCACTGCACTATTTAGTAGGAGTGGTACATGCCATTGAGTGATCATGTGTACTGTGTAGTCATCACATTCATAATGACTGAGAGAGTAAAGCAATGAATCAGCACCATATTTTTGTGTTAAGCTTGAACATTCCTCTGTGGAAACTATTCAGATGATTCAGAAGGCCACAGCTATAGGCAATTGGTGATTGGCAGCTTCATTATGACAATGCACCTACTCATGCATCACATCTCCTGCAGTTTTTTGGTGAAACATCAAATCATCCAGGTTACTCAGCCTCCCTACAGCCATGGTTTGGCACCCTGTGACTTCTGACTTTTTCCAAAACTAAAATCACCTTTGAAAGGGAAGAGATTTCAGACTGTTGATGAGATTCAGGAAAACAAAATGGAGAAGCTGATGGTGACTTGGAGAAGTGCGTGAGGTCCCAAGTGCCTACTTTGAAGGTGACTGAGGCATCAGTGTCCCATGTACAATGTTTCTTGTATCTTGTGTCTTCTTCAGTAAATGTCTCTATTTTTCATATTACATGGTTGGATATCTTCTGGACAGACTATATATATATATGTATATATGTATGTATGTATATGTATATGTATACACACACACACACACATATATATATATACAGCATCCAGCAGAACTAATAATGCCTGCTTGAGGGTGATTGGTAGGGTAATAATGAGTGTAGTAATTTCTAGTTTTAATTTGAACATTTCACCTAAAATGTCATATGGTATGCTTGAGTTTGATACTATTATGTTATAGAATTAAATGCTTATGATTTTGTGATAAAATATTTTATTATAAAAAGGGGCACAAAAAGTTATTTGTGCCAGACTCTCTGTGTGTGTATGTGTGTGTATGAGAGATAGAAACATCAATGTGAAACATTGACTGGTTGCCTCCTGTAGGCACCTGACTGGGGATTAAACCCTCAATCTTTTGGTGTATAGGATGACACTCCAACCAACTGAGCCACCTCACCAGGACTATAGTATTTTATTTTGTAAAATGTTCTTGATTTTGCCCTGGCTGGTGTAGCTCGGTGGATTGAGCACGGGCCTGCGAACCACATGATCATGGTTCGATTCCCAGTCAGGGCACGTGCCTGGGTTGCAGGCTGGTTCCCAGCAGGGGATGAACGAGAGGCAGCCACACGTTGATGTTTCTCTCCCTCTCTCCTTCCCTTCCCCTCTAAAGATAAATAATAAATAAAAAATCTTTAAAATTTTTTTCTTCATTTTCATTCTGATCCTCATTATTTCCTTTTCCTGTCTGCTTTAATATACACTCTGCATTCTCTTAGGAGTTATTTCAGAACATTGTTTTATTTTTATTTATTTTTTTTGCTATAAATTTTCCTCAAACTGTTTTAGCTATATCTTGCAACTTTTGATTGTGTACTTCCATTTTCAGTTAGTTCAAAGAATGTTCTAATTCCCCTCTGACCTCTGCTTTGAGTATGTTATATTTAGAAGTTTGTTAGTTTTCTAGATCTCTTTCTGTTAATAATTCTAACCTAATTCTATCATGGTCAGAGAAAATACTTTGTATGATTAAAATCCTTTTAAATTGGTTGAGATTTGTTTTATGGTTCACACCATAATATATTTTGGCCAATGTTTCAAATGTACTTAAAGCAAATGTATACTTTGCATTTGTTGTTTAGAATGTTAATGTCAATTAGGTCAAGTTGATTGATAGCATTGTTCTAGTCAAGTTCTCACTGACTTTTCTGTTTACCTTTTTAAGTAAAGTATTGAAAAGACATTATTGAAATTTGTAGTAGTAATTATATATTTGCCTATTTCTCCTTTTAACTCCATTACTTTTGTTTTCTGTGTTTTGAGTTTCTATGATTAGATGCATATTTATAATTATTATGTCTTCTTGGTGAAGTACTCCTTTTATTATGAAATGATCTTCTTTAGTACCTAATAATATTCTCTGATCTAAAATTTAATTTATCTGATACTAATTTAGCCACTCTAGATTTCCTTGATTAGTCTTAACATAATATATCTTTGTCCATCTTTTTACTTTTATCCTATTTGTGCTTTTGCATTTACAATGGGTTTCTTATAGGCAATGCATAGATGAGTTTATTCCTTTATATAATCTGACATCTTTCCCTTTTAATTGGACTGTTTAGACCACTAGCATTTGATATTATTACTATTGATATGGTTTGGTTTAAATCGACCATGTTCAGATTTGCTTTCTATTTATGTCTTCTCCTTTTTTTCCCTCTGCTTTCTTTTGGGTCAATAGGATATTTTTTTATGACTTTACTTTCTTTCCTGGCTTATAACTATTTTGTTATTTTAGTGGTTGGGTTAGGATTTAAGTTTCTATGTTTAACTCATCATAGCCTAATTTCAAGTGATATTATACAACTTCAAGTATTGACTAAGGCCATTAAGACCCCTCCTTTCCTTGACCTTTGTATTATTTTTTAAAATATTTTTTATTGATTATACCATTACACTTGTTCTATTCCCCCCTTCATTCCCCTCCACCCACAAACACCCTCCCCCACCATTCTCCCCCCCTTAGTTTATAACCATGTGTCTCAAGTTCTTTAGATTCTATATTTCCCCTACTATTCTTGCCCTCCCCCCTATCTATTTTCTACCTATTGTCTATGCTATTTTCTGTACCTTCTCCCCCTTCTTCTCCTCCCACTCCCCTGTTGCTAACCCTCCATGTGTTCTTCATTTCTATGGTTCCACTCCTGATCTAGCTGTCCTCCTGGTTTGCTTTTGTTTTAGGTGTGGTTGTTAATAGCTGTGTTTGCTGTCCTTTCACTGTTCATATTTTTCATCTTCTCTTTCTTAGATAAGTCCCTTTAGCATTTCATATAATAAGGGCTTGGTGATGATGAACTCCTTGAACTTGACCTTATCTGAGAAGCACTTTATCTGTCCTTCCATTCTGAATGAAAGTTTTGCTGGCTAAAGCAATCTTGGCTGTAGGGTCTTTGGATTTCATGACTTGGAATACTTTTCCAGCCCCTTCTTGCCTGTAAGGTCTCTTTTGAGAAATCTGCTGACAGTCTGATGGGTACTCCTTTGTAGGTGACTGTCCCCTTATCTCTTGCTGCTTTTAGGATTCTCTCCTTCATTTTAGTCTTGGCTAATGTAATTATGATGTGCCTTGCTGTGTTCCTTCTTGGGTCCAACTTCTTTGGGACTCTCTGAGCTTCCTGGATTTCCTGGAAGTCTATTTCCTTTGCCAGACTGGGGAAGTTCTTCTTTATTATTTGTTCAAATAAGTTTTCCACTCATGGCTGTTTCTTTCCCCCTTCTGGTACCCCTATAATTCGGATGTTGGAACGTTTAAAGATGTCCTGGAGGTTCCTAAGCCTCTCCTCATTTTTTTGAATTCTCATTTCTTCATTCCTTTCTGGTTGGATGTTTCATTCTTCCTTCTGGTCCATTCCATTGATTTGAGTGCCAGTTTCCTTTCCATCACTATTGGTTTCCTGTGCATCTCCCTTCATTTCAATTAGTTTAGCCTTCATATGTTCCTCTAATTTGTGACTATAATCTACCAGTTCTGTGAGCATCCTGATAAACAGTGTCTTGAACTGTGCATCTGAGAGGCTGGCAATTTCTCGGTCGCTTAGAGTTTTTGGCTCTGGGACTTTGAGTTCTTCTTGAGCCATCTTTTGGGCTGTTCGTGCCTGTTACGTAGCAGGATCAGAGCCCTAGGTGTTCACCAGAGCAGGGCAACTCAGTCACTGGGTTGTGACGCTATATGTGGGGGTGGGGTCAAAGAGGAGCAACGGCGTCCTGTCTGCCGCCTCCCACCGCTGCCCGCACAGGTGCCACAGCTGCCACCGTCACCGGAGTCCACTCGTTTCGTCCCACTGCACGCGAGTGTGCCACAGCCATCAGCCCTCCACCACTGGGTTCGCCCTCGGGCCTGTGCGGTCTGTCTCACTGTGCGCGCATGTGTGACCATGGTCAGTCTGCCCCACACCCTGACTGGGTCTGGTCTACCTGCGTGCCTAGGTTGGGGGATCTTTCCTGCCCGAGCCTGCTCCACTGCTGGCTCTGCCCCTCTTACCGTCCCGGTTGAACTGTTCGTTGTTGTCGGACTTCTGTATAATTCAATTTTCTGTTCTTTGGCTGTGTCTTTGTTCTCCAAACTTTTGTTGTATTCAAACAAAGGTTGTGGGAGAAGGCACAGTGTTTCCACCTATGCCTCCATCTTGGCGGAAGTCTCGACCTTTGTACTATTATGGTTACACATTTTCTTTCTCCTTATGTTATAATGCCATAATATACTGATCTTATTTTCTGCTGTAAAAATCAATTATTTTTTAAAAAGACTAAAATGTAAGGAAAACATTTTTCATATTCATACATAGTTACCATTTCTGATGTTCTTTGTTTGTATACATTTGTCCTGCAGCATTCAAGTGTGGGCAGGCTCACACTGGGATTGGGGCAAATGGAAGAAAATTTGTGGAGCTACTGGGATGGATGCCTGACATGCCTTTATTCTGGGATGGGGCAATCTACACAAGGTGCAAGCCGTGAGTCACACTATGGGAAGTTCCAAATCCCTTATATACTAAGTGCACACAAAGTCGGCAAGGTGCAATACTGACCTTCAGTTATATAACAGAGCTTCACTCTATGTGTGCGGACCCTCGTTCAAGGCCACATGAACAATGCCAAGCCGCAGTCGCCCAGGCATCCAGTTGAGGGAGCCTGAGTCCATTTTCCCTACAACATCCAAAATTGAGAATAATCAAACTGTTGTTATAGGATGTTTTATGTTTAAATTGTTGAGTTTCTTGGAATGGGAAACAAGTCAAAGACATACTGTTTCCCTTTATAAAAGGGAGAGCAGTTGTGAACATTTCTTCCACCTTCCAACCTTATAAAAAAAGATGGAGTATTTCTTTCTTGAAGCGAAGCCTCTTTACTTTTTTACTCTTAACTTTGAATACATAATCTTCTACATGTGGTTTGTATTATATATCCACAATTGCACAATACTTTGCACTTGTTCTCACTGAAGGTAACCTGCTGTTTAAACATGTGGCCTTTATTTACCTATGTGGACTCAGGAGTTAAAATAGCTTAGAGTTACATCTTATCTGGGCAGGTTGCTTTTCCCCTGATTACTCATCTATAAATTGTTTTATTGTTTGTTGTTTTTGCCATTTACATGGGGCCATATAGTTAACAGCAGAATAACCTGTATAACCCGGTGGCCTTGGTTATGAGGGTTACATGAGATAGTGAAAACAAAGATTAGAGCAGTCCTGTGCTTAATTAGTGGTAAACAAATGTTAGCTGCAATCAGGGATGGAGAAGAGAATTGTGACAAGGAAGATAGCCTTTGTAAACCATGTGAAGACGTTTGGAATTCACCCCAAAAGCATTAGTCAGATTTGAGTTTTAGAGAATACTCTAGCAACAGAATGAGAAGAAAAACGGTTTAGAGAAACTGCAGCCATGGGCCAGAAGACAGACTATGGTGGTCTAAACAAATGTAGCAGCAGTGGATATGGAAAGCATACCAGTCAAACACCTAAGAAAGTTAGATAACCATTTTGCCCAATGGATGCAGAAAGTTGAGAGAAAAAAATAAGCATGACTTGGGTTTCGGGCTCAGTAAGATGGTAATTACCAAATTGCATATGTGGGCTCTCTTTTAGTAGTGAGGAGGAAGAGTTTTTCTTAGTGTGGAACACGTTGAATTTGATATGTGTTGAACACATCCAAATGGAAATGATCAATAAACAGATCATAAGAGATCTGTCCAGAAGGTATCCAGCCACATGAGAAATAGAGGCATTCATTGAAGATACAAGAAACATTGTACATAGGACAATGATGCCTCAGTCCCCTACCAAGTAGGCACCTTGGGACCTCATACAGTTCTCCCAGCATCTCTTCCACTGTTCAACACTGCAAAATTCTTTGTTGGAATTGCCATCAGCTGCCCTGTTGTATTTTCTTGAATCTCACTGATGGTCTATAATCTCTTCCCCTTCAAAGGTGATTTTAGTGTTGGGAAAGCCAGAAGTGGCAGGGTGCCACATCGGGGCTAATAGGGGGGCTGAGTCACCTGGGTGATTTGATGTTTTGCCAAAGAACTCTGCACAGGACATGACACATTAGCTGGTGCATTGTTGTGATGAAACTGCCAACCACCAATTGCCCATAGCTGTGTTTTTGTTGCTGTGTTTTTGTTGCATTACATCTCTCAGCTGACAAAGAATGTTGAAGTAGTACTCCTTATTAATCGTTTGGCTTGGAGGGTGTACTCATGATGGACAATACCTTCCCAATCAAAAATACACAGTTAACATGGTCTTAATCTTGCTGGAACTTTGCCACACCTTCCTTTGGGAGTGGAGAACCAAGTGACTTTATTTGACAACTGCGCCTTCATTTCTGGATCATAGTCATAGACTCATGATTCATCTCTGGTTATGGTCTTCTTAAGGAAATCCGGTTCATTGGTAGTTGTTTGAATCAAGTCATTAGCAACTGCAGCATGTTTCTTCTGCTGTGGTAGCAGAAGCCGCGGAACGCATTTTGCCACACCTTTAATGCCAAAATCTTGGACAGTTTTTGGAATCCCTGGATCATCTTCCAGTTCTTGCGCTCAGTTGCCGATCTTTGTTGATTGCAGCCCATAGACGTTCAACATTCTCAGGTGTTCTGCTTGTTGCAGGCCTTCTAGAACATGGATCATTTTCAATAGATTTTCAACCACCTTAGAAGTGTTTGTGCGAGGTTTATTTGTGCTGCACTCATTGCATTGTCTCTGAAAGCCTTCTGAATCACCTGAATAGTTTCCGTGAAGGAATGTTTAAGCTTAATGCAGAATTTGATGCAGATCCATTGCTCTACTTGTTCAGTCATTATGAATGCAAGGGCCATACAAGTCACATGCTTACTCAACAGCATCTACCACCCCCACTTACTAGAACATTAAAATTGTCATTGTTTATGCACAGGCACTCCAGTCCATTCTTCTTGGCTGCCAGGTTATGTCAATGTTGCCCAAACCACTTGTCATATTAAAACTGGCAGGACTCTTTCCGGAATGACCTAGTGTATTTATTTGGCTTTGGCACACCACTTTAATACAATTTTTTACAGGGATGTAAACGTCCTGTACTTGTTCTGTATAATATAATGGCCACTCTACCAAACAACTTTTAAGCATTTGAAATATGGCTAGTGACCTCAAGATGCTGAATCTTTATTTAAGTATTTATGTGGTTACTAGCTAGCATATTGAGCAGCACAAGCTTGGGGTTTAGAGTCAACAGCACAAATAATAAAATTTGATGAGTCAAATCAGATTAGCCCAGTGATTTTCAACCTTTTTCATCTCATGGCACACGTAAGTTACTAAAATTCTGCAACACACCAAAAATATATTTTTTGCCAATCTGACAAAAAAAAAAAACAAGTATAATTTTGATTCATTCACACCAGATGGCTATTGTTGTGTTGGCTGTTGTCATCTTTTATTCGGAAATCAAAGGGAAAAGAGGTCAGTACCATGGACTAGTCAGGCAGTGCATGTTTTAAAAATTCTTGTGTCACCAGTTGAAAATCACTGTCAGTCTAATGAAAATTAGAGTTGGTTTTACGTGTTTACCTTGGAGGAAGATTTATCTAAAGAACCCCTTATTTGACTATAACAGCACTATCAATTTTCTTATATACATTAAACCAAATGAATTTTTACTTAACTTCTAAGCACTCTACCTTAAATTCATTTACTATAAACTTGCATAGTTCGTACACCAATCATAAATATTTCCCCAGAATCAAATGTGTGTGTGGATGGGTGAGAAGGGAAGGCTCTTGTTCCCACAATTTCAGTATTTGTTGAACAAAATCAATAATCATTCCTTGCAATGTTTTGAGTCATAGCCTGTCTCATCTTTCCAGATTGTATTTAGGCAATCCACTATTCTCTGTGGCAAAAATATGTGCAAATGCTAATCCCCAGTGAATATTACCTTGTATAGCAAAAAATGATTAAATCAAGGATCTCAAAGGATTTATTCTGGATTATCTGGGTTTGCCCCACATGTAATCACATGTACCCTTATAAGAGAAAGGTAGAGATTTCAAACACTCAGAGGAGAAGACAATGAATGTGAAAACTGTAGAGTGATGCCATCATACACTAAGGATGTCAGGCAGGAAACAGATTCTCCCCTTGAGCCTCTCCAAAGGGGAAATGACCCTGCTGACGCCTTGATTGTAGCTCATTGAAACTTATTTTGGACTTCAGAACTGTGAGAGAATAAACTTCTGTTGTTTTAAGCCATCATTTGTGGTAATGCATTAGTGCAGCCAGACAACTAATTCAGGTGGTCAGAAATAGTTTTCAGTAAAGACAAATGCTCTACAGTACTGATAGTCTAACAGACCAACCCCTTTTTGTTTTATGGAACTACATAAATAGGGCAGATTATTCTCTAAGAATTGATTATCTTGCAAAATGCATGGTTTTACATTTTGTCTATATTAATTTGTTCATAATATAATCTTGTGGGAAAATACTGAAATTTTTGTTTGGTCCTTGCAATAATATATTCTACAGATAATTTCCAAAGCTAGATAAATGTTACATTTATTTTAAAAAATCTGTGAAGATGACTCCATTAGACATTTCATCTGTTAATTCTAATTTTAATGTTTGCATAATTTTGCCTAGATTATTATTCAGTGCATAGCCTACTATCAATACAATGTCGGGTGCATGAAGGCAGGAACTTCAAGTATTGCTGTCCCCTACAATAGTGCCTGGCATAGTTAATAATAAATATTTGTTGAATAAATGTGTGATTTCTCTATTAACTCCTCTTCCTACTACTTTCAAACATCAAAATAGATTCTTTCTTTGAAAGAATTCATGTAGAACATCAATACATAAAATAGACAAAAGGTCTACTCTACTAAGTATTAGTGAAGAATGTGAAATCCTGCTTACTTGAATGTAACTTATTATACATTAACATTGTGCCATATTCTACACTGTTATAATATTCATGGGGGGAAAAACCCCTCCTACATTTGGAATTCAAAAAACAAGGTCCTTGGGGGAAAACACAGTTTATACCTAGGGTGAATTTACAGTTTGGGAAATTTTTGGCCTTGTACTCATGAAATGGAAACTAGAATAATAATGTCAGAGTAACAGAATCAAGAGTATCAATTTCTTTAGGAACACAACATGTACAAAGGTTATTAAAAAGTTATATTAGAAATCTGTTTCTGGGCTTATCCAGTGAGTAGGGGGGATACAAACTGCAGCAGTTTTGGAATCTGGCTGATGAGTTCAAATCCTGGACTGTCAATCACTGTATAATCAAGTAAATCTCACATGCAATAGGTTGATAATCCTAGTATCTACAAGGGCTGTTTGTGAGGATTAAGAAATAATCACTATGTATAGGATGTGACATTGTAAATACACAGTAAGTGGTAGTTATTATCCAGATTAAATGTCAAAGTTCCTTTGACCTATTTCTCCCTTTTCCTAATATCTTAATGTTTAAATTACTCCTTTACATTAAGTCCTTCACTTCAGGCTAATACAATATTGGTATAAGGTGTCAAACCTGTAGCCCACATGCTACCTAGGATGGCTATGAATGTGGCCCAACACAAAATTGTAAATTTACTTAGAACACCATAGGATGTTTTTGCTTTTGTTACTGTTTGTGTATTTAACGTGTGGCCCAAGACAACTCTTCTTCCAGTGTGGCCCAAAGATGCCAAAAGGTTGGACACCCCTGGTAGAGTATATGAAAAAATGGCAAGGAACTGAGACCAAAGATGCAGTTTTGAGTAAATTTCCTTATTTTAAAATGTGAATGATACTAATTTGTATTCTTTCTGCATCTCAGAGTTGGTATGGTCAAGTAAGAGGGTAAATGCTACATGGGTGTTGATCACCACTTGCCTGTCTGCTGCTTCTCAACCCTCACCCATGCAACTCATTTCAAATGGGTATGCTTGATGAGGACTCATTTTCTTGTTCCCCAATCCAGTAGGCATACTAGGCACTTTGTGGGCCCAAGCCTCATTCTATCTGCTAGGTTTCATTTATAAATTTTAATCCTAATCCTCATTATTTGAATACATTTAAACCAGCAGTTTAAGTTTTTAGTCACACTAATCAGTTACTGTGTTCTTAAAGAACATAGAACAGAATAAACAAGAGTTATCCAAACTGTGCAGAGAATTCTCTTGTAAGTGGGAATAAAACATTCAATTGATGACAGCTGTGTTTACTACACCAAGATTTAACTCCACTGTTGATCTCACCCAGATACATGGCTTTTAACAACATCTGTAAAGATGACTCAAGTTTTGTCCTCCAACCCAGACCTCTCCTCCAAATATCAAATTTATATATGCCAACTGCGTACCTGACATCTCTAGTTGTATATCTAATGGAAACTTCCAATAGTCCAAAACTGAGCTTCCCTCAAACTCACTCCTCCCACAGTGCTTTCCAACTGTGGCCAGTTGCTCAGGCCAAATACCTTGGAGTCATCCTTAAATCATAGTTTTGTCATGTTCCTCACACTTAACTCAGTGAGCAAATTTTACTGGGTCAAATTTTAAAATATAAAGAAAATCCAACTACTTAACCACTACGTCTCTCACTTCGATTATTACACTTTGCAACCTAACTGGGCTCCCCCTGCAGTCTGTCTGAACACCAAAGACAGAATCAGCCTATTCAGATCCCATCATTCCTCTACTCCAAACTCTTTCTTTTCTCAAGTAGAGAGGAACTCAAAGTCCTCAACATCACCTCCCAGGCCCCCTACAAGCAGGCTCCCAGTACTTCCTTACCCACCGACTATTCTCTTTCCTGCTGCAGCAGTCACACTGCTGTTCCTTTAGTAAGCCAGGCACTCTCACCTCAGGATGTCTGTCCCTCTTCTCCATGCCTGCAATGCTTTCCTCCCAATTCCAAGTCTCTGATCAAACAGAATCACCTTCCTTTCCCACTCTCCACTCCACCCTGGCACTGCTTCTCCCCATTCCTTGCATTACTTTCCACCTTATGCCATAATACCATTTAAATGTTACTTGTTAATTTTGTTTTTAATTACCTAATAAGATTATAAACTCCATGAGGGCAAGAATTTTTTCACGGCTGTAGGGCTGAAAATAGTCCCAAGCAGAGTAATCATTTGATAAATAATTGTTGAAAAAAATAGATCAAGTCTTCACTCCTACTTTCATGTCCCCTTTAGCTGAATGTTTAAAAAAAAAAAAAAAACCTCACCCAAGGACATGCTTATTAACCTTAGAGAAAGGGGAAAGGAGGGAGAAAGGGAGAGAAACAATGTGAGAGAAAACACAGACTGGCTGCCTCTCAAACGTGCCTTGACCAAACCACAGCGTAGGCATGTGCTCTGACTGGGAATCTAACCCACAATCCTTTGGTTTACGGGATGCTACTCCAACCAACTAAGCCACACTGGCTCAGTCTAAAGAATACTTTTAATTAAAGTCACACAAAAGTTCTTGGGGTGAAAATAAAAGCAAAAGACGACTAGACATTAGTTTGTCAACATGTAATGCCCTGGGTTTATTTTGTGAGAATTCTATCACAATTTTTCCAGGTGGGATTAAAAACCTTAAGGATAATGTATGCCATTGGACTGGGCATTCAGACTTCGGTACTGACAAAGCACTGGTAGTAGTCTGTTAAGTACCATTCTCTTCACAGAAGAGAGGTCAAATATTTCCAAAGGAAGGCACCCGATATTTGTGGTTCTGGCCTTGCAGCCTTCTGGAGAATCTTAAAAGGAAAAAAGCTGGCTGGCTGTTTTTAGAAACTGGAATGATGATACACGTACAGCAATTACTGCATTCTTTTCCCTTATATCCTTTTTGTAAGAACAAGTAAAGAATGAAGTCTTTTAAACAATTCAACAATAAAAAAGTACAATTTCTTTTGTGCTAAAAAAAAAGGGCAAGACAACATAAACTCCAGTTGTAAGGACTCCATTTACATACTTGATTTAACACTTTTTGGTGTTGAAGGAAATGGGACTACTGGGCTGTTTGTAGAGCAGCAACATAACATTAGTGCTTTAAGTACCAGAAACTGCCCATAGCTTTGTGGGCAAGTGGGGAAGGGAAGATTCAAGAGACTTCATTTTTAGCTTGTTACTTATCCTAATGATAGTAGACCAGGATGATCCCCATAATAGCACATTCCCCATTTTTTGTTTTTTGAACACTGATGCCTTTTTTTTTTTTTGTAAAATTCTGTATGTATGTCACCATTTTTTTTTCACACGATACACAGAAAACTCAGGGACCCAGAGGGGAACCAAGTTATGTTATACCATTTACAAAATACCAAGGAGTCCACAGCTACCTAACACATTTACTACAGCACAGGAACCAATGAAGGTACAGTGTACAAAAAACTGTAAACACGGCACAATAAATAGATAAAACAGCAGGTTCCGCACCATGCACATGATGTGATGACACTTCATCTCTATACAATCTCACATCTCACACTCTTTGTTGCAAGTTATTTCCCTCCCACCCCCCACCCCCAAGTGCAAAGCATCACAAATGAACATTTCTGTATTCAAGTAACATATATACAAGGGTATTACAAATATGTAGTACTGTACAGGTAATTGCTGTATTCTTAATTTACAGATGTGATTTTTCCTATTAACAGTAAGAAAAGAAAAATTGAAGCATGAGAGATGAGCATTGCTGTCAAGTCCCTACAGCTGCACAGAAATTCATGTGCTGCATCCCATCATCCCCTGCATTCAGAATGCTCCTGATGCATAGCACCTAATCAAGTCCCAGGCTGCAGTCCCACTCCTGAGAAAGCTACGTCACCTCCATTGCGACTGTCTTGTCTGCTATGTTGTTTAGTGCTGGCTTTTCTGATTCATGATTTTCCCTGTTGAAATAAAGTTCAACAAATTACTTTACTGCAACAAATCTAACAAATCTAAATTAAACAAACCAAGACCATTTTCCCAATAAAAAGTTTAAATATTTTTAATAATAGAAAGAAATATGACTCTTTTGGGACGAGATAGCAAGTAGAGAAATATAAACTTTTAATTTATTATCAGAAATACAAAATCACAAGTCAGACTTACAAATTCCATGATCAAATATATTACCAACAGAACTTTATGTATGAAACCATACCACTCAAGCAACCTAGATATTAAAAACACAAAGAATTCCCAAGTTTTAGTTTTTGGTTTCAATTTCTTCCTCTATTAAATCTTTCACAAGAGTTTTAAAAAAAGGAATATACATGTTAGGACCTCAAAGGTTTTATTTACAGAGTAGAGCAGGACAGGAGCTGGGAGTCAGAAGACCAGGGTCTTAGTTGTTCCAGCACGCAGACTGACTGCTCAGTGTACTTTGTCAATTAACTTCTCTGGATCTGTTTCCTAGCTTTAAAACAAAGGGACTGAAATAAGCTATATAAAAAGTTTTCCATATACTGCAACTATTCCATGGCTATACAATTCTATAGTGACAAAAGCCACGTAGTGTATATTTAAGAACTATGTAATTGATTGACTAGCTGTGACTAGACACAGGATACTAATAAGAATGGATTAGTATTGAGCAGACAATGACTATTAAGTTCAGAAGCAGACAGGGATGCACGGATTTAGAAACTAAAGGCTATAGCTTGTTGCTAATAAACCCTGCTTCTCCTTCCAGGCTACTGCCAGATGAGGAAGTCTGGCCTCTTCCTACCACTCCAACTTCAGTCTGGCCTCTTCCTACCACTCCAACTTCAACTAAGTACCTTCCCAAACATCTAGAAAAACTAGTTTACTTGTAAACCTCTGAATATGCTTATATTTCCAGAACTCTCTGTCTTCCTCTTCTCTGCCCAACCAAGATAAAAATCTAATCTTATTATGTAGAACATTACCAGAATACTCCTGGTATGAAAGTATGTCTCCTTATATTGAAATTATGAATAATTTATATAAGCTTGACAAGCATATAATGCTTTGTGATACTTCTAGAATTATTTTCACCCATTATTTGTAATCAACTTTATTTAACTTTTCACTTTTATGCTTGTCTTCTAACTACACTGAAAACTTCTTGTCTTTCTTTTTGTTTTTCCATAGTATTCTGTAAGCAGGAAGACTTTAATTACCATTAATATTAAATAGAGAATGAGCAAAGACTAAACAGTCTATTGAAACCCAAGAAGCCCAGTTAGCCCAGAAAACAATGGTTTGATTAAAAGTTGGTCTGTTATGAATACTGTAGGACTTTACATTAAGAGCAGCTTATTTAGCACAGTAGCCATGTGAGTTCTATCAGTTCTGTCTACACAAAAGCAGTGGGAGAAATCATAGACAAATAAGAATTCAAACAAGAACTGCTCCATCCAGAGGTAGAGGAGTAAGAACATTATATTGTCGGAGTAAGAAAGTGATGTCCAAATTACAGCTTATATATGTAATATTCACTATACCATTTAGTGCAAATTTTCAACAATACTGAATTGCATTCATCTGTTTACTTCTTGAATAAGTAAGGAATTCTCATCTATACATTTTTAACGTATATAAGGAAAAGTGTAAAAAACACAAAGCAATAAGTAGAGAGCAATGCTAGAGACTAAGGTAGAATTCATTTTTCAAACATTTTGATCTTAAAATGACCGCTCACCTTGGGGCTGAATCTACAGAGGATGAAGACGAAATCTTGGAAACTTGACAGTTTGCTGTGGCAGCCAGTTTTAAGGCAGATGATGGAACAGCACTTAAAGTCCTGGGTATGTGCCGTGCATTTATGGGGGCAACAGAGTTAACAGCGGCGACTGATGAAGGGACAGTTAATCGAATGTTGTTCCCAATCAGAACCTGAGTTGTTGCAGAATTGGCAGCAGTTAGTGGATGACTCAGTGCACTGTGGGAACTTGTAGTCTGTGTCATGTTTGAAGGCTGTAACGAAGTTGAACCTGCTGCTGATGGACTCATATGTACTGGTGCTGTTGGTGTCGTACTACTGAGGTGTAAGCCCTTATATACTCCTAGAGAGAAAGAGAGAAGCATCTGAACAATGTGCAGCTTGGCTGTTTATTAGAGGTATGTGTTACAAATCTTATCAAAACCACTCCAACGTCTTTATCCTTACCTGAGGCTGGAAGGACGCCATTCACCCCAATCCCAAGCACCACATCCTCCTTCAGCTTGAATCCCATCAGTTGTTCTGATGTCACCAAAGCAGAAGCAGCAAATTGAGCACTAGCAGAATCCAAAGTTTTGGAAACAAAACCCTAAAAAGAAAATAAAAATTAATCTATTCAGCATCACTTAGTTTGAAAGTAATATAATAGTAAAGCTACACAGGTATAGCAACAACAGTTTGAATATAGTCAAAAGTGGCAAACCACTAAAATACTGGGTTGGCCAAAAGTTCGTTTGGTTTTTCCTCCCATAAGATGGCTCTAGTAGTGCATAGCTGTCTTTAACTTCATTTGAAACAATTTTGTTAAGGCTGTACTGTGACAGCTGTTATATCAGCATGCATTTAAAAAAGAAACATTAAAATTGGTAAATTTTTGTGTAGTCATTTTAATATTCAGGATGGAAGAAAATATGCAACACTTCAGGCATATTATGCTTTATTATTTCAAGGAAGGTAAAAACATAATTGAAACAGAAAAAGATTTGTGCAGTTCATGGAATAGGTGCTCTGACTGACTGAACATGTCAAAGGTGGTTTGCAAAGTTTCATGCTGGAGATTTCTTGCTGGATGATGCTCCATGGTTGGGTAGATCTGTTAGAGTGGATAGCAATAAAATCAAGACATTATAGCCTCCATACTCAAAATATCTAAATCACTAAAGTTACTGGTAAAAATGAAAAATGTGTCTTTTATTTTATGGAAAAAAGTATTATGCACTTTTTGGCCATCAAATTTCTTTCTTTTGATAAGTTATAAATTGGAGAAATGTTTAAGTAATCTTATAACTCAAGTGTTATAAATTTTGATCTTCATATGTGACAATATATAACATGGACAAATCAGTTACCCAAATCAACCTCCTATAGTGTGGAAACAATAAATCTCCAACATAAAATGTTGAACAAGAAATAAGCTTGTAAAACATCTCAGTGATTTGCAAGTACGTATAATGAATAAATGAGTATGTAAACATCTTTCAATTTACCATATATACACACATAATCAAACGTACCTTTGGGATAGTAAGATTACCATCCCTTTAGAATGGAAGTAGCAAAGTATCAGACCTTAGCCTAGAAATTAAGAAGTCTTTTAATTTTTTACACGAATTTTTCTTCCAAGATGCTAGGAGGCTTAAATCTCAGTTGTTAAGCCTTAAATGTGTTTAAATGGCAAACATTTACCGTGCTTCAGGTTTAAAAGTGAATTTTCCTAAGAGGTTATTCTAGTATAATTTTAGATAAATTGTAATACTAATTAAAATAATAAGATAATGAGCTAGGTGGAAGTAGGGCTATATATTAAAGAGATACATCATAGACTATAAGTCAGACTTATACAGGGTTTCTGTCTCATTTAACTATGCTTTTTAGTTTTACTTTTTAAAATAGGGAGCAGAGCAACAGCTTCCATACTCACCTGTAATGTTCTTTCTAAACCCTGCATAGAATGGTTATGATGTAGATTCAGGTGAAAGCCACTTTTCTGCTGGTTAGATGCAAGGTTCTATGACAACAGTTGGTAATTAGAGATGAACTCTGGTGGGAAACAATGAGGGATAATCATAAGACAGACAAATCCCTCACCTGTGAAGTGTTGGTGGAGGAATTACTATTTGCTTGCTGTTGCTGAATTTGTGCAAGCTGCTGTTTCTGCATTAGTGCCAGTTGTTGTTGATGTTGCTGGTATTGTTCGGCTGTAAATGCTGAACATAAGATGAGGAAACATTTTATAAAAATGAACAATATCAGACACATCTTACAATACTAAAATTCCAGCATTAAAAAATTGTGCAAAATTAAAAGCATTTGACAAAAGCTCATGGTCCTGCCAAAGATCACCTTCAAATGAAAACTTAAGCATTTTTACAACTACATTTAATAAAAGTGGCTTAAGTCTAAAGAAAAAAACAATATTAAACTTCTTGAGGTAAACATAGGAAAGAACTGCTCACTTCTCAAGTTGTGTAAAAAGGTAATACCAGCTTTTTAAAAAATCTACATATTGGAAATTTAACTTTGCACTAAGCTTGAGAAGATATCTGATAATGATCATTTGATTTTTAGTTTACTTATATTACCGTCCCAATGCATTCAGATTACCACTAACATAATAGTAACTGTTCTACATATTTTCTGATTTTAGTCACTATAAACGTTTCCTCTATATGAAACAAAAGGTTTGGTTTATTACCTTAAAAAAAAAAAAAAAGAACCCATCCTTTTAGTTTAACAGGAAGAAAAGAGGCTCCAAATGTTAAGATTAATTCATTTTCCCCACCCAATTAACCCACCTGGAAAAAATCCAGTCAATAAGAACGAAGTTGTTTATGTTGATTTACTGTACAGAATGATGTCTGAGGAAAGACACTGTGTTATGCTACTTATGTTTGTCTATGGAGAGCTCAGTTCTAAAAAAAACAAACAAAAAAATGTTCATTTATTACCCCCCCAAAAGTGTGTTCAGTTTTAAAAAGGAAACCTTTTTCTTTTTTTAGTTTGCCAATTAAAAAAAAAAAAGCACACACAATCACAACATCTGACCTTAAAGGCTTCTTTAAGAAGCTGTGATGTTTGAGTAAGAATTATTGCAAAACAAAACGAACAAAAAAAGGGTTATCATGCATCCCTGGGTACCAGGGAATCTATAAATCATGATAATTTCTGCAATCTCAAGTTTAATGTTTTAAAAATACTGCCAACCTAATTTGTTGTCTTTAACTGCATTTTGATAATTTATTTAGAATATCACTTTACCAAATTTTGTAATTTTCACCTACAACTCCTGAAGAATCTTCACCTACCAGTATAAGCTTCCAACTTGTACAACTACAAAATGTTTAGACAGAAATTCTACCGTATCTTGAATGACTCAGAAAACTGTGAAAGAAGTTATCAGTATGTATATGGACTCTTCTACTTGAGTTGAACTATGTTTTCGGGCTACAGGAGCAAAAAAAAAATCTCTTGTTGGGAAAAGTGTATTGGTTTTTAGAATTTTCTGTCTTACAAATCTATTTAGTGGATATCTGTCCTTTGATGGGTTTCTTTTTCTACGTTTGAAATCCTCAGAGCTGATTTCTATAAGGAAGATTTTTATTGATAATAGGATAATCCCTGACTATTGAAATAAAAAAGCAACTTTCTGTCAACATGACCATTCCATAAAACAGAAATGTGTTGAATCAAAACTTGGAGAAAATCTACAAAAATTTATTCTGTTCTGAATGCTTATTATTAACATATTTCTCTGTTTAAAAAATACATAAAAAGCAATTGTTTAAGCCTTAGGATCCTTAATTCATTACTTTTGCTAACTTTTTTTGAGATTTACACTTTAAAATTTTTCCAAGTTTCAGTGAGTTGCCTCATAGGAAATGCTCAGTAAATTTTTATAAAAGGGACTACTTCTGGAAGGTCAGGTCATTACAGATTTGGGAAATCAATAATTTAGCATTCACTGAAGACCTATGTGTAAAACTCCATTTATGTGAATGGAAATATTCTTCCCTAATGTTTTTGTGTGCATATTTTCCCCTTTGTTCAATGTCTATTTTTTCCTCACCTGTATTTATTTATTTACTTGTTTTATTTTTTGAAAAAGATTTTATTTATCTATTTCTGGAGAGGGGAAAGGAGGGAGAAAGAGAAGGAAAGAAACATCAAGATGTGGTTGCCTCTTGCATGCCCCCAACTGGGGACTTGGCCCATAACCCAGGCATGTGCCCTGACTGGGAAACAAACCAGCAACTCTTTGGTTCCCAGGCCAGCACTCAAATCCACTAAGCCACACCAGCCAGGGCAATATTTTTAAAAATAATTTAAAAGTCTTTCAGTTACAGTTGACATTCAACATCATATTTGTTTTAGGTGCTCAGCTCAGTGGCTAGAGATTTATGGTGGTGTGTTTTAATAAAATATTTAGCAATAATAAGTAGGAAATTGATATGTGTAAAGGTTTCAGATATTTCTGCTGTATTTAAATCAACATTTTAATCTCCTTGGTCCCTGAGGCTCTCATGAATTTCACTTTTTAAATAAATAAATAAAAATGCAGCTGACATTTTAGATAGCTATGCAGGCTTATTTCTTAGATATTTCTATATTTTAGACTCTAGTTATAACATTTTCCCTGGATATTTCTGATAAATTATCTAGAAGAACTGTACAGATAACATGAGTTACAAGCAACAGTAGTAAAAACCATGGGTTTGGGAGCCAAGAGATCTTATTTTAGTTCTGAAGACTATCATGACTAGCAGAGTATACCTGGGCAAGTTACTTATAAACCTTTTGGGATTCAGTACATTCATCTAAGATAAAAAGGAGATTAAATAGGTGATCACTGTAGTCCTTTTCAGCCATGAGATGCAAATATTTTAAATTTCTTCTGAAATACAAAATTCCAATCAAAGAGGCTGTGTGAATGAAAGGAGAGCTTGGTAAGGTAGTAAACTGGATCAAGTACAATCTGAACTGGGGTTTACATTATTATTTATACAGAAAACAAAGAACATCTTGGATGCTACTATGATTCAAAGTGTAACCAGATGCTAAGTGGAAATAAATAAAAATGACCATATTTCCCTAAATCTCTATCAAGGTAGAAAGTTTTCAGGTTGTATGTCTATCTTCATCTATGGTGTGGTGGTCAAGTTTGCAATTCATACAAAAATGGACAAGATGGTTTTGTGGACAGAATTAGAATCATTTCATAGAACCAAAAAATTTTAGATCAGGAGGGATCCTTACTGATTTCCTCCTATAACCTCATAATAGAGATGAAGAGACTTCTGTCTGAGATCTGAAAGATATTTACTAGTGGGAAGGGGGAAAACCCAACCCCAAACCAATGAGATTTTAAATAAAAAATAAACAAAACTTTGACTCAAGTGCTTAAAACATCTCATGTATATATAGCCCCTACAGGAGTATGGCAGTCAAGAGTCATGGGAGGGACAGCATTAAAAGCTGAGAATTGTGAAGGAGCATGACAGGACTTCACATATTTGAAGGCAGCTTTTGTTCAATATATGAACAGACTTCTCCCAACCTGATCAAGGTTATTAAATTTGCCCTCACTAGAGGAGGCTAGATAGAAGCCATAAACTACTGTTGTTTTTATAGCTTCTTACAGTTCTGGGGTAGGACTTCAGATGAAATAATCTAGGATTTTATAAGCTCACTGCTTATACAAGAATACTACCATGAGGTACACCAGCAGCTGGAGTAGCCTGTGACTCAGGCTACTGCCCTTTAGGTTTCAATCTTGCAGTTGGAGTAGAGTAACTGAAATGATCAAAAAAGTGCAGGTGGGGAAGGTGATAGTTAGGAAAAAACCTGATAATTCAAAAATTTAGTTTGAGAACTGGATTTTAGATTACCCTAAGGTATACTTCATTAAAAAAAAAAAAACAAAAAAAAAACCCCAAAAAACCTTAACAAACTTAAACACCTACTTCAAGACATCCCTCAATTATAAATTTCTTTGAGCAGAACACAGGCAGGAAATAATTTTAATACAGAAAAAATTAATTTTAAAGAAATGAAATGATCCCAGACAGTATTAAAGTATGACTTCCTAAACAGTAAGCTTGAAATGATCGTTTAGAATGAGTTTTTTTTATCATTTATCAGCTGCTACCCAGAACTGGATTCAGAAATCCAATCTGAAAACAAAAGTTTGGTGATTTACTTGATGGCACAGTATAACTGAATCTGAATTCATTTGGCTGACTTAAACATGAAATTTTTGGTCCCATTTAGTGAGACCACTCCTGCATGTCACTGTAAAACTGCAGAACTACTGTTAGTATGTTTTACTATGGTACTAGTTGAGACTGCAGTTCTGAGTTCTGAAACATATTTGGAAGGATTACGTTCTTACAGAGTTACAAAATCCAACAATGAATAGCTCAAATCTAGAGTTCTTTCTCTATGGTAAGATTATAATTTGTTACAAACTGAGGTAAACTGCCCTGACTAAGCTACAGACATTGAGAATATAGCATTCTAGCTATAAATTTCCTATTCACTTAAGTCGTTAGTGCAGATACGTGAGCTTAGACAACTTAGAATGCTGATGAAACTGCATTGGGAACTAGGATTTCAAATCCTGAACATGGATTTAAATGGTTGTTTAAAAATCACTTTACTGTTTTCAGTTTTTCTGAATTATAAAGAATCCTTTCTAATTATGATAAAAGGTATTAATTCTGACATCTGTATTTTCCAAACTCAAATACATGCAAATGATACTTAGTCATCGAACAAAGAGTAAATTTTCAAAGGTGCTTTTATAGTTAAAAAAAACACAAACTAGGATTTGGAAACTGTTCAAATCACATATTAAGTAAAGATTATTAAACAATACACACTTTATCCTTAAGTGCTAAAATCTAGTTCTGAAAATTCTTAGTGCACGTATAGTAAGTCCTTCCAAGTTCCTCAACATTGTATCACTCTGCTGTGTAGTATCCAGCGGATACAGAACTCTAGCACTTGACTAACCAGACTGCCCTTTTAGCCATACAGCTAATGCATAATGGCCAAGACTGGGAAGCAAACACATTCTGAGCAACTGAAAGAGGCTACAATAGTTGCTGTGTAAAAGTTCATTCCCCTTATTAAAAATAATGGTCTCCTGATATCCTCATTTAGAATAATTCTATTTGAAAATGAGAATAAATAGGCCCCTATAGATGATTATTTAGAAAAATGAAAACTCAGTCCAGAGGGCATCACTATATCACAGCACACACATAATATTTAAAACAATGATAGAATAAAAAATGGCTAAATCAAAACCCACTTATTTGGCTTAAACGGCAGACAAATATATGAACTGACTCATCTCAATGATTAAGTTCCAAAGTCAGGACTGTACAAAATAAAATAAAAAATAAATTAAGTCAGGAGAATAAAAATTAAAAATTTCTTAAGAGTGCATCACATGACGAAGATCCATCTCTTTCAATAAGCCCAATATAGTCAAGTTTTTCTTCTGACATCAGACTGGATCAGAGTTTCCGTGGCTGAGTACCAGATGAAGTAGTATTTGAGGGCCACGTTATAAAATAAATCTTTAAAATTGTAATTACACTGCCCGAGGTGAATGTTTAACCTAAGAATGAAGTGTCAACATGAATATTCACACCTGCTGCTCCCACAAAGGCCCACTCTGCAACTACATTCTTTCAGGAGAATTGTATCCAGAAACTTGTATAACATCTGAACTACTAGTTTTTTTTTTTTTCCTCCAGGGGCTCACAGTTAAATTCATTTAAATGTACACATGATATAACGCTACTGTAATGCACTTTAGAGAGGATAAAGAGAAAAGCTTTAGATTTCTGGAACATTAACAAATGTGAAAGAACAACATGTTACTCAACAGCAATCTGTCGGTATCTACTCTCTAAGCATAAGCGTAAGTAGGACCTAGTAAAATTGAAGGAAAAACCAAAAACAATTCAGTGCAACAGAACAAAACTGATAAGGCCACTTTTTCAAAAGTTGCATCACATATATAAGGGGAAGAAATAATTAAAAAGAGAATTACAGAGTTACTGTAGCTTTTTTTTTTTCAGCTAAAGTTTTGGTCACACAGTAATGTTATTCCATGTTCACCTTCTGATATTCTTTGACCAACACAAATCAAGTTAGTCTTACAATATTGATGCTCACTTAAGTTGTATAGCAAAACAATTTACATAAAAGATCATTACAAGATCCTAAAGATGGTTACAAAACTCAACTTCTCTATTTTAAGAGGTGGAAAAGATGGGGATTGATGGGACACATCAATTTTCAATGTGAAATCTCAAAGAATTTTACACATCTTAAAAATCTCCATCAGAGAAGACATATTACAAGCTTATACTTTTATAATCTGTACACTACTCACACTATAAATAAGCCCTCCTTCATTTTGATTAAGATTATAAAAGCAGAGACAAACTGACTCTTTATGATACAGACGGAGACTAATGGGATTATAAATAATCTGTCAAGCCTCAAATAATTTAATTATCTTCTAGTTAATTTCTAAAAGGGTGATTATTTTTCTCCTGAGCTGAAAAACTTCCACTTCATCAAAGTACTTTTTTTCTAAACACAAAGTAAACTATTTATAAAATCTTTTCTGGAGATCTTTAGGAATAAGCAAATTTTCATATTTATTAGAAGGTTTTACTGTAGCTTTATCAAATAATTAGGGAAACAGAATAAATATTTTTATAGTCCTTTCAAAATTTTTATTTAGCTTTACAAAAATCTGTAGTAACATAGTGTTTTTAAAGATTTTATTTATTTATCTTTAGAGGGGAAGGGAAGGAGGGAGGGAGAGAAATATCAATGTATGGTTGCTTCTCGTGCGCCCCCTGCTAGGAACTGCTGGGAACTGGCCTGCAACCCAGGCATGTGCCCTGACTGGGAATCAAATCGTGACACTCTGCTCCACAGGCCCGCACTCAATCCACTGAGCTACGCCAGCCAGGGCTGTAGTAAAATAATTTTAACAGTGGACTTATATAATCTACATGCCTCAACACATTTATGCTTTAAAATACAAAGGTAAATTTTTAGAAAGATTTTAACTAGACAGCATTTATTTCACACATATTTCACTAAATAGCTATAATGCTAAAATATTATCTTAAAATGTTTCCAATTAAAATAATCTTTTAACTTAAATATTGTTCTATGAAAAATTAGTATGTATCTTATAAATTATTCTGAATTACTGTGACAGATAAAGCTTTGGGTATCTACCGACTCGCTGGTCTACATTTATGCAAACTAAGTGAAAGACTAGAGAAGTGTCTAAATGTAAAACAGCAACATTTTATGGTCCATTTTTTCATATTATTTTGAAAATATAATTGTTCATTCTTGTGTTCCCCAGAATGCACCCAGAAAACAATTGTAATACATTAAATACAGAGTGGGGAAAAAGTAGAATTACAGTTATGAGCACATAAAACACATTATTATTATTACTTATTATTGTATTATTTTCCACATGAACAACTGTAAACCTACTTTTGGCCACCCTATAGTAATAAACCACACCTTTCTATGTGAGTATGTTTAAATGAAGACACATGTACAAACAATTCAAATAAATACTTAAACCTAGGTCTTTCTTTTTTTAACTATTTTGAGAGAAAAGGACTCTAAGTGGTAATAATAATAAACCACATATTCAAAAAATTGATAAATCTGACATTTCCACAGCAATGTATATCATAACAAATAAACATACCAAAGTGTGCTGAACCACTGTTTTTACTTTGTGTAGAGGTACTGCATGACTGGGTCCCAGGCTGTGCTGTTCCTGTTCGAGTTATACTCCTATATAATTTGCTACAGGAGAATTCATCGTCACTGTCATGTAGGGATGGTGTCCGAGGCCTAAAATGCCGCCATCTACATGATTTGATATTGACTAGTATCTGACTGAGGTCTTTAGAGAAAGATTTGTCCGAGGTATTTGTTTCTGAGGTATTGGCAGACTGATTGACTGAAGAATGTTGTGTTGAGGACAGCAATTCCAAATCCAGATGGCGAAACACATTGTCATAGTCTGAGTGAGCTCTGTCCAATAAGACCCTATTAAAAATAAGGCAGAAAACATGTTTGTAAAATACCTATTCAAAAATGGTATAAAAAAGAGGGTTCTTTCTCTTCCCACTCCAAAAAGCCATCTCATACTTAATATTTAAATTTGATTATTGTAGTATTTAGCTCTATATGCTAAAATGCCAGTATCTGATAAAGGTTCTTTCTTTTATGTTATTTATAATGATTTCATTTACCTCAAAGAATAAGGTAAATATTTTACAACTGTAAGAGTTGTAATTCTACTGGATAGCCTACCAATATAAGTTACTGATAAGATATCAAAGTATTTTACTTTTCAAATTACTTTTTTATATTGAAGATTGTCACTGCCATTACAAAGCACCAAAACACTTTATAAAATGTTGCTAACATATCTGTTATCTATTTAAGTAAAAACATCATATTTTTTGAGGGATGGGGAGGAGGCAGGAGAAAAGCAGTAAAAGGTATGTTTAAAATTTCTAATAAATAAAATATCTGAGATGTTATAAATTTAAACTTTATAAATGACTCCACTTTAACATGCTAACACTGATTCATGCTAGTATAAAATACAATATAGCAAACAAACAGAATTCTTACTACTACTGATACCAATGTAATGACATGGGAAAAAGTGCTAAATAAAATATATTTTGGATACAGAAGCAGATTTGACTTTGGGTGGTGAACACACAATGCATTATACAGATGATCTATTGCAGAACTGGACACCTGAAACCTGTAATTTATTAACCATTGTCATCCCCAAAGTTTTAATAAAATTAAAAAAAATAGGGAGACTGAAGATGACAGTGAGGTAGGAGGGAGCAGATTCCACTTCCCCCTACACACAAGAGAAAAACCTAGCCAATTTGCGGAGGAACAGAGCGAACAGCCAACAGTACCCTGGAATACATGAAGATAGGAGACCAAAAATTGTGGAGGGCATTAAAAAACCAGATGGTAAGGAGAGTGCTTCAGGACAATAAGGTCCCTGGGACCAGCTTGGGGACCAGGGCAGCTGCAGCCCCAGGCCCAGCCATAGGGTTCTTGGGAGAGAGCTGGGTTAACGGCTCTCCCCTGCCAAGCAAGGATTGAGCAGCAGCAGGAGAGACCTGGTTACTTTAAGTCACTGAGAGGGGAATAAGGACTAAGTGGCAAACACACATGGGCTGTGAGCACCCATGGAGTCTGTGGACACTGGCTGGGGAGAGATGAGAGTGGGGCTGGGATGAGCCCTGACCTGGATAGTCCTCCGTCTGGTTGGAGAATTGGGTTGTGTGAGAGGCCAGGCCTCTGTATGGAGCAATAAGCTTGAACGGGAGGAATTTCTCAAAAAGAAAAAGTGAAAAAAGAGACAATGTTTGGGGAATTCCCGGGTAGCAGCCATCCTGGCCTCCTCCCAACCAGCTAGGCATTGTTCCCGAGGTGGCTTGCAAGGCCTCACCTGTACTCTCATAGACCTGGGAAGACTGGGAAGTGTGCACCTGAACCTGAGGGATCAGAGGCACCTGGCCAAGCACACAGGACAGCATAACAGGGAAAGTGCCAGGGAGAGTGCACTCTGAGGAAGGTCTGGAGACCACACCCAAAGCCCTAGGTAGAGTGCATGCCCGAACCTGTGGAACCTGCAGGACCAGAGACCGCTGAAAAAAAGGGCTGGAAGCTGACTGAGTGCAGAGAGGGAGGAGAGCAAAACTAATCACCCCTCCCCTCAGCCTCCTGCAGCCAGAAAGACCAGCAAAAGTGGTTTGGCCAGTTTGAAGGCAGCAAGAGGCTTTTTTTTTCTTTGATAAAGTAATTCTTTATTTTCTATCTTTTAACTCCGTTTTCCTCTCTTTGCCTCTTTCTTGTTTTATTCGTCCTTCCTTTCTTTCCCATTTTATCTCTTCTTCCTTCCTCCCTCCTCCTTAAAAAAAAAAAAAAATTCCCACAAGTGAGACAAAAAAACCTGGAACTGTGAAAAGACCAGAGTTGGACCCAAACAGGGGGCATCCAACAGCTAAGATAGTGAGACAAATTTCACTTTGCTACTACAGAGAACCTTCAAGTTATTGCATATTTGTATTATCATTTTTTCATTATTCTTACATCTTTTATTTTATTAGTACTTTCGTATTCCTCTTCTTTCTGTTTAGCCTCTTTGCTTGGCTGGTTAAATTTTATTGTTTGACTGGTTTCCCTTGTTCTCTCTTTCATAGTGTATTGTTAATTTACTGTCTTTCACTTCACTTGTGTTCCATTAGCACACTACTCTAAGTCCCATACTTCCTATTCTTGTTATCCAGATTCTGTCATATGATTGTTGCTCCATTATTATTCTAACGAATAACTACAGAGCACCCCTCCCAGATCTTAGCCCACTACATGGTTTCCTGAACTCTATTACTGTTGAGGTTAACTCTATTCCCTCACACACTATACCTATTTTCTATCATTTACTCAGAATGATAGAAAATAGAAATGATAGAATGATAGAAATGATAGAATGATAGAAAAATGATAGAATGATAGAAAATCTTACTTCAGAATCTGACCCCCCACAAGCTCACTGCTTTCTAGATCCAACTCACAATCCTTTTCTCCCCAGGAAGAGTCTTATTGTCTTTCCACTCTTTCTTTCTTTTTATTTTATTTATTTATTTATCTTTTAGAGAGGGAGGGAAGGAGAGGAGAGAAATATCAATGTATGGTTGCCTCTCTTGGGTCCCCTGCTGGGAACTGGCCTGCAACCCAGGCATGTGCCCTGACTGGGAATCGAACTGCGATTGTGTGGTTCACAGGCAGGAGCTCAATCCACTGAGCTACACCAGCCAGGGCGTTCCACTCTTTCTAAAAAGTAGCTAGTTGAGTGGAATATCACAGTTAACACTGTACATAGCTAAAGGATCCCCTATCCCTTCTCTATGAGCTGATACTGTAAATATTATAGAATACACTTTTGCTGTACCATTTTGCCTTCCCCCTCAAAATAATCACAATAAAGAATAGGTGGAAGCTGTGAACACCAGGATACCTGCTGGAAGAGGAAACCCACCAACAAAGGAACTACCAACAGATAACAATAGAAGAAGGTGAAAGGGGGAGTGGAAGCCACACTGACCCCAATTCAGGACCTCTCTGGAAATACAACTAAATAGTGGATGAATTATCCAGAACGAACAGTGAACAAGAGCAGGAAAAAATCCTAAAAAGCTTGTAGACACGGAAGAACCAGCTTCAACAGAAACTGCCTGCACCAGCACAACAAAATACAAGAGGTGGTGGAAAGAGTGACCCTTAGTTAACCTTAACCAGCTGGTGTGAAAGACCCGCCAAAGAAAGATCTGACAACAATCGAAAGCCAAATACAAACACAGGCTGATATAAACGACAGCCCCAAACCAGTGAGCTCAGGAAACAATGAGATGGCACCACTCAATCTCACAGGTGTTCTGCCATAGAAGTTCACATCAGAAACCCAGGGAGTCAAAACTGATAAATTTAAGAAGATGGAACTAACAAGAGTCTCACAAACAATAGGAAGATGAAGAAATAATCCCAAAATGAAAGGAAAGGAGAAAGCCTCGAAAAGAATACTAAATGAAGTAGAGGCAACTCAATTATCGCGTATTGAGTTCAAAGCAATGGTTATCAGGAAGCTCAATGAGCTCACCGTGAATTACCAGAAATTACAGGGAAACTACAATGAACTCTCTACAAAATGTATCAACATGAAAAAGAAAATAGTAACTATCAACAAGGGCCAAGAGTAAATGAAGAATACAATTTCAGAACTGAAGAACACAGAAGGATTCAGAAGCATGCTCAATGAAACAGAAGATGGGATGAGTGACCTGGAGGACAAGGAAAAAAAACAAATAGAAAGAGCAAGAAAAGGAAAAGAGGCTCAGAAAGAATGAAGAGGGACTAAGGAAAATACAGGACAACATGAAACATAATAATATCTGTATAATAGGGATACCAGAAGGAGAAGAAGAGCAAGGGATAGAAAACCTGTTTGAAAAAAGTATGATGGAAAATTTCCCTAATCCTATGAGAGAAAAAGTCACACATATCCAGGAATCACAGAGAGTCCCAATCAAGAGGAAACCAAAGAGGCTCACGTCAAGAAGCATCACACTTAAAATGGCAAAATTCTAAGACAAAGAGTGAATCTTAAAAGCAGCAAGGGAGAAAAAGGAAGTAACACACAAAGGAGCCTCAAAAAAGCTAGCAGCTGACTTCTCAATGGAAACGCTCCAAGCCAGAAGTGAATGGCAAGAAATATTCCAAGTAATGGCAACCAGACGCCTGCAAGAAAGGCTACTTTATCCAGCAAGGCTCTCAATCAAGATAGATGACAGTCAAATAAGGAGCTTCCCAGACAAAAGAAGTCTAAAAGAATATGTCTCCACCAAACCAGCTCCGTAAGAGATGCTAAGGAAAAGAAGGAAAAGACAAAGAGGGAGCACAGGTATAAAAATGGCAATGAATAAGTACCTATCAATAATAACCTTAAACATAAATGGATTAAATGCTCCAATTAAAAGACATAGAATAGCTGAATGGATAAGAAAGCATGACCAACACATTTGCTGCCAACAAGAGACCCACGTCCAAACAAAACACCTACAAAGACTAAAAGTGAAGGTCTAGAAACAAATATTCCAAGCAAATGGACAAGAAAAAAAAAGACAGGTTAGCAATACTCACACCAGGTAAAATAGATGTTAGAAAAAAGGGCCATAAACAGAGACGCAGAAAGTCACTTCATAATATTCAAGGGAAGATTCCACCAAGAAGACATGAACATTGTAAATAAATATGCACCCAACATAGGAGGACCCAAATATATAAAGAAAATCTTAGAGGACTTCAAGAAAGATATTGACAGCAATACAATTATAGTTGGGGATTTTAACACCCCACTGTCAAAAATGGACAGATCTTCCAAACAAAATATCAACAAAGATATAGCTGCACTAAACAACACCCTAGATGAAATGGACTTGACTGATATATATAGAGCCCTACATCCCAAAGGAGCTAAATACACATTCTTTTCAAATGTACATGGAACATTTTCAAAGACAGACCACATGATAGTGTTGGGAACAAGAACAATGGCCTCAGCCCCAAGGAGCCTGAAACCCTAGCAGACACCCTATAAGTTGATTGCCATCTGATTAGTTTCAAAATTTCCCTTTCAGTTGAGTCAGACCCCACCCTTTTTCACGAGTGTGGACCCTGTAAGCCAATAATATGCCTCTGTGCAAAAACGCCTGCTTGATGACCTGTATATAAGGACTTAGCTGTAAGCGCTAGGCATGAATCCTGGACGAGCCCCCAGTGGGCACAGTATCTCTGGGGGGATCGCCCCTGTCCAGGTTAAACTTGGCCAATAAATTAACATCTTTGAATCCCTGAAAGTCTCCGACATTTGTTCTCGTGGTTGGTGGATCTAACAATAGGACACAAAACAAGCCTCAACAAATTCAAGAAAACTGAAATCATACCAAGCATTTTCTCCAACGACAAGGGACTGAAACTAGACACCAAACACAAAGGAAAAAACCCCAAACACTCAAAATCATGGAGATCGAATGGCATGCTATTAAAGAACAAATGGGTCAAGAATGAAATTAGGGAAGAAAACAAAAGGTTTCTGGAAACAAATAGCAATGAACTCAAAACCAAACTTATGGGATACAACAAAGGCAGTCCTGAGAGGGAAGTTCATAGTGAAACAGGCCTACCTAAAAAGGACAGAATCATTTCAAACAAAGAACATAACCCTACACCTACAAGAACTTTAGAAACAACAAAGATAGCCGAGAGCAAGCAGGAGGAAGGAAATAAAGAACAGAGCAGAATTAAATGACATAGAGAATAAAAGCACAATTCTAAGGGACAATTAATCCAGGAGCTGTTTTTTCAAAAAGATTAACAAAATTGACAAGCCATAAAGTAGACTCATCAAGAAAAGACGAGAGAGGACCCAAATAAACACAATCAGGAATGAAAGAGGAGAAATTACAACTGACACCACAGAAATAAAAAGGATTTGAAAAAATTACTATGAAGAACTGTATGCCAAGAAATTTGAAAACCTAGGTGAAACGGGCAAATTTACAGAAAAATATAATCTTCCAAAACTCAATGAAGAAGAAGAAGAAAGCCTGAACCGACCAATGACAGCAGATGAAATTGAAGCAGTAATAAAAAAAACTCCCATCACACAAAAGCCCTGGACCAGATGGTTTCACAGGAGAATTCTACAAAGCATTTAAGGAAGAGCTAACCACTATTCTTCACAGACTATTCCAAAAAATATCAAAAGGAGGGAGAACTTCCCAACTCTTTTTATGAAACCGGCATCATTCTAATTCGAAAACCAGATAAAGATACAACAAAGAAAGAAAACGTCAGGCCAATACTGCTGATGAACGTAGATGCTAAAATCCTCAACAAACTATTGGCAAATCCCATCCAACAATACATTAAAAAGATCATACACCACCACCAAGTAGGATTCATGCCAGGGATGCAAGGCTGGTTCAATATTTGCAAATCAGTAAATGTAATAAATCACATAAATAAAAGCAAAGACAAAAATCACATGGTCATATCAATAGATGTGGAAAAAGCTTTTGACAGGGTACAAAACCCATTTATAATAAAAACACTCAGCAAAGTGGGAATAGAGAGAGCATTCCACAACATAATAAAGGCCATATATGAGAGACCTACAGCCAACAATATACTGAATGGGGAAAAACTAAAACCTCTTTCACTAAGATCAGGAACAAAACAAGGTTGTCCAGTTTCACCACTTCTATTTAATATAGTATTGGAAGTTTTAGCCACAGTGATCAGACAAGAAAAGGAAATAAAAGGCATCCAAATCAAAAAGGAGGAAACAAAACTGTCACTGTTTGCAGATGACATGATAGTGTACATAGAAAATCCTATACACTCCGCTAAAAAACTGCTCAACCTAATAAATGAATTTGGCAAAATAGCAGGATACTAAGTCAATACCGAGAAATCAAAGGCATTTTTGTACATTAGCAATGAAACAGCAGAAATAGAAATTTTAAAATATCCCATTCAATATAACAAAAAGAAAAATAAAATACTTAGGAATAAACCTAACCAAGGAGGTAAAAGACCTGTATGCAGAAAATTACACAACACTGAAGAAAGAAATCAAGAAACACACAAACAAATAACAACATATACCATGTTAATGGATTGGAAGAATTAACATCATCAAACTGTCCATACTACCCAAAGCAATTTACAAATTCAATGCAATACCTATTGAAGTACCAATGGCATATTTCACAGACATAGAACAAACACTTCAAAAATTTATATGGAACCAAAAATGACCCGAAATAGCTGCTGTAATTTTGAGAAAGAAGAACAAAGTAGGAGGGATCACAATACCTGATATCGAACTGTATTACAAGGCCACTGTAATCAAAACAGCCTGGTACTGGCATAAAAACAGGCACATCGACCAATGGAATAGAACAGAGGGCCCAGAAATAAACCTAAGCCTCTACAGTCAATTACTATTCAAGAAAGGGAGCAGTAACATAAAATGGAGTAAAGATAGCCTCTTCAACAAATGGTGTTGAGAGAACTGGACAGCTACATGCAAAAAAATGAAACTTGAGCACCAACTCACACCATACACCAAAATAAATTCAAGGTGGAAAACAGACTTAAATATAAGCTGTGACACCTTTAAAATCCTAGAGGAGAACACTGGCAGGAAAATCTCAGAGATATTTCACGCAGCAACATTTTTACTGATATGTCCCCTAGAGCAAGGAACATAAACGAAAGAATAAACAAATGGGATCTCATCAAAATAAAAAGCCTCTGCATAGCTCAAGAAAACAGTATTGAGATAAAAAGATAATGAACTGTTTGGAAAAATATATTTGCCAATGATGCCTCAGACGAGGGTTTAATCTTCAAAATACACAAAGAACTCACAAGAATTCACTCTAAGAAGACAACTAACCCAATTAAAAAATGGGGAAAGCCTTGAACATATACTTCTCCAAGGAGGACATACAGAGGATCCAGAGACACATGAAAAGATGCTCAGAATCGCTAGCTATCAGAGAGATGCAAATTAAAATCACAATGAGATACCACTTTACACAGGTCAGAATGGCCATCATAAACAAAGCAACAAACAACAAATGTTGGAGAGGTTGTGGGGAAAAGGGGACCCTCGTTCACTGTTGGTGGGATTGCAGACTAGTACAACCATTATGGAAAACAGTATGAAATTTTCTAAGAACACTAAAAATGAATATGCTTTTTGACCCAGCAATTCCCCTGCTAAGAGTATATCCTAAAAACCCTGAATCACCAATCCAAAAGAACCTATGCACCCTGATGTTCATAGCAGCACAATTTACAATAGCCAAGAGTTGGAAGCAACCAAGGTGCCCATCAGTAAATGAGTCAATTCAAAAACTATGGCACATTTACACAATGGAATTGTATGCAGCAGAAAGAAAGAAGGAGCTCCTACCCTTTGCAACAGCATGGATGGAACCAGAAAGCATTATGCTGAGTGAAATAAGCCAGGTGGTGAAAGACAAATATCACATGATCTCATCTTTAACAGGAACTTAAACAACAAAACAAACAAGCAAACGAAATATAACTAAAGACACTAAAATACAGAACAGGCTGACAGGGACCAGAGGGGAGAGGGGAGAGAATATCAGGGGCAAAAGGGTAAGAATTCACTAGAAAAAATGTAAAGGACCCATGGACAAAAGGAAAGGGGGGGTGGGAAATGGGAGGGAGGTGGGAGCACTGGGAGGGGTGGGCTGGCATGGGAGTAAAAGACAGAAAACTGTACTTGAACAATAATTGAAAAAGAAATAAAAAGAAAGATAGGCATTCCTGATGAAAAACAAAACAAAAAACAAAAACAACAACAACAACAAAAAAGAAACCCAGAATGAAAAATACAAACATTTCAAAGAAACAACCTAAGCCTATGCCCACAAGAACTTGAGGAAGAACAAAGACAGCACAGAGCAAGTAGAAGGAAGGAAATTACCAACATCAGAGCAGAATTACATGACATAGAGACTAAAAGCACAATTCTAAGGATCAATGAATCCAGGAGCTGGTTTTTTGAAAAGGTTAACAATATTGACAAGACTTTAAGCAGGCTCATCAAGTAAAAAAACAAAGGGGACCCAAATAAACACAATCAGAAATGAAAGTGGAGAGATTACAACTGATACCACAGAAATACAAATTTCTGTAAGGAGTGTAAGAAATTAATATGAAGAACTGTATGCCAAGACATTTGAAAATCTAGGTGAAATGGACAGGTGAAATGGACAATTTCTAGAAAAATATAATCTTCCAAAACTCAATGAGGAAGAATCAGAAAGTCTGAACACAGCAATAACAGCAAACAAACTTGAAGCAGTAATAAAAAAACTCCCAACAGGCAAAAGCCCTAGACCAGACAGTTTGACAGAATTTTCTACAAAGCATTTAAGGAAGCACTAACCCCTATCCCTCACAGGTTATTCCAAAAAGACCAGGAAGATAAAAGACTCCCAAACTCTTTTTATGAAGCCAGCATCCTCCTAATTCCAGAACCAGACAAAGACACAACAAAGAGAAAACTTCAGGCCAATATTACTGATGAACATAGATGCTAAAATCCTCAACAAAATAGTCACAAACCATATCCAGCAATACATTAAAAAGATCATACACCATGACCAAGTGGGATTCACCCCAGGGATGCAAAGATGGTTCAATATTCGCAAATCAGTAAATGTAATACATCACATAAACAAAGGCAAAGACAAAAGTCACATGATCATATCAATAAATGCATAAAAAGCATTCGATAAAGTATAGCACTCATTTATAAGAAAAACACTCAGCAAAGTGTGACTAGAAGGAGCATTCCTCAACATAATAAAGGCCATATATGAGAGACCTGTAGCTATCATCATGCTGAATGGGGAAAAACTAAAATCTTGCCCGCGAAGATGAGGAACAAGACAAGGTTGTGCACTTTCACCACTTCCATTCAACATAGTTGTGGAAGTTTTAGCCACAGCGATCAGACAAGAAAAGGAAATAAAAGGCATCCACATCACAAAGAAGGAAAGAAAACTGTCATTGTTTGCAGATGACATGATAGTGTACAAAGAAAATCCTACAACCTCTGCCAAACTGCTAGACCTAATAAATGAATTTGGAAAAACAGTGGGATACAATGTCAATATTCAGAAATCAAAGGCATTTTTGTATACCAACAATGAAACAGCAGAAGCAGAAATCAAGAACAAAGTCTCATTTGATACAGCAATAAGAAAATTAAAATACTTTGGAATAAACATACGCAAGAAGGTAAAAGACCGCTACTCAGAAAAGTACACAACACAGAAGAAATCAAGGAAGACACAAATTGAAACATATATTTTGTTCATGTACTAGAAGAATTAACATCATCAAAATGTCCACACTACCCAAAGCAATTTACAGATTCAATGCAATACCTATTGAAGTACCAATGGCATATTTCACAGACATAGAACAAACACTTCAAAAATTTATATGGAACCATAAATGACCCAAAACAGCTGCTGTAATTTTGAGAAAGAAGAACAAAGTAGGAGGGATCACAATACCTGATACCAAATTGTATTACAAGGCCACTGTACTTAAAACAGCCTGATACTGGCATAAAAACAGACAGAGAGACCAATGGAACAGAACGGAGAGCCCAGAAATAAACCCTACAGTCAATTAATATTCGATACAGGGGGCAGCCACAAAAAAACAAAGTAAAAATAGCCTCTTCAATAAATGGTGTCGGGAGAGCTGGACAGGTATATGCAGAAAAATTAAAATCCAAGGACCAATTTACACCATACACAAAAATAAATACAAGGTGGATAAACGATTCAAGTAAAAGTTGTGATACTATTAAAGTCTTAGAGGAGAACATAGGCAGGAAAATCTCAGATATTTCATGCAGCAACTTTTTAATTGATATGTCTCCTAGAGCAAGGGACATAAAGAAAAGAATAAACAAATGGGATCTCATCAAAATAAAAAGCTTCTGCATGGCTAAAGAAAACAGTATTAAAATAAAAAGAGAATCAACCATATGGGAAAATATATTTGCCAATATATTGGTTTATTCTCCGAAATATATTAAAAACTACGAAGAGAAGCTACCCAATTAAAAAAAGGGTGAAGGACTTGAAAAGACATTTCTCCACAGAGGACCTACAGAGGATCCAGAGACACATGAAAAGATGCTCAGAATTGCTAGCTACCAGAGATTCAAATTAAAACTACAATGAGATACCACTTTACACAGGTCAGAATGGCCATCATAAACAAAGCAACAAACAACAAATGTTGGAGAGGTTGTGGGGAAAAGGGAACCCCAGTGCACTGTTGGTGGCACTGCAGACTGGTACAACCACTATAGAAAACAGTATGGAATTTTCTCAGAAATCTAAAAATGGATCTGCCTTTTGACCCAGCAATTCCACTGCTAGGAGTATATCCTAAAAACCCTGAAACACCAACCCAAAAGAACCTATGCATCCTGATGTTCATAGCAGCACAATTTACAATAGCCAAGAGTTGGAAGCAACCAAGGTGCCCATCAGTAAATGAATGGATCCAAAAAGTATGGTACATATACACAATGGAATTGTATGCAGCAGAAAGAAAGAAGGAGCTCCTACTCTTTGCAACAGCATGGATGGAACTGGAAAGCATTACGCTGTATGAAATAAGCCAGGTGGTGAAAGACAAATACCATATGATTTCATTTTTAACAGGAAGCTAAACAACAAAACAAACAAGCAAGCAAAATATAACCAAAGACATTGAAATAGAGAATAGGCGGACAGTGAACAGAGGGGAGAGAGGAGGAAATTTCAGGGGAAAAGGGGAAGGATTTACAGGAAGTAGTTTAAGGGACACATGGAGAACAAATAAGGGGGGGGTTGGAAATGGAAGGGAGGTGGGGAGCACTGGGCCGGGTGTGGGCTGGGATGGGAGTAAAACACAGAAAACTACTTGAACAACAATTAAACAAATTAAAAAAAAAAAAGAAGACATGGATGATGAACACCTTAAGGATCACTGGCAAGTTTGGGCCCACCCTGAGTGTGAAAGTAATGACCTATGAAAATGGAAAATCCAAAGGCTTTGGAATTGTACACTTCAAAAGGCATGAAGATGCACAGAAATCTGTGTATGAGATGAGTGGAAAAGAGCTTAACAGAAAACAAATTTATGTTGCCTGAGCTCAGAAAAAAGTGGAAGGGCAGATGGAACTTAAGTGCAAATTTGAACAGGTGAAGCAAGATAAGATTACCAGATATCAGGGTGTTAACCTTTATGTAAAAAATCTTGATGATAGCATTGATGCTGAACTTCTCTAGAAAGTTTTCTCCATTTGGTACAATCACTAGTGCAAAGGTTATGATGGAGGGTGGTAGGGACAAAAGGTTTGGTTTTGTACGTTTGTCCTCCCCAGAAGAAGCTACTAAAGCAAGTCACAGTAATGAATGCTAGAATTGTGGCTACCAAGCCATCATATGTAGCTTTAGCTCAGTACAAAGAACACCAGGCTCACCTCACTAACCAGTATATGCAGAGAATTGCGAGTGTGAGAGCTGTGCCCAACCCCAGACTCAACCCCTACCAGCCAGCACCTCTTTCAGGTTACTTCATGGCAGCTACCTCAAAGACTCAGAACCATCCTGCATACTATCCTTCTAGCCAAATTGCTCAACTAAGACCAAGTCCTTACTGGACTGCTCAGGGTACCAGATCTCATCCATTCCTAAATATGCTCGGTCCTATTTGCCCAGCCGCTCCTAGACCACCGTTTAGTACTATGAGACCAACTTTTTCACAGGTTCCAGGAATCATGTCCACACAGCGTACTGCTAACACATTAACAAAGACAATGGGTCCACGTCCTGCAACTGCTGCTACTGCAGCTACTCCTGCTGTCCGCAGCATCCCATAGTACAAATACACTGTGGGAGTTTGCAATCCTCAACATTGTAATGCACAGCCACAATACCATGTAGTAGCCTGCTGTTCATGAACAAGGTGAGGAGCCTTGAACTGCTTCCATGCTGGCATCTGCCCCACCTCAACAGCAAAAGCAGATGCTGGATGAATGGCTGTTTCCTCTCCTTCAAGCCATGCACCCTACTCTTGCTGGTAAAAAATCATTGGCATGTTGTTGGAGACTGATAATTCAAAATTTCTTCATATGCTTGCGCCTCCATTGTCTCTCCATTCTAAAGTTGATGAAGCTGTAGCTGTACTACAAGCCCACCAAGCTGAAGAGGCCTCCCAGAAAGCAGTGAATCGTGCCACTGGTGTTCCAACTGTTTAAAACTGATCAGGAGCCCCGAAAAGAAACTTGTGCTTCACTGAAGAAAAATACCTAAACATCAAAAAACTTAAATATTATGAAAAAAACATTGCAAAATAGAAAATAAATAAAAAGGAAAGGAAACTTTGGACCTTATATACTGAGCAAATGCCAGGTCTAGCAAACATAATGCTAGATCCAGATTACTTATTGACTTAAAAACAACACCCCACCCCCACGCCAAATAGTGAAATATAAAAACAAATTAATGTTTTATAGACCCTGGGAAAAACTTTCAACAAGTACAAAAATTTAAAGCATTCCTTTCTTTATTTTTGTAATTCTTTACTATGGAATAGCTCAGAATGTCAATTGAGTTTTAGATAACAAAACTGATAATTAAGGAATTGTAACTTGGATTATAAAATTCTTGCTTTAATAAATACTCCTTAAATAGTGAAAAAAATAAAGTGATAAGAACTGTAGCTAAGATTCAAAAATGAAACGAACATGTGTAAACCCTTAATTTATCATAATTATACCCTTAGGTTTCTTCCTGAAAGTACCTTGATATTACCTGTTATGCCTTTTACTTTTTTCACATTTTACTTGAAAGCTTTTTCCCCTCTGCTTTTATGTATTCTCCAATTCCCTCCCTCCCCTCATACAACTTCTCACACAAAAACATCTAGAATATGAAGGAGTACAATTAGGTTTAACAAAAGAAAGAAGAAAAGTTCAATCCTGACAAAGTTAGGACCTGATGTCAAGATCAGGTCATACATGGAACCTGAAGCCTCTTCACTGATGAATTAAAGAACCCCTTATATTATATACTGGATTCCTTAGCTTATTTAATCCTTTTTGTCAGTATCTTCCAGAATTCCTGGAACAAATTTTGTAGTTTCTTTAACTTAATCAATTTATGCAATCATGATTTACACTTGCCTTACCTAGTGCCTTTCGTTAGAATTCTATCTTTGAGGACAGATATGTAAGGTTTTCAAACTTGGGAAGAAAAGCAGCTCCATTCGGGATCCATTAGTTATGAATTAAAAGAGGGTTGTATAAGAACCAGGTAGCAAGACAAGGTATTTCAAAGAAAAAAATCAGTCAAGAACAGCAAAAAGGAACAAATGAACTGTTGAGAAGGATTACCTTGATTTAAATTTTAAATTCTATTCACCTACTGTCAAAAATATCCTTATACTTAGGATACAGAAATACCTTACCTTCCACCACGTCCAACCCGTCTTCGTGCAAATCCAATACATCTTTGGGGTACGGTGAGGGTAGTTAAGCAGTATCTATATCGCACATCCCCTAATCCTCCATCTTTAGGACTTGTCCAAGGCCAGTTGCCAGTTTGGTCTAAGTGAGGCTTAAAACAAAAATCCAAATTATTTTATTTGGCCAGTTAAAGGTAAATAGTTTATTTAAAAAGAGAGCCTGAAACTTACAGCATAGTACTGACAGCCTGCTTTCCTACGGAAAGCAAAGGGACCATCTGGATCATTTTCTTCCTCAGCTTCCGAAGAACCAGACAAAACCTTTAAATAAAATGCAGTGAGTCAAAACATTTGACTTTTTACATTCTTCCTCTATATTCATAGAAAAGTTCTTGTATTTACCTGGGAGAGAGGTTCTTCATCGGAGCTGGGGAAATCATATTGATTTAAATCTTTAGCATTAAAGACTGGCAGTGCAGCAGGACCCGTCTGTTGAGGAGGAGGCGCAGCAGCAGACGATGGTAAGACTTTAGGCTTCTTTTCATATTTACGTTTAGGTCGGATAAGATCAGGTTTATCTTGCTGCAATAAAGTCATGAACTAATCAAACATTAGGAAACTATGTTCAACAAACTCATAGTTTTAGGGCAGTTTTAAAAAGAAGTTTACTGTTGTAATATTGGCATTCATATTGATGTGTAGGAAAAAAGGCAAAAAAGATCAGAGGCAAAAATGGTATTTGTTGGGAAGGAAAAGATCATGGCAAGTATCATAATTATGTAATATACTAAATATTTCTGTCAAGTTTTATGCAGTTTATGGCATTATGGTGTTCTGGGAAAAGTTAATTACATAATTATTATTTATAAGCTCTACAGTTATATCAACAGGCATGATTTGAATCAAAAGCTGGCTTTGCAGCATATTTCATGGTACAGTTATGTATAAATTTTATGTTTCACTCTGATTCTAGTGATAAAATACTACTCCATTATCAGCTGTTACAATCACAAAACTTTATATCACCTTATTAATTTTAAACTCCTTCACATCCACTGCTTCCTGATGTTTAAACTGATTGCTATTAGTAATAGGGATGATGGGGATGGCATAAGTAGGTTTCACTGGCTGTCTCTGTGCCATAACCTCAGACATAATTTCTCCATTGTAGTCACCCAAATTATACCTGAAATTAAAAAAAAGAGAGTTAAAAAGTTCTGTAAGTACTTATCCTTATGACTATTAATTATAAACACTGATTAGACTTGGTAAAATTACAGTTAAACTATGATTAATTTGGTGAATGCTTATTAAAATTAAAGATTACATAATTCCTTTTGTTTCTTTCTTTCACTTTTTGGCTTATACCTTTATCTTGGCACCATAAATAAAAGACTGTGGAAAAAAAGCCAGAAAAGAAAAACCACCAAAGGTTTGATGAACATTAACTTAGAAATTTTGGTGAAAGATTTGCTGGAGATGTTGAAATTAATGCTTAAAATGATGCTGAGAAACTTTCTCCTAATCTGAATTGCCTGTGCTATAAAGCTCATTTTTCTGAACTGAATCATAAGAAACTAAATAGTGTTTTTTTTTGCGGGGTGAGGGGGTGGATAGGAACTAGGTGATAAGGGACTAAGGCTTCAAGTTTTCATTGTGTACCTTGCTGAATGGTTATTTGTGTTAAAATTACAGACCTTACTCTCTCCTCTATAAAATAAACACTTTAACAAATGTTATCTCTTATAACTCTGCACACACTCACATAAGGACAAAAGAGTAAGATTTCAAAATGAAAATACCTAGCATATTTTAATTTTACTGAACAGTCACTTTCAAAGAAAATGAATAGAGAGAGACACATGTGCAAAATTATACTAAGCATAAATCGTACCACACATTTAAAAGAAGATATTTCTGGAGTTAAAGATAACTGCTTAGGAAATAAATTAATGCAGTATACAAAATGCTAATTCTACCATACTTTCTAATGTACTATAGTACATTTTAATAAAAATGTACTATACCTCTTTTCCATAATTTCCAGTGTTAAGTGCAATAGCTCCCTTTTACTTTTCTCTCTTCTTTTTATCATCTCTAGAATAGTAACAGCTCGACTTAGATCTCGACGCAGCTTGAGCATTTTTTCATAAGAGGCTTCATCATTTTTGCGATTCTGCAAATATAAAGTTGTAATAAGAATTCCTAGTTAGTGGCATTCTATACATAGCTACTAATGTATGTAAGAATATATGTACTTGAAGGGCTAGAAGAGTAGTTAAAAACACTGAAAGGGGGCATGGATCACTGGGAAATCAATTTTGTATATGATTTTAAATGGTTGAACATTAAAATATACCAATTTATAATCATTATTTTTCATTTTACTGTATAGGAACTCTATTTGAGCACAAAACATAGCCTCCAGATACTGAGGTATTCATAACTATAAGTAGTTTTTCTTACGTAAAAAAATTGTAAAATTTCCCCAATTCACTTACTTTTCGAGTCTGCATTTTCTCAGTGCGTCTTCTAAAAGCCACATAAGGATCATTTGTGCTGGAACCATCTCGCTTCTCTTGTTTTACTGATGGGATAAGAGATGGTCCTCGACAGCTTTTTCTCTTTTTAATCCAGTATTCATATACTTCTCTAATTAATTCATCGTCTTCTTTTAGTAGTAATTTGGCTTCCTGCAGACTGACTGGCTAAATGTAAAATTATTATGTCATTTTCATATAAGACATATATAAGGTTCAAAGGTACTTCCAAATTTAAATGACATCAAAATAACAGTATTTACAACAGCAACACAGAGAATACCTTAGATACATTAGTCGTCAAGCTAGATGCTTTATATATTGTTTTATTTTTAATTTTCACTACAACCCTATGATATCTGTCAGCTCTATTTTACAGATGGGAAAATTGAGGCACACAGAAATTTAAATATCTTGCTCAAGATTATACAGGTTATAGTAGGCAGAGACAGGATAAGACTTCATGCTTGCTAATCATAAGCCTGCTCACTTACCCCTCCCCAACACTGCATTGGATTGGCCAAAAAGGTCATTTGTTTTTTTTCCCATAAGCTGGCTCTAGTAGTACTTAGCTTAACTTCATTTGAAACAATTTTGTTAGACTGTACTATGATGGCTGTCATATTAGCATACATTTAAAAAAATCAAAATTAGTGAATTTTTGTGTAGCTATTTTGATACTGAAGATAGAAGAAAATATATAACATTTTAGGCATATCATGCTTTATTATTCTCTTCTTTATTATTTCAAGAAAGGTAAAAACACAATATACAAAAATACAAAAAAAAATTTGAGCAGTGTATGGAAAAGGTGCTATGACTGATTGTGTCAAAAGTGGTTTGCCAAGTTTCATGCTGGAGATTTCTTGCTGAACAGTATTCGACAGGCCAGTTGAGGTGGACAGTGATCAAACTGAGACATTAATCAAGATCAATATTATACCATTAAGGAGATAGGTAACGTACTCAAACTTTCCAAATCAATAAAGTTATCGGTAAAAAAGAAAAATGCGTATCTTATTTTATGGAAAAAACAGAACAGACTTTTTGGCTAACCCAATACTATTTCCATATGAATATACACACACACTTTTTATATATACATTGATGTTGTACCTGCTGACCACTGCCTTTTTCTAGACGGTCAATCATCTCCTCAAATTGTAATGGGAAAATGTCCATTTTCTTTTTTAATTTATTCACAAATACTTCATCTTCAGAATCCAAATCATAGTCAGGCTGTTCAGCATCCAAACTAAAAGCTAACAGAAGAAACCATAAGCAATCTTTACTGTGTCACTCCGCTGACAAACCTTCTAACAGATATCCGGATAAAAACAAGACCTAGACTTTCTAAAGAAGTAAGAAAGATTTTTTTGTTTTTGGATTTTGTTTTCAGATATAAATCTAAGCTTATAGATCTTTCCCACATTTAAAGTTCAAGAAACTAGACTATCTTTACTGTTAATATAAATATGTGATAAAAGACAATGGATATGGCTCCACTCCCAAAAGCAAATAAACTAGAAGTCCATTATTAAGAACATAGAGATTATAAAATGTATTGGCTTGGACTATGTGAAAGTTCTGTAGTTCAAAACCTGATAAATTATGAGCAATTTCAATATGGTTCAATATAATCTAAAAAGATATGGTTTTTAAATAAGATTGTTTCTAGAATATTTAAAGTCCCATTTTATAAATGACTTAACTACTTTACCAAAAGTTTAGGGAGTAGAGTTAAGCTGAGGTGTCAGTTAGAAGCCACTGCCAACAGCTGTAATAACTATCACTCAGTGAGTGTACTCTGGGCTAAGGAGGTTCATGTCCAAATACATATTTGTGTCCTCATAAGACTCACTGTCATGGTGACAGAAATGTGAGGTGCTTCCTATGTTTGTCAATATTTGAAAAAGGGGCAAGAACCACTGCTCTATATTATCAAATGTCATTTAATTACTTAGCAACATGAGGCAAGGCTGACGAAAATGTAGTGTTGAGTAGTTTTATATCATAACTTGTCTCACATCTTTCCTTTGCTTAAATTCCTCCAACTTCCTATCATCTTAGAATCCAAATCCTTACAATGATGAGGCCCTTTTTGATCTACGTTGTACAGTCTCATCAGTACCATATTGTAACCTAGCAACATTAAATTTCATGTCTCATACAGCAAGCTATTTCATGTCTTCAAGTTTTACATTAGTTGTTTTCTGCCTGTCCACCTAATATACGACTATTTATTCTTTAAAAAACCCAACCTGATGTCTACTCCTGTGAAGTACAGCATAGGGAATATAGTCAATAATACAGGTTGGGGCAAAAGCAGGTTTACAGTTTTTCCAAGTAGATAATTCAATAATTAATAAATAATACAAGCATAACCTGTTTCACATACTCAAACTGTAAATCTGCTTTTGCCCCACCCTGTATTGTAACAACTATGTATGGTGCCAGGTAGATACTACACTTAACCAGGGACCACTTTGTAAATCATGTGTTTAACCACTGTGCTCTATACCTGAAAGTAATATAAAATAATATTGAATGTCAACTGTAATTGAAAAATAAAAAGAATGTATTATACCATTGTTTCATTTCCTATTTTGACCCATATCACACTTCTATCACATTCTTAATTAAAGTAAATGAGTATTAAGATTCCCTCATAAAAATCTGTATGTTAACACATCTTTAAAAAAATGTTTCCCCTTCATCCAAGGGTATTTTTTCATTGCTTTTACAGAGAGGAAGAGGGAGAGAGTACATGCCCAAACCAGGGATGGTATGCGCCAGGTCAAGAGATGGAACCTACAACCCTAGGTATGGGCCCTGACTGGGAATCAAACTCCTAACGTTTTGGTTATGGGATGACATTCCAACCAATTGAGCCATTCCAGCCACAGATATATATTAACATCTTTGCCTCCATATTTCTTGCAACCACAGGCTCTCCAATGATTTTTCATAATCTGATCGTTTGTTATTGCTATGTAAACAGACCTTTTAGACATCTGAAAGTAGATTAAAACTTTATTGGATTAAAAATACTTGTTTTTCTTGTCTCTAACCAAGATAATCCATATTTGTATTGTTTAATAGGGTAACCACTAGCCACGTGTGTCTAATTAAATTAAAATTCAGTACCTCAGTCACATTGGCCACATTTCAAACCACTAATAGTGACATGTGGCTAGTGCTGTACCAGACAGGAAAGATTATAGAACATTTCCATCATCATTGAAAGTTCTATTAAAGAGTGGTGATGCAGATAATTCAGAAAACCAACTGAAAAACTGATAGGGGCCACCTGACAATGTTCTGCCTCCTTAAGGGCATATTTTACATATTTTTAGGGTCTCATTTACACATTACTTCTGTATCCTTCACTATAAAGTTGATTTTTTCCTTAGACCAAATTCACTTACAAACCTTAACTATTTATAAAAATTAACTAAGCTTACCTAATACCAATTTACTCTTACATTATCAAAATATATTTGACATACTTCTGTCATATGTTTTATCATCAATGTCAATCATGTTCAACATATCAGGCAAAAGAATCAAGACTGGAAAAGAAAATCCTATCCAAGGGATCTCAGTGTGTTTTCCAGTGAAATTAATAAGTATCTGAGAGTCAGACTGCTCTAGCCTCTACAGAAAGTTATTCTTTCACTTGGTACAAATACACCTAAGATATTAAAATATAAAGAGAGCCAATTTTTGATCAGATATAAAATACTAAAATTACAGAAAAAAGTTAAAATTAAAAATATTCACTTTGGGAATATTTTTTGGTCATTTGACCAAAATAAACTTATAGGCAATGACTGATGGTCCTAGAAATAAGAGAGGATTCAATTTTCTGGGCCACATTACTGTGCTCAAAGCAGAAAATAGGCTACAGAGAGAATCAGGCCAATGGGTTGCCTCCTGTAATTAAGTTCTGACAACTAAAATGAGAACTAGCTAGCCAATAATTATTAAATAATGGGAGCCATACTGTAGAAGCTGACTTCTTTAAAAATATTTAATAGGGAAAAACAAAGATATGTGTGTGGTTAAACAAAATAAAGTATAATGTGTTGGGAACTGCCCTGCCTGGTTTCAGAGCTGTAACCCCATGGCTACGGCTGAGTGAGAGACCTTGGGACCCTAAGCCACTAAGGAGACAAAGCTTATTCCCCTGGCAGGAGCACCGCCTCTGTCAACTTTACTTCACCCTGCTTGGCCCCCAGTGCATGACCATTAAGATTCCTCAAGGGAGGAATGACCTAAGACAGGCATGGTCATGAGGGGGCCCTCAGGCAGGGACTTTCAGGGCTATGGAAAAAGGGGATGATAGACCCTCACCCCTTGGCTTTCACATAGCCCCAGTCCTCATTCTGTCTGCAAGAAGTCTTCTAATCTCTTGGCTGCTCATACTTCCCCTGCCTGACCTAAGCCTGAAACAATGCTGGAGGTGGGTGTGGCCCTGTGCTGGAAAGGGTGGGTTCCTGGAGGCGATCAGGCCTAAGAAAGAATCTGTGCAATCCTGTGAAAACTGCTTTGGTTAGAATGCTCTCAATTAAATGATAAGGGTCCTAGCATGAAGTGAGTTTGTTTCCCAAAGTTTTATGGCCCTTTAACTATCTGACCATGACTCAGAATAAGCCTTCAGAGTTCTTTGGATGTTATCTATTGCTTAATCATTTTGGCCTGACAATGATTGAAGAGCTTTATGTATGTATATATCCTGTATTCCTGTGCAAACTGAACCCAATAAAACCCTGTCAAGGCAAGGACAGAGGTGCTCTCCCCTTGAGAAAGTGGCCATGCGGTCCCTTTTCCTCCACAGGACTCAGCACTCCGTTTGAATTTGTCTCACCTTACTGCGGGCTGGTGTCCTCATCAATAATGCACATAGGGAGAAAATGCAATAGAAAATAAACCTAAGCAGAAAGAACACCATATACATAAACTGATTATTTTAAATCAAGTGGTACAAGCCATGGTACTTGCAGATTTAAGAGTCCAGTGATAGAGATGAAACGTATATAAATGTTTATGTAACAAATACCATATTGTGGCTCACACTAAGTGTAAACAGTGATCCCTCACCTATCGTGGGAGTTACATTCCAGAGACGCCCCATGATAGGTGAAAATCCACGAAGTAGTGGTATTATATTTATTTTATTATTTATATATATTTTAAGGCTTCATAAACCCTTCCCACACCCCTTAAACCTTTCTACACTCTTAAACCTACGTAATTTTAACAACATATAAAATTCTATATGGGTACTCACCAGTGATGTCCATTGCTATTTCTCAGTTCACTTATTGCAGCTTCACTGTATCACAGTTTCCATGATACAGTGAAGGGTATGTATGTGGTAGGTATGTCTACCACTCCAGAAGGTATTTTAAAATAGAAAAAGCAAATAATGAAATAATATTTGGGTCCATGAAAATGGCACAAAATGTGGATTAGGAAAAGAGTATAATCCCTGATTAAAAAACAGACACACTAGCCAAGGTAGAGGAAAAATTTCTCAGAACAGAAATGGTAAATAGGTGTCTAACTCTCAACGACTACTTGCAAAACTCCTGGAATAAATTCTGAGCAGCAGAAAAGACTACCACAATAGTGATATTTACTATGAAATGGTAGGTATTTGACATCTTTGTCTTTGACCTAAGGCAACAAAACTATTACTGGCTAACCAGACAAGGATCTTCTTTGAATGTACTTTGGGAGAGTAAATGGAGAAACCTGCATTTGAAAGTTCTGAAATTCTTTTTTAGCCCTGACCACGGGGTGGCTAGGTTGGGTTGGGTGTCATCCTGCAAAGCGAAAGATTATTAGTTCCATCCCTGGTCAGGACACCTGTCAGGGTTGCAGGTTTGGTCTCTGGTCAGGGTACAGACAAGAGGCAAGTGATCACTGTTTCTCATATCGACAGACATTTTCCGCTCTCTCCTTCTCCCTCACTTCCCCTCTCTTGAAAAATTAATAAAATTAAAAAGAAAAAGAAAAAATCATTTGTAGATAAAGCTCTGTGGCTCATGCTACAGATTTTTCCTGTCAAAAAGTAGTACCAGAAGAAAAATGCAGGAAGAATGTATGTATAGTAGGATGTAGAGGCAGGCAAAAAAGGAGAAAAATATGTATTCTTTCAGAATGAGGGCATAAAGACAGGATACATCTGTATCTGACAGGCAATATAAAAGTAAGCTCTATGTGAACCTGTTTTTAAAAAATATTTTAATTTATAATTAAGTTTAAACTTATAGAAGCTGCGAAATAAAACTATAAGAATTCCTGAATTTTTTTTTACCCAAATTCACCCGCCGTTAAAATAATATTCTATTTCATCATTTGCATGTGTGCAAGGGTTCTCTTTCTTCAGTGTTCTCTTTACACATACACACACACTCTCTCTGTTTCTCTTTATTTTTTGAGCCATCAGAGTAATATACATCATTCTTTACTGCAAAATATATTTCAGAGTATATTTCCTAATAGAGATTCTTTTATAATCATAGTACAGTCATCAATCTCTTAAATTTACATTCATACAATGTAACCTCCTATCTATATTCCAATTTGTCAGCTAATCTAATAATTTATAATGTTCTCTCCCTCCAGCATAGGGCAAGTCTAGGATTAGGTATTATTTTCCTTAGTCAACTGTAATATGGAACATTTCCACAGTCTTTGTCTTTAAAAAAAAAAGATTTTCGCCCTGGCTGGTGTAGCTCAGTGGATTGAGCACATGCCTGCGAACCACATGATCGAGGTTCGATTCCCAGTCAGGGCACATGCCTGGGTTGCAGGCCAGTTCCCAGCAGGGGACTCACAGGAGGCAACCATACATTGATACTTCTCTCCTTCCCTTCCCCTCTAAAAGATGAATAAATAAAATCTTAAAAAAATATTTTCAATCACAGTTGACATTCAATAATATTTTATATTAGTTTCAGGTGTATAGCATAGTGGTTAGACTTTTTTTATTAAAGTTATAGTGATCCCTGCAAAAAAGTCTAGAACCTGCCTTGTGCCATATAGTTATAATATTATTGAATACATTCCCTATGCTGTACTTTACACCCCCATGCTTTGTCTTTTAAGACAATGATATTTTTAAAGAAGATATTCCTCTTTCCAGGATGTTATTATTATTTATTTATTTATTATCAACACATTCCTTATTTGTGTCTGATTTTTTCCCATTGTTATTAGTTCAGGTACTGTTGGCTGGTATACTATATAGTCAACTTTCTTAGTCTTCCTCAGGGTATGACATCTAGAAGTACACAATGATCATCTGTTCCTCATAAGTGATGATAAATTTGATCACCAGTCAAGAAATCTCCTGATTACTCCACTGGATTTTTTTCCATCCTTATAACTAGTAAGCAGTTTGTGGGAGAGGTTAAGATCATGCAAATATCCTGTTCCTCATCCAAGTTTCATCTTATATTGAGCACACACTGATGATTCATATATGATCCAATCATCATGGTGCTTGTGAAATTAATTCCCCAACTCCAATCCTCTCTTACATGTACATTCAGCACTTGGCACTCCACCGTAAAAGCATGAGAGGTACTCTTCTCCACTACTCATCTGTTTATCATCACTTTGGACTAATGAATTCCTACCTTTTCAATGGCTTATAATTCATCATTGTACTTATATATTCCCTTGTTTAGATTGTCCCAGAATCAGCCAGCGGAAATTCCCTTGTCCCTGTGAGAGCCTCATTTCTGGCATGACAAGATGTTCCAGGTTCATCTAGTACCTAACCTGCCCCAGCCCTGGAATCAGCCATTTCTCCACAGTTTTGGTTCCATTTAGCAGAATGGATTAAAAAATAGGTGCTAGGTATGCTCATTGTGGCTGAAAATTTTTGCTTCTTTACCCTTCCAGTGGACAGGACTAGAAATGCATGTACCTGTAACTACATACACATATACATATATAAATATATATCAAGACTTTAAAAAAAATGTTTCCTTTGAGGATTAACAGAACTTTGAAACCCAAGTACATGGGGAAGAGGGAGAAAGAACAGTTCTTGTCTTCTGGTCAGAACTGTTTTGTCCTCTCTTCCAGTATAAATAGAAAAGAAGCTCTACCTGTATAATCTAAAAGCTTTACAGGTCACCAGTCTGAAGAGAAAAAAAAAACATTAAGAGTCTTTGGATAAGGAAATGTTGAATAATACTCAGTGAAATAGCTTAGAAGGTACCCACAGTCTGGAACTAAAGAAGGAGATAATGATTTTTATATGGGTTTCTTTCTTCAGAGTTCTGACTATGATGATCTCTTCCCTAAGCCAGTTGAAGAAAAGAAGAGTTGAGAATGTCTAAACTAATGTTGAATGAAATGTTAACAGATAACATGTAATGAATACATTTGGAAAATGCTTGGCTAAAACAAACTTTTTTTTTAGCCACAACACTCCAGAAGCCTATAAATACAGTAATACAGTGTGTAGCAAAAGTATCATAGATGTTCACATGGAAAATAATACTCTGGGGGTGAGGAAGGGGATACAATACACAATTCTAACATGTCTGGTGACTGTTTTTTTAGGATATACTAATTATCATCTTTAAAACTCAAGTCTTCCGGCCAAGATAAAGGCATAGGTGGAAACACTGTGCCTCCTTGCACAACCAAGTTTAAAAACAACAAAGCTTTAGTAACAAAAACACAACCAAATACAGGAAATTGAACTATATGTAAGCCCGACAACAACAAACCGTTCAGCCAGACAGATAAACCAGGTGAAGGAGTGAGCAGTGAGACGGACTGCTCAGGCCACAGGGGCAGGAAGCAGCAGAGGGGACCGCCATTGCCCCTCTTTGACCCTGCCCCCACATACAGCATCACAACCAGTGACTGAGTTGCCCTGCCCTGGTTAACACCTAGGGCTCTGCCCCTCATAGGTAATAGGCACGAACAGACCAAAACATCAGGGCTCAAGAAGAACTCAAAGCCCCAGGGCCAATAACTCTAAGCAACAAAGAAATAGCAAACCTCTCAGATGCACAGTTCAAAACACTGGTGATGAGGATGCTCACAGAACTGGCTGATTTTAGTCACAAATTAGAGGAACAAATGAAGGCTAAACTAAAATGAAAGGAAGGGAAATGCACAGGAAACCAATAGTGATGGAAAGGAAACTGGGACTCAAATCAAGGGGTGGACCAGAAGGAAGGAAGAAATGACCAAACACAAAAAAGTGAAGTTACAAGAATTCAAAAAACTGAGGAGAGGCTTAGGAACCTCCAGGACATCTCTAAACATTCCAACATCCGAATTATAGGGGTACCAGAAGGGGAAAACGAATAGCAACAAGTGGAAAACTTACTTGAACAAATAATAAAGAACTTCCCCAATCTGGCAAAGGAAATAGACTTCCAGGAAGTTCAGGAAACTCAGAGAGTCCCACAGAAGTTGGACCCAAGAAGGAACACACCAAGGCACATCATCATTACATTACCCAAGATTAAAATGAAGGAGAGAATCCTAAAAGCAGCAAGAGATAAGGGGACAGTCACCAACAAAGGAGTGCCCATCAGACTGTCAGTGGATTTCTCAAAAGAGACTTTACAGGCAAGAAGGGGCTGGAAAGAAGTATTCCAAGTCATGTAGTCCAAAAACCTACAGCCAAGATTGCTTTATCCTGCAAAGTTTTAGAATGGAAGGACAGATAAAGTGCTTCTCAGATAAGATCAAATTCAAGGAATTTATTATCACCAAGCCCTTATTATATGAAATGCTAGAGGGACTTATCTAAGAAAAAGAAGATAAAAAATATGAACAGTGAAAGGACAGCAAACTCACAGTTATTAACAACCACACCTAAAACAAAAGCAAACTAAGAGGACAGCTAGGTCAGGAGCAGAACCATAGAAATGAAGATCACATGGAGGGTTAGCAACAGGGGAGTGGGAGGAGGAGAAGGGGGGGAAGGTACAGAGAATAAGTAGCATAGATGGTAGGTAGAAAATAGGGGGGAGGGCAAGTGTAGTAGGGGAAATATAGAATCTAAAGAACCTGAGACACGTGTACATAAATTAAAGGGGGGAATGGTGGGGGAGGGGGTGTGCAGGGTGGAGGGGAATTAAGGGGGGTAATAGGACAACTGTAATGGCATAATCAATAAAATATATTTAAAAAACTCAAAAGAAGTTTGTCACTTTTAAGAGCTTTACGTAACAGAAATTAAGGGAATTGAAATGAACCAGTCCATATATGTAATTTGAGGCAATTTACTAGATTACCTAGCAGTCAAGATACAATGTTAACTTTGCAGAAATTTATGCTATAATTAGTTTTATTTATTATAGTATATTAAAAGGCAATGCCAATTTTTAAATTAACATCAATTTCACAATATTTTCCAGAAAACAGTATAAGAAAATTTGCCTAATAAAATTTTAGCAAATCCCATCCAACAATGTATGAACAAAATAATACACCATAGCCAAGTGGGACTTATTCTAGGTGTGTAAGGCTGGTTTGTGTATTTGAAAATCAACGGTGTAACCTACCATATCAACAGGCTAAAGAAGAAAAATCACATGATCCTATCAAATGAAAAAAATGCATTTTGACTTTCTTTCCAAAGACCATATTCTTCAAAGTTGTACTGATTAAAATTTTTCTGTACAAATAAACTATAATCATATTGTCATTTTATTACTATTATTTGATTACAATGTCAGCAAAGTGAATTCCTTTTTAAATATAGCACCTTTTGACTTTTCTGATCAGAATTTCCAGTAAAACATGTGTTGTGAAATTTGGTTATCGATAAACAGTCTATATTTGTAAAGCATGCAAATTTTTTTCTCATAGTAATGCTAATGTAAATTGATTAATGTAATTTCATCTTATTTAATCCTACTTAAACCTAAAAGCATGCATTTGTAAGATAACATAGCTTGTGGCTATGGAGTACAATGTGGCTCTAGTAAATCAATATAGGAAGATCACATTTAGAATTTCCACACTGACATGATTTTCCAGAGAACCAACTTTTAGGTACTAGAATTGGTTAAATTTGTGTAGAATGTTTGTGTCTGTGACTTATATGTAATTAAAGATATGGGTGTGTAAGAAAACACACTTCTTTGGTTCATCTCAAAGTCACCTTTAGTTGAATGAAATTATTATTTTTTTTTCTGAAGGAAATCAGTAAAGTCAGGTACAAGTTAAAGATGAAAAAAATCATATGTTAAAAATATCAAATGCTCCCTTCTACCATGTGAGGATACAAGAAGTCTATGGTCTAGAAGACAGCCCTTCTCACTAGACCATACAGATACCCTGATCTTGGACTTGCAGCCTCCACAGCTATCTCTGAGGGAATAACCAGGGCCTGAAATGTTATGAATCAAAATTGGTGAAACAAAAGGCTCTCCACACTCAAGAAGGGAATCAGGTATAGTCACTCTGGCTATGATGGTTTCAGGTATAAAACATAATGAAATAGACATGAGAGAGCTCTTTTCCTCACTGACTACTTGAAGATGGGCTGCCATCATAAACAACGTAATAAGTATCCAGACAAGAAGTTCACGACCAACAAATACTTCAGCAGAAATAAATGGTCATCAATGTCCTTCACCCTGGGAACTAAGACAAAAATTTGGGAAAAACTAGCTAAAATGTACATGGCCATACCATGTCATCTTTGTATTTGGATTCATAACCTATTTTGATGGTGGCAAAGCAACTGGCTTTGGCATGATTTACCATTCTCTGGATTATGCAAAGAAAAATAAACCCAATCACAGACCTTCAAGACATGGCCTGTATGTAAAGAAGATCTCAAGAAAACAGCAAAAGGCCCTGGCCATGCGGCTCAGTTGGTTAAAACACTGTCTAGATAATGCCAAGGTTGTGGGTTCCATATCTGGTCAGGGAATATACAAGAAGCAACCAATGAATGCACAAATAAGTAGAACAACAAAATTGATGTTTCTCTCTCCCACTAAAATTCAACTTAAAAAAAGGAAGCAAAACAAACGAATTGTGTACTCTATGGGATGACACAAAATTCTTAAAAAAAACAAACAAACAAACAAAAAAAACAGCAAAAAAACCCTACAAGAATGGAATAAAGAAAGTCAGAGAGACCACCAAAGCCAGTGTTGGTACTGGTAAAAAGTAGGAATAAATATTTTTCAGTGACTTTATCGATAGTGATTGTGCAGATTTTTCACGAGAGGATTAATAAACAAAAAAGTTTTAAAAAAATCAAATGTCAATATTGTTCTGGCAAGATCCAATATGGCTACCATGTTTACTTTTGGTTTTAACATTTAAGAAATAGTAAATGTTTAAAATCTAGAACAGAAAGTAGCTCATATGGAGAAAAAATTAAATGAGTTAGAAAGTAGTTATTGAGTTAAAAACTAGTTTCTGTATGTCCTTAGAAAGAACAATAAAAACAAAATAGATTTATATTGTCCTGAAAAATGTCTAGAAAGGCTCCTGGAAAAACTTCTTGGTTACAAATGTCAATAAGACAACAATGAAAGCTGATGCAATTTTACCTTGGTAACTTTTCAACTATATTTTTAAGTTTTCAAATCCTAGGGGATTGAGACAATGAAACATACATGAATTCTTAAATCTACAAGCTCTCAGCTGTTCAGCATTATATATGTTCGTTATCATAACATCATTTCTAATGAAGAACTTATCACTACCAAGTGAAACAAGTTACCAGTTAGAGCACTAAAATTGAAAAGATTAGTAGAAATACAGATCAAGGGTTGGCAAACATGGCCCACGGGCCGATACTGGGTTGCCTTCTTTTCTGTCAATAAAGAGAACACAGCCATGCCCACTTGTTTGTGTATTATCTATTGCTGACTGTGCCTTAAACAAGAGAGCCAAATACTTGTGACAAATGACTAAAATGATTCATAGAGCCTAAAATATTTACTATCTGAACCTCAGAAAGTTTGTCATTTGCTAACATTAGGAAGTTCTTTAAGACTATTAACATTACCATTTCTATACAGTAAGAAACCTGTTTCTATATCTGAGGCATATTCTTTATCTTATTTGTCTAAAGTAACGTAAGATTCCATGCTGAGATGAAACTAAAAATCTAGAATAAAAATGCTATCTTTTTTTGTCAGGTAAAAATCTCAAGTACAGTGTTAAAGTTGAAAATGGGCTCTAATAATGCTCATTTCATCCATGCTGGTTAATGAAATCAGTACTGAAAATGACCTTGAACAGATAAAAATCTTAAGATGATAGATACAGAAAATATAATTAGAGAGTAGTTACTTACGCTGTATGTGAATGAGCTGCTTTGGCATCTTAAATTCCCCAGGATAAATAGACTCATAGTAAGCAATATTACTTTCTGCCTCTGGGACAGGTATAACCATATTATCCCTCTTCTCGCCATATACTTGCTGTGCTGAAATAGCCCGTTGAAGATGGTGTTCCTTAAAGGAGGGAAAAATAGGTTAAGTTTATATATTAAAAATATAGCAAACAGAATGTATAGTCTTTTTTTTTTTAGATTTTATTTATTTATCTTAGAGGGGAAGGGAAGGAGGGGGGGAGAGAGAGAGAGAGAGGGAGAGAGAAAGAAATATCAATGTATGGTTGCCTCTCATTCGTTCCCTGCCGGGAACCGGGAACCAGGAACTGGCCTGCAACCCAGGCATGTGCCCTGACTGGGAATCGAACTGCGATCGTGTGGTTCGCAGGCCCGTGCTCAATATACGGAGCTATACCAGCCAGGGCCAGAATGTATAGTCTTATAAAGAGGTTTTTGTTCATTTGTTAAATTTAATTTCTTCAATTTGAGAAAAAGTACTACATTGAAATTGAGAGTTATATTATACAAAAAATTCCAAAAGTTGACTAAAACTGTTAAAGTTTGCATTTTACAGAGGAGATTCAAAAGAAAGTGGTTAAAAACATTTGAATTTGTATGAACAAAGCAGACTATGGATAAAAAATATTTTGCAGATTTTTAATCTATTCAGTACTTTCATGCAAATATGATCTTTTCAAAGAAAGGTAGAGATTTAGGTCCATTTAGTTGATGAAACTGACACGGATTCAAACCTGGTCCTTAGTCTGGAGTAAACCTTTTTGTATGAACTTCCATACCCCTTTCAAACAGTAGTAAAGACAGTATAAGAGTTGAAAGCACAGGCTATGGAGTTGGTGTCTCTTGGCAAGGTCCTTCATTCAATCTTCTAAATTTATTTCCTCCAATAAGAGAAAAACAGAATCTACCCGATAGGATTGGTTGGAGATTTAAGTAAGATAAATATACATAAAGTGTTTAGTATAATGTCTGGCATAACAGCTGTTCAAAATTAGCTTTGATTTAATCAGCACGAAGGGAAGATTTTTACAGTTTGTGATATTAACTAGCTGCCCTAAAAAGATCAAGTTCTCATCCAACCCTATAATCAATGAAATTGGTTAAGTATTTTATTAAGTTTAACATTTTTCTTAAATACTATATTTTGCCATGTATAATGCACACCATTTCACCCAAATTTTTGAGGGAAAAATAAGGATGCACATTTACACACATGTAGTACTAATTTTGTACCTATATAAATGTTTTTAATTCTTCTATGCTTATGCATTAAAAATGTAACTCTAGAAAGCATTAACAGTATCTGCATGCAAAATAATATCCTGGAGTACTGTAATTAATTTTGTTTCTAAACATAAATAACTGGATTCAAAAGTTAAAATGAAAGTTTTCCCCTGAAAGTTTGGGCCAAAAACATGGGCACTCATTATATACTGTAAAATATGGTATATAAAATACAAGTTCAGGGATGAAACTTATATGAAAAAACAAATTCCAGTCCTTATTAGCAGCCTCTATTAAATATATGTTTATATACATTTAAATGCACATATAGGATTCTATTGTGCAACATACAGAGCTTTATCCCTAGACCTTTGATCCCTCAGTTCACTTGATATAGTCTGTAGATCTTTCCATAGTGACACTTCTACTACAATTTTTACAACAGCTGCATTATATCCACTGCACTGTAGTTAAATAAATTATGGTCCATCCATAATTTAGAAAAACAATAAAAACAAAATAGATTTATACTGTCCTGAAAAATGGACCATAATTTATTTAACTACAACTGATAGGATACTCCCCCCTGGAAACAACCTAAATGCCAATCTTTCTTCCCGAATACTGCAAAAACCACTTCTGCACTAATATATACAAGACATTTTTCGTGGACTTGTAAAAGCATCTATAAAACAATTACATGGAAGTGCGGAAAGCATATATTTGAGGTTACAACAATGTACAAATTGACTGAACCTTGTACAACAAGGTTATGAATGATATTCGTATCATTCCTTGTAGTAACTTGACATCCATTTTGAATTTTAAAATCACCTATCTGATTTTAAAATTCGTCACCTGTCAATTTTTTACAATGATGTTTAAGTTTTCCTTTCCTTAAATGTTGCTGCTTTTTGTTCATTGTCAGAGCACTCGCCTTTTCCTTGATGTTTAAATACATGAGTAATTTACTTTTTAAGAAAATTAGTCCCAAGTAATACATTTTACAATTATTTTCCTGAAGTTTGACTTCTGATTTTGTTTAGAGTATTTTTTTCCATGCAGGAAAGTTTGAGCAAATTTATTAATCTTCTTATATTTTTCATCAGGCCTAATAACAGATACAAATATAAGTTGTATAGTCATAAACCAGGGTATATAAACAAATACTTCCCCTTTTATAACACATTATGATCTTTGATTCAGGTTGCCTAAGGGCCCTGGAGAGCTGGTAGAAACCAAAAGTGTAGGGCGGGGGTTCACAACCTGTGGGCTTTGAGTAAGTACTGATCTGGGCTTGCCAGGACTGGGCTGCTCAGCAGGTGAGCTTGAATGTAAGATGCTTTAATCATCCTGAAACCACTGATCTCTGCTCCTGGTCTGTGGAAAAATTGTCTTTCATAAAACCAGTCCATAGTGCCAAAAAAGATTGGGGACCACTGGTATAAAGGGCAGGAGGTATGACCAATAGCTGATTATATTCTTTCATACTTGGGTAGTTTGTTGTCCTGTCTACTAGCCTCTACTGCCCACTGACACAGGGTGCTTCTGTGAGACCCAGATGGGAAGTTGGTCACATGTATATGAGCTCTGTCCAGAAAAAATCTAGTCACTGTTAATATAATGAGAATGGTTTGTACACAACACTGATGTAACCTGGCAGCCAAGGAGAGTAGACCGGAATGCACAGGTATGAACAATGATGACTTCACTATATTAGTCAGTGGGGGCAGTAGAATCTGTTAAGTGAGAATGTATACTGTGTGGCCATCGCATTCAAAATGACTGAGCAGAACAACAAATCTGCACCCAATTTTGCATTAAGCTTTAACATTCCTCTGTGGAAACTGTTCAGATGGTTCAGAAGGCACTGGTGATTGGCAGCTTCATCACAACAATGCACCCACTCATGCATCACATCTCCTGAGGTTTTTTTAATAAAGCATCAAATCACCCAGGTAACTCAGTCAATCCCCCTATAGGCCAGATTTGGTGCCCTGTAGCTTCTGGCTTTTCCCCAAAACTAAAATCACCTTTGAAAGGGAAGAGATTCCAGGCTATCCATGAGATTATGACAGGGCAGCTAGCTGATGGTAACTGGGAGAACTGTGTGAGGTCGCAAGGTGCATACTTTGAAGGGAACTGATGTATCATTTTCCTCTGTATAGTGTTTCTCATATCTTCTTCAATAAATGTCTCTATTTTCATATCACATGGCTGCAACTTTCTGGACAGATCTTGTACTCTTCTATTCTGATAGCCTCAAAGTCCAGAAAAATTTTTCCGTCACCCATCGCCCCCATATATATTCATCAAACTCAAGCAGGGAGTGGGGAAGCAAGGCACATTATTCCTGCTTTGCATTTTGTTCCTAATTTAGAATGTTCAATCTTTTATCACTTCTTTGTGTAGGTGATATGAGAGGCATGATTTATCTTTTGATTTTTTTTGTATAAGGAGAGATAGTGAACATAAATGTCATGCATAAATCATCTATTTTCCTTAATCATTAAAAATGTCCTTTTATCAGATAACTCCAAGATGGGTACAGGGTAGCCGGAAGCTCTGTCCACTTGCTCCCAGCCCGAGACCAGTCTTGCAGTTTAAACCAGAGCATTCATCTCCAAAATCAAGCTACTGTGAGTTAGAGGGTATGTGAGTGGGTGTGCATGAGTGTCTGTATGCGAGCACTTTGGGGTGAGCAACCCAGACTCTCCTGGCAGAGTCATTGCTACCACCGCTACAGCCTCTGCCTAGCCTGGTATTTCTGGCTGCACGGATTTGGAGCAGTAGCCATTTTGTGAAATTTGCAATACTCTCTTCAGGAAGAAGCTGCCAGAGTGGCTGCGCCTCCATGCCTGGGATTGCCTCTGTGATCTCCACATCTGCTGAGAACCAAGATCCTGGAGACTGCAGTACTTGCCGAGGAAGGGGCTATAGCCTCCCCTGGCCCCAGGCATTGCTGGAAGAATGAATGGGACAAAGTCTGACTGAGGCAGCCATGGATTGGCAGAGGATCTTGGAGTGCCAGGGGGCAGAAAGAGGCAGCCGGGACTGTGGCAGAAATGCAGTGACACACAGTGGAGGGAGTCCAAGGCTGAAACTTACTGGAGGTCCATGCCACCATCCCATGTTATAGTTTTGCTGCTGGACTCTTCCCTCCCCCACATCCTATCAGGACAATATGAGACTTAAAAGACTATTCTGATTTGGGAGAGGGGGAGAGGCACTGGTGTGAGAGAGAAGAGTGGATAGGTAGCCTCTTGTACGTGTCCCAACTAGGGATCCAACACACATCTAGAAGCCTGCTCCAGGTAGAGGCAGGTGTGGTTGGGGTTGAGCCCCTTAGGCAGCCAGACAGGGGAAAGTTTCCACCAACAAACTGACCAATAAAAGTCAGGTTCCAAATACTACAGGAGAGTCTGCATAACCCACACAAAGGACATTTCTAAAGCACCTAGATCCTTCAAAAAGATCAAGAAGTCTGCAATGTGAGTGCTCTTTGCTCTGGGGTGAGACAAAAACTGCTAGAGATAAACCTACCATCTTATTTTTTTGTTCCTTAAAAGGGCAAAGCACAGGTTGTGTGCTATGGATACCCATCTTGGGTCTTGGCAAAAAGAGGATGACACAAATTGGAGCTGCGCAAGCAGAGTCTGGAGTGAGAAGCACAGGGGAGACTCTTGGGGGAGTGGCTGTAAAGTTTTGGGGGGCCTGATATACATGAGGTAGACAGCAGCCAACCTTCTTGAGAAAAGCTAGTCACCCCCCCCCGCCCAACCTGGCTTCCAGAGGAAAAATCAATTACCTTACTCTGTAGGATACTGCTCCTTCCAGTCTCTGGAAATACTCTTGCCACAACCTCTAAAATCCTGTTTGCTCTACTTAGCAACTTTTTTGGTTCTTTTTTCAGTTTTACTTTGTCCTGGTGCTCTGTTTTGTTTTTCCTTTTCTCCCATCTTGCATCTTAAGGAGACAGCAACATAAACAGACTCTGGGGTCATCAGAGACTGGTGATAGGGCACCGCTAATCCATACACTATCCTGGGAAACAGACTGGCAATTCCCCAACATGGGAGGGCCACAGAAACACCCAGTGTCTGACAGACCCAAAATCTGGACCCCAGAAGCCTACGAGGGGTCCTGCCACACTGAGTAAAGGGAAATAATACTGGACAGACCCAGACTAGTGGCTTGGGGGAGGGGGAAAAAACAACCATCTTCCTTTAAGTCTGAAGGCACCTGCCACAGGAGATTCAGGAATCACAGCCCCCTGTTTCTGCCAGAAGCCCTCAGAAATAGCTGGGTCTACAATTAGTATAAGATTTACAGCAGGCCAGTAGACAAAGACAGGCAGAGGTGGATCCTGTGGTGACTGGGGACATTTGCAGACACACCCTTGAACCCAGTGCTGATAAAAGTGAGTTTTGCAGAGCACCTTGGCTCACTCTGGGAGTAGCCAAGACTGGAGGAATCAGTCACAAACTATGGATGTCCTGTAGCTTCAAAAAGGCAGCTAACGGTCAGACACGGACAGCACCTGACATTGACTTACACCACACTCAGATACCAGAACACTATCCAAAGGGAGAAAACAAAAGGCAAGATCTACACTTTGCTGAGACAAGCACCCTTGGATCTTTTCTCATTATCTTAGCTATTTTTTTCTTTTTTTCATAGCATTTTAATTTATTTTTGGTACTTTAGTTTTTTATATCTCCTATTCTACTCTCATATGTGATTACTCTTCTGTTCCCTTTTCTCTTTTTATTATTTTTGTTACTTTTTCTGTGTTCCTTTCCCCCGTTTTCTTATTTCAATTCTTTATGAGTAGCAGTTCTCTTCCCCTTTCTCCTCTCATCATCACTTTTCATTGGTCCTCTCATATTTTTTCCTTTTCCCCTTTCTCTACTATTCCATTTCTCTTTCTGCTTTTAATATCCTTTGCTCTCTTCTTGTTGATATGCCTATGGTGGTCAGGGTTGGTTGCTTGTTTTGGTACTGTTTTTCTGTTGTTTTGCTTTGTTCTCCTAGCACGTATACAATAGCATACAACATGTGGTGGAGGCTGAACTTCTTACCCAGCCAGACGGAGGGGTGTTCCTGCCAACAAATGGACCAATAGCAATCAGGACCAAAATACAACAGGCGAGCCCATATAACCAATACACAGTACATTCCTAGAGCATCCAGAGCAGGAGATCAAGGAGGAGGCACCACTGAGACAAACAGGACTACTAACACACAAGGTCACTCCACAGACAGAGTCAAAACACAATCTGATACACAGAAAGATACACAAAGGGACAGCTAAAATGGGGAGAGAAAGAAACCTCCAAATGAAAGAAAAAGAGGAATCTCTAGAAAAAAGAGCTAAGTGAAACCGAGGAAAACAACTTATCAGACATAGAGTTCAAAGTAATGGTTACAAGGATGCCCAAGGAACTTAGTGAGAACTATAAGGAACTTAGTGGGACCCACCATCAGCATGAAAAAGGACACAGAAACCTTGAAAAAGAACCAGATGGAAATGAAGAATGCAGTATCTGAAATGAAGAACACACCAGAAGGAATTAGAATCAAACTAGAATAAGCAGAGGATTGAATCAATGAGCTGAAAGACAAGGTAGAAAAAATACCCAGTCAGAGCAACAAACAAAAAACGACTACAAAAGAATGATGACAGTTTAAGGGAGCTTTGGGACAACATGAAATATGAAATGTTCTCATTATAGCAATTACAGAATGACCAGCAAGTGAGTAATGGATAGAACCTGTTTCAAAAATAACTTGTTGAAGGAAAAAGTCATGCAAGTCCGGACAGTACAGCGGGTCCCAATCAAGATGAACCCAAAGAGGCCCACTAAGATACACATTACAATCACAATGTCAAAATTTAAAGACAGAGATAATCTTAAAGGCAGCAAGGGATTAATAGCTAGTAACATACGAGGGAGATTTGCAATAAGGCTACCAGCTGACTTCTCAACAGAAACACCACAGACCACAGGGAATGGCAGAAAATATTCCAAATAATGAAAAGCTGGGACCTTCAACCAAGGCCACTATATCCAGCAAGGCTATCATTTAAAATTGAAGGTTAAAAAAAGAGCTTCTCAGAGAAAAGAAGACTACAGGAGTATATCTGCACCAAGTCAGCAGAGAAAGAGATGCTAAAGACACTGATTTAAGAAGATGGGGGGGAAGCACAGATAGAAGGAGTAAAATGGCAATAAATAAGTATCTATCAATAATAACTTTAAATGTAAATGGATTAAATGCTGCAATCAAAACACATAGGAAAACACAATCCATATATATCCTGTCTGCAAGAGACCCATCTCAAACAAAAGATACATGCAGGCTGAAAGTGAAGGGATGGAAAAAATATTCCATGTAAATGGACAGGAGAAAAAGCTAGGGTAGCAATACTTATCTCAGACAAAACAGACTTCAAAATGAAGGCCATAATAAGAGACAAAGAAGTTCAATACATAATACTTAAGAGAGTAGTTCAACAAGAGATGTAACTCTTGTAAACATACCTGCACCCATTATAGGTACACTTGAATATATAAAGAAAATATTGGAGGGCCTTAAAAAAGAGATAGAGAGCAATACAGTCAACATAGGGGATTTTTAACACCCCTACGTTGGTGTTAAATAACAATGGGTAGCTCTTCCAAACAATCAAGAAGGATATTGTGGCTCTGAATGACACTCTAGATCAAATGGACTCTACTGTTATTTGTAGAACATTTCACCTGAAAGAAGCAAAATACATTCTTCTCTAATGCACATGGATCATTTTCAAAGATAAAGCACATGGTAGGACACAAAACAAACCTTAACAAATTCAAGAAAACTAAAATCATAGCAAGCATCTTCTGGGATCAAAATGGCTTGAAATGAACCTCAAGAAAAAAGTAAAAAACATTACAATACATGGATGCTGACTAACATGTTATGAATGGGTTAACAATGAGATCAAGGAAGAAATCAAAAAGTATCTGGGAACAAATGAAAATAAACACACAACAGCCCCAAACCTATGGGACATAGTGAAAGCAGTCCTGAGGGAAGTTTACAGCAATTCAGTTCTACATAAAGATAGAAAAATCTCAAATAAACTACCTAACTGTATAACTGAAAGAAGTAGAGGAAGAACAAATAAAATTAGAGTGAGCCCTAGATGGTGTGGCTCAGTGGATTGAGCACAGCCTGCAAACCAGGTCCCCAGTGGGGAGAACATAAGAGGAAACCACACATTCACATTTCTCTCCCTCTAAAAATATCAAAACACATAGGAAAACACAATCCATATATAAGTAAAACCTTGAAAAAAAACCCCAAAACTAGAGTGAGTAGAAGGAACGAAATAAGAGCAGAATTAAATGACATACAGACCAGAAAAACAATTGAAAGGATCAGTGAATCCAGGAGTTAATCTTTTTAAAAGATAAACAAGACTGACAAACCATTAACTACACTCATCAGGAAAAAAGAGAGAGGACCCTAATAAATAAAATCAGAAGAAGAGAAATTACAACTGATACCACAGAAATACAAAGGACTGCAAGAAATATTATGAACAACTATATGTGAAGAAATTGGACAACCTGGGCGAAATGGATAAATTCCTAGAAACACACAATCTGCCAAAACTCAATCAGGAAGAAACAGAAACCTGAATAGACCAATAACAACTATCAGAACTGAAGCACTGAACAAAAACTACTGATGCACAAAAGCCCTGATCCAGATGGCTTCATAGGCAAATTTTACCAAATACTTAAAGAACAACAAACATCTCTCCTTCTCAAACTATCCCAAATAATTCAAGAAGTGGGAAGACTCCCAAGTCTTTTTAGGAAGCCAGTTTTATTCTAATTCTAAAACCAGGTAAAGACACAAGAAAGAAAATTGCAGGCCTTTACCGCTGATGAACACAGATGCTAAAATTCTCAATGAAATACCAGCAAACCAGATCTAAGAATATATAAAAAAGATCATGCACCATGATCAAGTGGGATTTATTCCAGGGATGCAAGGATGGTACAATAGTCACAACTCAATAAATGTGATACATCACATCAACAAAATAAAAGACAAAAATCACATGATCACATCAGTAGATGCAGAAAAAACGTTTGATAAAATCCAGCACCGATTTATGATAAAAACACTTAGCAAGGTGGGAGGAGAGGGAGCATATATTAACATAATAAAGGACATTTACAAAGAACCTACTGCCAGCATCTTAATCAATGAGCAAAAACTAGAAGCTTTCCCCTTACAATCAGAAATAAGACAAGAATATCTACTTTCACCACTTTTACTCAACATAGCACTGGAGGTCCTATCCACAGCAGTAGGGCAAGAAAAGGAAATAAAAGGCATCCAAATAGGAAAGGAAGAAGTAAAACTGTAATTATTACCAGATGACATGATAGTATACACTGAACTCTCTACAGGCTCTACCAAAAACACTATTGAACCTAATAAGTGAATTCAACAAAGTAGTAGAATACAAAGTCTATATACAGAAACTTATGGCATTTCATACACCAACAGTGAACTATGAGAAAAAGAAACTAAGAAAAAAAATCCCATTTACAATAGCAGCAAAAAGTACCTAGCAAGAAGTTTATCCAAGGAGGTAAAAGACCTGCACTTGGAAAACTACAGAACACTGGAAAAAGAAACTGAAGAGGAGACAAATAAATGAAAGCATATATCATATATATGGACTGGAAGAATTAACATCGTTATAATGTCCATACTACCCAAGGCAATTTACAGACTCAATGCACCTCCTATTAAAATACCAAGGGCATAATTCACAAACCGAGAACAAATATTGCAAAAATGTATATGGAACTAAAGAAGACCCCAAATAACTACAACAATCTTGAGAAAAAGGAACAAAGTTGGAGAGATCACAATACCCAATATCAAAATATACTGCAAGGCTACTGTAATCAACAGGTACTGGAATAAGAAGAGACACGTACATCAATGGGACAGAATAGAGAGTGCGGAAATAAATCCATGTCTCTATGGACAATTAATATTTGACAAAGTGGTCACAGGCATACAAAGGGGTAAAAATAGCCTCTTCAATAAATGGTGTTGGGAGAACTGGGCTGGTACATGCAAAAAAGTGAAGCTAGACCACCAACATACATCATACACCAGAATAAACTCAAAATGAATAAAAGACTTAAATAGAAGTCGTAAAAGTACTGTGAAAGTCCTAGTGGAAAACATAGGCAATAAAATTTCAGATATCCCACATAGCAGTATTTTCCCAATATATCTCCCAGGGCAAGGGAAATAAAAGAAAGAAATAAGCAAATGGGACTACATCAAATTAAAAACCTTCTGCATGGCTTTAAAAACAAGTATCAAAATAAAAAGGTGAGAGACTGTATGGCAGAAGACATTTGTCAATGATACATCAGACAAGGGTTTGATCTCCAAAATATAAAAAGGAGTCATATGACTGAAACCCAGGATGACAAAAAAAATCCAATTTAAAAATGGACAAAGGACATGAATAGACACTTCCCCAAGAGGAATACACAGATGGCCCATAGCATATGAAAAGATGCTCATCACTAGCCATCAGAGTGATGAGAATTAAAACCACAACGAGGTATCATTCACACTTGTCAGAATGGCTATCATTGATAACTCAATAAGCAGCAAGTATTGGCGAGGATGTGGTGAAAAGTGAATCCTAGAGCTCTGTTGGGAAGGCAGAGTGGTGCAGCCACTGTGAAAAACAGTATGAAATTTCCTACAAAAAAAAAAAAAAAGAAAGAAAGAAAGAAAGAAAAGGGAATTTCGGCCAAGATAGAGGTGTAGGTAGAAACCCTTCACTTCCTTGCACAAGCAAGTGGAGAAACACAACCAGTCTAAATCAGTAAAACCCCCAGAAGTGCCAGAAAATCAAACAGCATGGAACTCCAACAACCACGGAATTAAAGAAACAGTCAAAAAGAACAACCAGCCCTGGCTGGTGTAGGTCAGTGGATAGAGCACAGGCCTGCGAACCACACGATCACGGTTCGATTCCCAGTCAGGGCACATGCCTGGGTTGCGGGCCAGTTCCCAGCAGGGGACTCACAAGAGGCAACCATACATTGATGTTTCTCTCATTCTCTCCTTCCTTTCCTCTCTAATGATAAATAAATATCTTTAAAAAAAAAAAAAAAAAAGAACAACCAGACCAGGAAGGCTGTGAATAGAGAGAAACCTCAGTGAGGCCTCGGACCAGGGGGGCCAGCCTTGCTGCACGACAGTGGCAGGCTATGCTGAAGGAGCTGGCTTAAAGAGAAACAGATTCAGAGGTGGTTATGGACTACAGCAGTTGCTGCAGTGGGAGAAACTCCCAGTCTCACACAATTCATTTGAAAAATGTGTTAAGAGACAGTAAGTGAGCTGCATTGTTCCCACACTGGCCCCTCCCCCACCGGCAGCGCAAGAGCACAGCAAGGTTTGCCCTGCCTGGGTGAATTCCCAAGGTGCTGCCCCCTTACATCTTAACAGTTGGGACCATGAGCAAAGAAATAGGACCAAAATGAAAGAACAGTGCAAAACCTCAGGAAGACAGTTAAGCAAGGAGGAGATAGCCCATCAGATAACCTATCTGATGCAAATTTAAAGCCCTGGTAATCAAAATGCTCACAGATCTCATTAAGCTTGGTTGAAAATGAAAGAACAACTGAGAGATACACAAAATGAAATATAGCAAAAGATTTAAGGAACCAACAGTGACAGGAAGGAAATGAGTACTCAAAGCAACGATTTGGAACAAAAGAAAGAAATAAACATCCAACCAGATTAGAATGAAGAAACAAGAATCCAAAAAAAATGAAGAGGGGCTGAGGAATCTCTGGGACATCCTGAAACATTCCAGTATCTGACTTATAGGGGTGCCAGAAGTAAAAGAACAACAGCAAGAGATTGAAAACTTACTTGAACAAATAATAAGGAAAGCTTCCCTAATCTGGTAAAGGAAATAGACTTTCAGGAAGTCCACGAAGCCCAGAGAGTACCAAAGAAGTTGGACCCAAAAAGGAATACACCAAAGCACATCATTATTAAGTTACTCAAGATTAAAGACAAGAGACAATCTCAAAAGCAGCAAGAGGGAAGGAAAGAGTTACCTACAAAGGAGTTCCCATAAGGCTATCAGCTGATTTCTCAAAAGAAACCTTACAGGAAAGAAGGGGCTGGAAAGGAGTATTTGAAGTCAGGAAAGGCATGGACCTACATCTAAGAATACTCTATCCAGCAAAGCTATCATTTAAAATGGAGAGGAAGATAAAGTGCTTCCCAGATAAGGTCAATTTAAAGGAGTTCATCCTCACCAAGCTATTATTATAAAGAATGTTACAGGAACTTATCTAAGAAAAGGAAGACCAAAAATATGAACAGTAAAACGACAACAAACTCACAACTATCAACAAATAAATCTCAAAAAATAAAAGAAAGAACAACAAAAACAAAAACTAAGCAAACAACTAGAACAGGAACAGAATCAGAGAAATGGACATCAAATGGAGGGTTTTCAGTGGTGGCGGGGAGGAAGGGGGGAAGGTACAGGGAAGAAGAAGCATAATTAGTAGGCATTAAATAGACAGGTAGAGATAAAAAATGGTATAGGAAAAAGAACTCAAAGAACTTCTGTGTAGGATCCATGGACATGAACTAAGGGAGGGGATGCTGGAGGGTTGGGGATGCAGGGTGGATGGGGGATAAAGGGGGGAAAATGGCAAAACTGTAATAGCATAATCCATAAAATATAATCTAAAAATGTAAAATAAATTAAAAATTAAACTTCATTTTGATCCAGGGATTCCACTGCTGAGAATATACCATAAGAATTCTGAAACACCAATTCTAAAAAACTTACGCACATCTATGTTCATAGCAGTGCTATATCCAATAGCCAAGTGTTGGAAATAGCTTAACTGCACATCAGGAGATGGATGGATTAAAAAACTGTGGTACATTTACACAATGGAATACTATTCCACTGGCAGCAGTAAGAAAGAATTTCTAACTTTTGCAACAGCATGAATGAAACTGGAGAGTATTATGCTAAGTGAAATAAGCCAGGTAGTGAAAGACAAATGCTGTATGATCTCACTTTTATAAGGGGAATCTGATGAACAAAATAAACTAACAAGCAAAACCAAACCAGAGACATGGAAACGGAATAGACTGACAGATGCCACTGGAAAGGGGGAGGGGAGAATGGTGGAAAGAAGGGGAAAGGATTAGTCAAATAACTTGTATGAATGACCCAAGGGTATGGGGATGGGCTGTGGGAATGGGGGGGGGGAATACAGTAGAGAGAGGAGGACAAAGGGGGGGAAATTGAGACAAGTGTAATAGAACAAGAATAAAACATAAAAATTTTTAAAAGTCCCTTTATTATAGAATTCCCCTTGAACTTAGAAGTACTTCCAACTTCTTTTCTCCTCCTCTATGTAACTGTCTCTTACACCAGTATTTAATGTATTTTCAACAATGTAGTTTCATACTACCTTTTATTATTGGGTAACACAATCCTCCTCCCACAAAATTCTTTCTTAGAATTTTCCTGGATATCTCATATTATTTTCCTAAGTGAATCATAATAAAAATTATTTTAGGTGTGAAATTGGACTCCCAAAAGTTGATTTTTATAGCTGTATGGTGTTTGAGAACATGGACTTTGTCATCAAGAGTGACTCCGAACTTGCCCTGGCTGGTGTAGCTCAGTGGATTGCGCTTGGGCCTGCAAACTGGAGGACTGTGGTTCGATTCCCAGTCAGGGCACATGCCTGGGGTGCCAGCCAGTTTCCAGCAGTGGGTGCTTGAGAGGCAACGCACATTGATGTTTCTATCCTTCTTTCCTTTTCTTCCCCTCTAAAGATAAATAAATAAAATCTAAAAAAAAAAAAAAAAAAAAAGAATGCAGGAATATGCCCTGATGACAATAATCTATATTTTGAAGCAAAAAGATGCAGTGGTAGAACGATGTTAAAAAAAAGAGTGCCTCTGAACTTGAATGTTATCTTCACAGTTCACTACCTGTATTACTTTGGGACATGCAAGATTATTTTTTAGTGTGTTTTACTAATTAGCTAATACAGTTGTCCCATTCTCCCCTTTATTCTCCTCTGCCCTGCACCCCCACTCCCTCCAGCATTCCCCCTCCTTTAGTTTATTCCTTGGGTCCTGCATATGGTTCTTTGGCTTCTCCATCTCCTATACTATTCTTAATCTTCCCCTGTCTATTTTGTGCCTACCATTTATGCTTCTTATTCCTTGTACCTTTCCCCTCATTTTCTCCTTTCCTATTGATAACCCTCCATGTGTCCTCCATTTCTGTGATTCTCTTCCTGTTCTAGTTGTTTGTTTAGTTTTTGTTTTTAAGGTTCAGTTGTTGATACAAGATATTTACTCTCAGCCAAGTTTTATTATCTGTAAATGTTCATTTACGTGAGGCATACTAAATACTCACAACATAGTAGCAAAGGAATACTTTTCAATATTAAAGAAGCTGGAGTTTTCTATATGCTCAGTCTTTCTAGTGTGAACAGTGTGTAGAAAAGTACTTCCTTATGTTTATATCTATTTCCATAATTGTGAAATCAAATGTTTTATTTACCAATATTATAGTTAATACTTACTGATTTAAAAAATCTTGTTTTTGTTTTACAAAATATTTCACATAATTTCCTCTGATCTTTACAGTCAAATAACTGATTTCCCCTTAATATATGCCATTTAGGGATAAAGTGCATGATGTGTGCCACATAGTTTCCAATGACTCAATCAAAAAGCATTTTCTTTTTAAAAAAATTTTTTCTTCTTCTCAAAATTTTTTAAATTTAATTATCTTTAGAGAGGAAGGAAAGGAGAGGGAGAGAAATATCAATGTATGGCTGCCTCTCGTGAGTCCCCTGCTGGGAACTGGCCTGCAACCCAGGCATGTGCCCTGACTGGGAATTGAACTGTGATTCTTTGGTTCGCAGGCATGCGCTCAATCCACTGAGCTACACCAGCCAGGGCAATAACCATTTTCTTATAGAATAAAAAATACTGCAAAACATTAATTATAGAATCTAGGCTGAGTATATAGTTGTTCATTGTATTATCCATTCAGATTTTCTCTAAGCATGAACATTTTCTTAATAAAAAATGATGGACTAGCGATCCGAGATATGTATAACAGACAACAGACATGGTTAAGTTCTTCTCTAAGTCTTAAAAATCATTCCTCAACAACTGGGGTATAACTATAACCTTATGTATTTCTACTTACTCCTTCCCATGTATGTATGAGGACTCAATGGCAAAGAGGCCAGAGAAGACCAGAGTGGCTGGAACATGGTAAGTAAGGGGAAAAAAGACAGACACATCTGCACAGGATGTTATTACTAAATCAGAGTCATGAATCATGTGAAGGATTTTTTTTTTTTTTACTAAGAGCAACAGTGGCTGAAGGTCTTTAGAAGATCACACTGGCGGCTGTATGGAAAATGAACCATAGCTATAGAATAGGATATATGTAATCTTTAAATGGTTCAGAATAATAGTTAAAAACATGAAAAAACCCCCCACCTATTTATTAAGTAAAAAAAAAAAAGATCTGAAAATTGTATGCTTAGGATAGTTGTATTTAACTTTTTAAAAAAGACACAACTGAACATACGTATACATAGAAAAAAGTCTAAAGATGTGCATATATGTAGTAATCCTTCTCTTTATACTCCCTTATTCCTTCCCCTGCTTTATTTTGTCATCCTGACCTATCATACACTTGATTACTGTTGTCACCCCTCCCTTCCCACCCTACCCCCCACCCCAAATATGCAGAGAATTGTCTATTTTGTTCATTGCTGAATAGCCACGCTAAAATATCACTGGGAACAATGCATGGCACTTAAATATTTGTTGAATGAACATGAATGGATGTATCTGTGTATGTGCATATATGCATGTACACCCACAGTTTCAAAGTACATAAACCAAAAGGTAAATAGATTATCTCCTGGTAGGATTAAGTGGTAGGATTTTGAAATGCTCTTCTGTAATTTTAGTTTCCATGTTTTCTAAAATGTACTTGTAATACAAAAACTCTGAATATATTTCACTACATAATGACATAAATTATTTGGTTTAGTCAAATTTTTCCCATTTAATTCAGAAGCAATCTAGGTGCCTATCAATAAATGAATGGATAAACATGTGATATATATACACAGTGGACTATTATTCCACAATAAAAAATGAAACCTTGACAGTTTGCAACAACATTATACTAAGTGAATTAAGTCAGGCAGAGAAATACTGTATGATTTCACTTATATCTGGATATAAAAAATAAAAAGAAATAAAAACAGACTTAGATACAGAGAACTGATAGTTGCCAGAGGGGTAGGGATTTTGGTAAAAAATGTAAAGGGAAATAAGAAGTACAAACTTTCAAATAAAATAAATAAGTCACAGGGCTATAAGGTACAGCACACAAATACAATCAATAATATAATAATTTTGTATGGTGGTAGATGGTTACCAGACATATTATGGTGACCACCGTGTAAGGTATATAAATGTGTAATCACTAAGTTGTACACCTGAAAGTAATATAATATTGTCTATCAACTATACTTTAGTAAAATAAATCAATTTAAAAAGTAAATAACAAGAGTAAAACACCATACTCATAGCTTTTCAGGTAAAGAAAGTATTTTTAAAACCCTAAACTATATACATCTATTTCTAAGAAATAGAACATTAAATTATATAATGTTAAATTATAAGTGAAAATGGGATTTTTGGTTTGAGTAGGAAAATGTAGAATGAAATAAATGAGAATAAGTTCTGAATTAAGTTCAATAATTATTTACTGAATGCCTTGACTAAACACCTGAGACAATCCAACTACAACTTATAATTATATAAAAAGTTAAGACATTCCATGAAGATAATATTTATCACTGAAATTTTAAGAGTAAATCAACTTGCAGCATTCCCAAAATGTGTTCATCAGAATACTTAATTTCAATTTATCAACAGTTTAATAAAGAGTTTGACACAAACAAAAACACCAATGAAGCAACAATAAAAAAAAACCCAGAATGCTAGATTCTGAATTTAGATTCTACTACTTCACAACTTCTAAAAGATTTAACATGCTTATGTAAATTGTGGTTCTTCATGAGGAAGAATATAGTCATTCCAAACTTATGACAATAGAATAATTTTTTCAGAAAATATCTATTTAATAGTTCATGGAGAACTTTTGTTATACAGTTTGGGAAATGCTGGTATAAAACAAAAACTAGAGATGCTGGAGCAGAACATCTTGCTAATTAACTAATCAATCAATCAATCAATCAATTAATTAACTTAGTCTATATTTATGGAGTGCTAACTATGTACCTGGCATTGGGAACAACAATAGTAAATAAAATAGACAGAGTTCTTGACATTTTAGTAGGGGGGAGAGATACTATAATATCCTTAAAAATAAATTGTAAAGGGTGATAAGTGCCACAAAGGAAAAGTAAAATGTGTTAAGGGAAATATAAATAGGAATAAGATTTCAAGGATAGTATATATCATTTTTACTAGTGCACAATGACATTTAAGCTAAAATCTGCAGATGGGAGCTAGTTAAAAGATTGTTCAAGAAAAAAGAATAAGCTATGCTAAAGACCACTTACTATTTTGACACCTTGGGTAGGCAGTTTCTTTATATTATAAAATATTTATAATAATTAGGTTCAGTTACAATTTAAGAGTGAGTCATCAAAATACCAAGAATAATTCCAGTTTTTCATAAAATAACAGATATAAACTCTTGAATAAATCTGATCTGACAGAAACAAAGTAAATAAAATTAAACAACCTAAAGAATTCTTTCATATTCAATTAGTCAGATGAACTGCAATTTATAATTAACAAATAACTTTAAAAGCCTGTTGCACTGTCCTGGTTGGGTGACTCAGTTCTTTGGAGTATCATCCTGCACACCAAAAGGTTGTGGGTTCGATCTCTGGTTGGAGTTAAGTACTAGAGGCAAACAACTGACCTTTCTCATGTTAATGTTTTTCTCCCCATCCCTCCAAATCAATAAACATATCCTCAGGTAAAGACTTTTTAAAAAAATGTCTCTTGCACTGAAAGTATTTATAGATGTTTTCTACACAAAGCATTATGAACAATTAAAAGAGGAGATATAAAAAAGACCAAACAATGACCTTTACAAAGTTCAGAGGCACACTTTCATGTCTCCATGAACCATGCTAACTGGGCTCCAAAATCATTCACTTTTGGTACTTCCACCAAGATGGAGGTGTAGGTGGAAACACTGTGCCTTCTCCCACAACCAAGTTTGAATACAACAAAGGTTTAGTAAACAAAGACGCAGTCAAAGAACAGAAAATTGAACTATACAGAAGTCCTATAACAACGAACCATTCAACCAGACCAGTAAGAGGGGCAGAGCCAGCAGCTGAGCAGAGACAGACAGGAAAATCCCCCAACCCCAGGCGCAGATAAACTAACAAGAGGAGTGAGCAGTGAGACGGACCACACAGGCCCCAGCGGGCGAACCCAGTGAGGACACAAGGCAGCGGGCTGACCGTGGTCACACATTCGCGCACAGTGAGACGGACCTCGAGGGCTGGCAGCGGCAGGAGGCAGCAGAGGGGGCCGCCACTGCTTTCCTTTGACCCTGCCCCCACATACAGCGTCACAATCCAGCGACTGAGTTGCCCTGTCCTTGTGAACAACTAGGGCTCTGCCCCTCATAGGTAATAGGCACGAACAGACCAAAACATCAGGGCTCAAGAAGAACTCAAAGCCCCAGAGCCAATAACTAATAGAAAAAGAAATTGCGAACCTCTCAGATGCACAGTTCAAAACACTGGTGATCAGGATGCTCACAGAACTGGTTGATTTTAGTCACAAATTAGAGGAACAAATGAAGGCTAAACTAAGTGAAATGAAGGGAAATGCAAAGGAAACCAATAGTGATGGAAAGGAAACTGGGACTCAAATCAAGGGGTGGACCAGAAGGAAGAAATGACCAAACACAAAAAAGTGAAGTTACAAGAATTCAAAAAAATGAGGAGAGGCTTAGGAACCTCCAGGACATCTTTAAACGTTCCAACATCCGAATTATAAGGGTACCAGAGGGGAAAAGAAACAGCCACGAGTGGAAAACTTATTTGAATGAATAATAAAGGAGAACTTCCCCAATCTGGCAAAGGAAATAGACTTCCAGGAAATCCAGGAAGCTCAGAGAGTCCCAAAGAAGTTGGACTCAAGAAGAAACACACCAAGGCACATCATAATTACATTAGCCAAGATTAAAATGAAGGAGAGAATCCTAGAAGCAGCAAGAGATAAGGGGACAGTCACCTACAAAGAAGTGTGCATCAGACTGTCAGCGGATTTCTCAAAAGAGACCTTACAGGCAAGAAGGGGCTGGAAAGAAGTATTCCAAGTCATGAAATCCAAGACCTACATCCAAGACTGTATCCAGCAAAGCTTTCATTTAGAATGGAAGGACAGATAAAGTGCTTCTCAGATAAGATCAAATTCAAGGAGTTCCTCATCACCAAGCCCTTATTAAGCAAACCAAGAGGACAGCTAGATCAGGAGCGGAACTATAGAAATGAAGAACATATGGAGGGTTATCAACGGGAGTGGGAGGAGGAGAAGGGGAGAGAAGGTACAGAAAATAAGTAGCATAGACGGTAGGTAAAAAATAGATAGGGGGAGGGTAAGAGTAGTAGGGGAAATATAGAATCTAAAGAACCTGAGACACGTGGTCATAAACTAAAGGGGGGAATGGTGGGGGAGGGGTGTGCAGGGTGGAGGGGAATGAAGGGGGGGAACAGAACAACTGTAATGGTATAATCAATAAAATATATATTTTAAAAACCCCATAAAATCATTCACTTTTGTTACGTCAGCCTGACTAGTGCATTGGAACAGTATGAGCCTTAGACAGTGATCCAAGAAAGAATCTTAGTTTCCTCCTTAGACTCTAAGTCCAGCAAGTGACTTTGCTACCTATTTTTAAAATTGTATTATGTATATATTTCTCACCCATCTTTCCTTCTCTCCAGCTGTGAATGTTTACTTCTTTACTGTCCCTTTTTGTTATTTAGGCCTACCCAATAAAAATCTTTCCATTTTCAGGTGCCTTTTTATGGTCTCTTTGTTACACACATTAGTAGTTAACGTTAAAAGATTAACTGGCTTTAAACAGGGCCCCTCAGTTCAATTTGAAAAATCAGAAAATGCTTTTATCGGTAAGAGTGGCATTAGCTATCTGTCGACAAATACCTAAAGGCACAGTATTACAAATGTGATAAACACCGACTCTGTGCCTTTGCTCATATGGACAGATACCTCTGCTGATATAACCATTCAATGCCTCCAACCTACCATGAAAAATTGCCACTTTTTCTTCAAATTCTGGTTTAAAATTATCTTTCTTCTACTTCACCTAATTTGTCCTTCTATAGTAGTACTACATTCTCCCCTTAGAAACTGTGCTGCAATTACTTGCTTGTTTATAAGGTCCAACATGATTTGCATTCCCCTTTCCTTGTTACCTGTCTAGCATCATTTACTATTCTCTTCTTCACTCTGCTCTTTTTACACTGGGTTCCTTGTTTTTTTGTCAATTTATAAAAAATAGCTTGCAAAAAAAAAAAGAAGAGAGAAAGGGAGGGACAGACAGCTTGCTCTCACCCCTTTTTCAAGTCTTTGTTCGAAGTGATCTTTGCAGTCAAACTATTTCTCACTACATACCCAACACAGTGGCTAAAACTGAAAGGCTAACATCAAATGATGGTGAGTCTGTGGAGTAACTAGAACTCTCATACACTGTTAGTGAGAAAAAGGTGTGGCAGAATCTTATAAAACCAAACACACATTCCACATGATCTGCTCCTGGGTATTTACCCAAGAGAAATGAAAACACAGCCCACAAAATAACCTACATAAGAATATTCACACAGTTTTATTCATAAAGTTCCAAAGTGGAAACTACCATCAATAGGACAGATGAGCAAACTGTGATATTGTAATATTCCATTTAGAATGGAATATTACTGAATTACAAAAATGAATTAGGCTATTTACAACAGGAATAAGTTCCCCAAACACTGGGTAAGTAATAATAGCTTTACAAAGAGTTAACACTCTTTGAGTCCCTTTATATGAATTCTTATAAGCAAAATTAAATTTATGCTGAAAAAATCAAAACTGTAGCTGCTTCTGGAAAGTGATGGCAAGATTGACTGGGAAGGAGAATGAATTTTCTGGGATGATGATAATGTTCCATATCTTGATGGGGGTTGGGTTATGCAAATACATAATTCTGACAAAAGTCAGTGAATATACACTAAATATCTAAAATTCTTTGAACAAAAAATTTTAAAAGATTTTATTTATTTTCAAAGAGAGGGGAAGGGGAGGAGAAAGAGGCAGAGAAACACCAATGTGTGTTTGCCTCTCATGTGGCCTTCATTGGGAACTTGACCTGCAACCCAGGCATGTGCCCTGACAGGGAATGGAATTCGGTGATCCTTTGGTTCACAGCCCATGCTCAATCCACTGAGCTACACCAGCCAGGGCTCTTTGAACGAATTTTAATCTAAAATGAATAAAGTAAACAAAGCCTGAACTGATATTAACATGTATGCTGAAACATTTAGGGAAACATGCATTGATACCTATAATTTATTTTGAAATGCATTAAAAAATGAGATTGATTGATAGATGGAGATGGAGAGATGTGTGATAAAGCAAGTAGAATCTAACTTTGTTGGGGACCACTCTGACTGGTTTCAGGAATTTTAACTCTACCCACCCCCCTATTGGCTAAAGATGATCTAGTGACCTCCAAAATTCAAGCTTGTCTCTGGTAGTGAAAGCTGCCTCAGTTTACTCCCCCTGCCCCCAAAGCATGGTCAGTAGTCAGAGATGGGTAAGACCCCTCAAAGGAGGGGCAACCTAAGCCAGACTTGATCACTTGGGAGGCCACCAGGGAAGGACAGGGTGGACGGAGCTGCAACAACTCTTGCCCCCCACGCCTCCCCCCCCCACCCCGGCCATGTGACACAGCCCGAGACCCATGTCCTCTGGGAGAAGTGCTTCCTGGCTCTAATCCACTTAAGCCTAAATACCTGATGGGGAGGGGTGCAGCTCCTTGCCTTGCCAGAGCAGTATCTGGGGAAAAATCTGGCATTACATAGAATTCCTGAAAAACCTGTGAAATCTGCTCTGCTAAGAGTGCTTTCATTCATATGTCAAGGGTTCGAGCAGGAAACCCTAAAAGTTTCTGCAAAAATCTCTTCCTGACAGACTCTGACTCAGACTAAGCCCTCAGATTTCTTTGAAATGTTATCTACTGTTTGATCCTTGCCACCATGTATTCCTGTGTATTAGAACCCAATAAAAGCCCTGGAGGTGGGGTTTCTGGCTCTTTTTCTCCTCGGAGAAACTGGCCACCTCTCCTCCTCAAGCAGATCGTGTCTTGTCTTGTTTACTTTCATCCATGGTGGATGGGGGGACATGTGGGAAAAGTCACCCCCACATAACTTGTGGGTATTTGGGTGGTCATGGTAGAAATCCTTGAAATGTTACTGAATGTTTGAAAATTTTCATAATAAAGTATTATAAAAGAATATGGAATCTCTCCCTTTTCAACCCCAGATCACCTATTCTCTATCCCCTCCCCTACTTTATTGTCCTCTATAACATTTACCATCTTATAGACTACAAAATCATTGTTTTATTTCACGTCTGTCTCTTCTCCTTGGAATACAAAATCCATGAAGGTAGAAACTTGTTTTTTTTTGCTTTGCTTTACCCCAGGTCTAGAATTGTGCATTACACATACAAGTATGCAAAAAAATATTTGCTGAATAAATGACCCAGAATAGACTGCATAAAAATACTAAGATTAAATTTCACAAAAGCAAGGAAAAATTAAAATGAACACATTTTGTTTTTGTATTTAAAAAACTCAGGGCAAATAGTCAAAAAATAGTTGAAGAGGGACAGAATATTTGACAAGAAAAAGAGCAGTTCAATACTTATTTTCTACAAGAAATAAATGTAACAGAGCCTAATACCACTACCCTCTAACCCTCCTCCTACTTAGAGATCAGAACTTAGAAATTACTTTTATTTTTAGTGTAAGAAACAGTAAAGGAAGACCACTGCTAAGGTATAGGTAGAACAGTCCAGTGTTATTATTTCTCTTCAGTGTGAACTACTTGTCAGTTTAGTACTTTCCTTAGAAAATATTCAGGGCTTATAATTATTAAGTAGCATGTCAAAGGCAGCCCTAAGAAAAAGTAAGTTTTAATTCTGATCCTTTCCTTCTTGTGTCCCTTATTTGATGATCCCTTTAGACCTGGGTTTTTTTGAGGTGGCATGCCCAGTGTGATGTTTGGCTAAGTGAAGGAAAGGGACTAAATTTAATTTCTTTCTACTTTCATTGGAATGTTTCCCTAAAATTAAATTTAAAAAGGCTCAAAAGGTCTTATTTTTGCTTATAATCTTTATACTGATGATTTTTACTCCATTGCTCCCTCCAATGCACCCTTGAGAATTAGACATCTGCCATTTAATACCTTTTAATTCATGCAGTGAAATAAAATTCATGATGTTTCTGTTTTTTGGATTCAAGCAACATCTAAAGCAACAGCACTGAATAAGTGGAATATCTAATTTACACTTGTTGAAACATGTTTAGATAATCCAATACAGACAAAGCTGTACCAAGACTTAGTCCTCAGCCCTTGTATGGTACACTCTTGTAATTTCATCCATTATCATGGCTTTAATTACCATTTGTATGCTGATGAAAGGATTAAAAAATCTTAACTTCTAGCCCAGATTTCTACTGAACCCTAGCACATGTATATCAAAAAAGATCTTTTAATATATTTTCCACAGACACCTCTTAAAACATCAACATTCCCATTCACTGACTCTTCAAGTCCGTTCCTCCTCCTGTTTAACCCATTTTAGTTAACTGAAAACCATCATATATCTAGTCACCCAGGTCATAAGGCTTATTTTTCCAGCTTCCCCTTGCTTTTTACTTCCCCATTTCTAAATTTCGTACGAGGTCCTCTAGTTATCTCACTCATTTTCTATCTAGAAATTATTCAATGATTTTTTTTCAATCCATTCTCACAGTTCATGCAGGACCTAGCTTTCTAATGTCACATATCACACTATTCTCCAATTACTTTCTATAGTCACTGTCACTGGTCTTTCTAAAAAAGTTTGATCATACCACCCTCATACAATCTTTGGCTCTTTACTGCTTTTGTGATAAAATTCAAACTTCTTGACATGGCAAACAAGGACTTTCACGATCTAGCTCTACCTAATTCTTATAGTCCAACACCTTACTGTTTTCTACCCAGAATTCCACACTCCAGCAGAACTTTCTCTATAACACCTATTGGTGATGCTTCCAGTCTGTAAGTTTTTAATCATCTAAACCTCTGTATTCTTTGTAATTCTAAGATGTCTACTTGCCTTTTAGAAAGTCTTTCACAACTATTATGTAACACTGTCACAAAGGTGACTTAGAAAACAGGTAACAGTGTTTTAAAAATGTCTATTTCATAAAGATTCAGTTAAAATCCCTATGAAATTGAAAATGGAGCAAATCAGAATCTAGCAAAAATAAAAATTCTCGTAGAATTTTCACTTTTAAACTACCTGCCTCATACATACCAGAAGGGACAGGGCACAAGGTGTAGGAAAGAACACTGAAAGAACAAGCTCAATAATTAGATATTTTAAAAAGTCATTCATCTTGGATAAAATATTAATCTACTTGGAAGAAATGACTTTATGAAGCCCTTTTTAACCTTGGGTACTAAATCTTTAAAAATTTCACTTAGACTTTGTTACAATACCTATTAATTCATCTTTCCAGAATTAAAATAATAATAGCTAACACACACTGAGCACTTATCACATGCCAGCCCTGAGCTTCACAAATCTTATTTAAAGCTTACACACACATGTAGAAAAAGTGTTGGCAACTATCATCCATATGTCATAGATCAGTAAACTTGCCTAGGTTCATTCACAGTTGGATTCAAACCCTGCTGTGAGCATGAGCTCTTAACTTCAGTATAATGACTCTCAAAAAGATTTAGATGCCCCACAGAATGCTCCTCAGTTGTAAGGAAAAACTAGTAACAATACAGTGGAGAAACTGGACCACAATTTGGGTGATAAAATTAACATTAATGAGAAACAGATAGATATATGTGCCTCCAGATATGATGACTTGAGAATATAATCTCTCTTCTGTAATATCCTAGCTAGGAATGCAAAACCTGAATCCGAGAAAACTTCAGACAAATCCCAAATGGTATCACTCTATTTTAAAAACAAATCGAAGGGCCTATAACCTCAAGAAATGTCTACATCATAAAAGATTAAAACTCCACTGAAATATTTAGGGTCATGATGTGGGCAACTTATTCTCAAATTGTTTGGAAAAATATCTGTGGGGGAATGGCAGAAAGTGTATGAAAACATAATAAAGCCAATGGGACAAGATGTTAACAATAGGTGTATATGGGTGTACTACTCTTTTTCTTGCAATTTTTCTGAAAGCTAAGAGAAAAAAGAAACTTAAGAAAAAGTAGACTGTAAGCACAGATACAAGTCTTCGTAAGTCAGTCAGATTCTGGCTCTTAATTTCTCGATCTAAACTATATGGTCTCAGACTACTGTCTTCTGAACAGTAGTTCTAGGGATATCCGTAGGTGTTAAGTATGTTCTGTGATAAAATAATTTTGGGAAACACATATAGGAATAAACAATGTTGAACAGGTTTTTATAGAAGAATCCTCAGATTTTACAATAGTCAAAATGAACCATGACTTTCCAAAAGAAAATAGAAGTCAACCTTTCCTTATTATTCTTTGACAATTAGTGTGATTTATCTAATATTAAAAATGTATTTTAAAAATATTTTATTTATTTACTTTTTTAAGAGAGAGGAGACAGGAAGGAGAAAGAGTGGGAGAGAAACATCAATGTGTAGTTGCCTCTCATGTGTCCCCCACTGGGGACCTGGCCTGCAACCCAGGCATTTGTCCTGACTGGGAATTGAACCAGCGACCGTTTGCTTCACAGGCCTGGGCTCAATCCACTGAGCTACACCAGCTAGGGCTAAAAAAAATTATTTTGTTTATGCGGTAAGATTTGTTCCTGGTTTTTCTCTCTTTTCCCCACCTCTACCCACTCTCCTCCCTCAATCTCCATATAATTGCCCATATCCATGTATCATACATAAATGTTCTTTGGTTAATCCCTTTACCATCTTTCATCCATTCCCCAACCCTGTTCCAGCAGCTGTCAATCTGTTCCATGTATCTACACTTTCTACTTTGTTAGTTTATTGTGTTCATTAGATTCTGCATATATGATAAGTGAGATCATGTGATTTGTCTTTCACCAACTGAAATATCTCACTTAGCAAAGTATTCTCCAGGTTCATCCATACTATTACAAAAGATAAGAGTTCCTTCTTTTTCACCACTGTGTGTTATTTCACTGTTTAAATGTACCACACTTTTTTATCCACTCATCTACTGATGGGCACTTAGGCTGTTTCCAGATCTTGGCTATTGTAAATAGTGTGCTATGAACAAGGAGTGCATACATTTTTTGTATTGGTGTTTCAGGGTTCTTATGATACATTCCTAGAAGTGGAATCACTGGGTCAAAAGGGAGGGGTTTTAAATTTTTTGAGGATACTCCATATTGTTTTCCACAGTGGTTGCACCAGATTACATTTCCATCAACAGTGCACGAGGGTTTCCTTTTCTTCACATCCTCACCAACAGGTAGAAGACATTTCTTGTTTGTTGATTTATTGATGGTAGCCATTCTGACAGGTGTGAGATGGCATCTCATGGTGCTTTGCATCTGCATTTCTCTACAGGGTAGTGATGTTGAGCACTTTTTAATATGTGTACGGGCCATCTGTATGTCCTCTTGGAGAAAAGTCTATTCAGGTCCTTTGCCCATTTTTAAATTGGATTGTTTGTCTTCCTGGTGTTGAGATTTATCAGTTCTTTGTATATTTTGGAGATTAAACCATTATCACATGTATCATTGGTGAAAATGTTCTCCCATACAGTAGGTTCCCTTTTCATCTTGATGATGGTTTCTTTAGCTGTGCAGAAGCTTTTTAATTTGATGTAGTCCCATTTATTTTCTCCTTTGTTTCCACTGCCCTAGAAAATTTATCAACAGAAATATTACTATATGATAGCTGACTGCCTATGTTTACCGCTAGGATTTATGGTATCATGACTCACATTTAAGCCTTTTTAAACTATTTTGAGTTTATTCTGGTATACGGTGTAAGTTGGTGGCCTAGTTTCATTTTTTTGCATGTACCAGTCCAGTTCTTCCAACACCATTTATTGAAGAGACTGTCTTTACTCCATTGTATTGCTCATATCGCCCCCTTTGTCAAATATTGATTGACCACAGAGACATGAATTTATTTCTGGGCTCTCTATTGTGGTCCATTGATCTATGTTTCTATTCTTTTACCAGTAGCAGACTGTTTTGATTACAGTGGCCTTGTAAAATAGTTTGATATCAGGTACTGTGATTCCTCACAACTTCCTTTTTAATACTGAAGGACAAATTAAAGACCTTAAGCTTGGAAGAGATTAAACATGGCCTATTGAAGTTCCATCTCTTAGTTGTCTTTAATCCTGTTCATCAAATTATCTCTGTCTTCAGGCACACAGTGCAATTGTACTTTTCTGGCCCTGCTGTGGCTGGCTGCTGGCACAAGGTGACTATTTCTGGCCATTGAGCTGTGAGTCAAAGCATTTTATGTTATTTCTGGACCAGGGTATTTAGTTGCTAGTCAATGATGTGAAATCCTTTAAAGCACTCCTTCTACCTGTCACCATCTTGGAGATGCTGACTACTGCATCAGATTGGTTGGTTCCCTAGCTGACCCAACTTGTTAAAAGTAAGTTGATATGAAAAAATATCCCATTAACAAGAAATGAGCTTTTGAGGTTGTTATAACACCATAACCTAGTTTATCCCAAGAGACGTAAATTGGTCACAGAAGGTACTGCTATTATACAAAGACTAAAATACAAGGTCTGTCCAGAAAGTATGCAGCCACGTGCTAAGAAAAAGAGATGATTCTTGAAGAAGTGAGAAAAGCTGTACACAGGACAATGACACCTCAGTCCCCTTCAAATTAGGCACCTTGGGACCTCACAGAGTTCTCCCAATCATCATCAGCTGCCCTGTGTATTTTCCTGAATCTCACCCACAGTCTGAAATCTCTTCCCTTTCAAAGGTGACTTTAGTTTTGACCGAAGCCAGAAGTCACATGGCGCCAATCTGGACTGTAGCAGGGCTGAGTCACCTGGGTGATTTGGTGTTTCACTAAAAAACTCTGCCCGAGACATGAAGCATGAACGGGCACATTGTTGTGATGAAGCTACCAAATCACCTGCCATTCTCATTGTATTGCATCTCTCAACCAATTAAGAACATTGAGGTAGTACTCCTTCTTAATTTTTTGGTCTGGAAGGGTGTCCTCATGATGGACACCTTCCCGATCAGGAAACAGAGTTGACATAGTCTTGATCTTGTTGTGACTTTACCCTGTCTTGTGCAGTAGTGGAGAACCAGACAACTTCCATTAGGGTGACTGGGTCTTTGTCTCCAGATAATAGCTGTAGACCCATGATTCATCTCTGGTTATAACCTTTTTGAGGAAATCTAGTTCATTGGTAGCAGTTTGAATCAAGTCATTAGCAACTGCAGCACAATGTTCCTTCTGTTCTGGTAGCTCAGGTCATGGAATGAATTTTGCCATAACACATTTCATGCCAAGATCCTGCATCAAAATACTGGACACAATAGTTTTTGGGATTCCTGCATCAGCTTCTCGTTCTCATACTGTCAGTCGCTGATCTTCATTGGTTGTAGCCCATACACATTCAACATTCTTTGGTGTTCTGCTTGTTGCAGGCCTTTCAGAACATGGATCACTTTCAACAGATTCTTCACCATCTTTGAAGCATTTGTGCCACACTTTTATTTGCACTGTACTCATTGCATCATTCCCAAAAGAGTTCCGAACATCTACATAGCTTCTGTGGAGGAAAGTTCAAGCTTAATGCAAAATTTGATGCAGATTCATTGTTCTACTTGGTCAGTCATTTTGAATGCAATGCTCATACAGTACACATGTTCACTCAACAATGTCTACCACCCCCACCGACTAGAACAGTGAAGTTACCACTGTTCATGCATATGCATTCCAGTGCACTCTCCTTAGCTGCCAGGTTACATTGATGTGGTACAAACTGTTCTTGTTATATTACCAATGGCTGAACCTTTTCCAATCAGACTACATATATGCCATTAGTGTAGGGACCAAGAAGCAAGGAGTATTAGGCAGCATAAAATATTGGTAAAAATCGGTTATGATTTTTATAATGACTTAAAAAGCAGATAATGTATTTAACAAACCTGAAATTTTAGAAGTTTAAAAAAATGAATATTAAAATAGTATGTTAGTTGCTCAAGAAAAAAACAAATTTAAAAAAGTGACCAGTTTGTAAGCAGGAATAAAAGAGAAAAGTCCAAAAATTGGAAAACTTGCAATGTTTTAAAAGTGCTTCTAAAACCAAGCCGTAAGTTAAAAAACCAAGTTGGCCTTTTACTAACAAAGGAAGAGAAATCAGCCTTAAGGGTAAGGTTCAAATCAAGAGTATAGCTATGATAGTTGCAACATTTAAATGGATTAGAATTTTAGAGCAGAGACCCAGTTATAACTTCCAGTTGAACCAAACGCTCGGAGAAAAAAGACTGACAAAGACACTAAAGGTGTAGCTCTTCCAGCAAGTTGGTGTTTATGAGACAGACAGATGTCTAGTGAAGAACTGAGAGTACAGGCTACTAGCATGCTGAGCAAAATGGAAACACATTAAAAGTTGTGCTGCCAAAAAACACATTATCAAGAGCCCAATTAAAATCTGGTTGATTTAAAAGTACACTTTGATCTCTAACCTTCTATAGACAGGAAGTAGATTATAGAGCCCCCAAACCTAAAGGACATTATTTTTTAATACCTACATAAGATGAGGCTAAGGAAGATGAAGGAAAAGGAACAATCACCTAGCTATCAATACCCAGAGCCACAACAAACAGTGGATGGAGAAGCCCCTCCAAGGACAGTAAACTTAGTAACTAAATAAGGATATTCCCCACATCCAGAAGAGAGGGACCCTTACAAAGTCAGCCTGGTGAGATTTTTGAGTTGTTTTAGATCGGGACTGCTGTGTTTCCTTTAATCTCCTGTTATCTAAAGAGAAGTGCTTATTGTGATTGTCACGTTCCTGTTATTCCAACATATATTGGGTATGTGTGGAGAGGAGTGGTGCAGAGACAGTACTTTCATTCACAGATCATCTCCAGACCAAGAGGAAATACATCCAAACAAGATATGTGTATCACCTGGAAATCTTCATACTTTAAAAGCTTGATGCAATTTAGCTGGGATTTTCAGGTTGGAATCACTGGGAAGGTGGTAAGATTTTTTTATCTGTGAGAAGGAGCATGATCCAAATCTTTGGCTGACCAAAGGGCAGATCTGTCATTATTGCTGTTTGCCAAATATTTTTGTTCTTTGCCTTCTGGGTCGTATGGTACAATTAGAGCTCCTGGTCCTTTTGTGGTCAGGTGGACCTATAAAGACTTTCTTTTGGCTATCAAGCTCTGAGCTGAAGTGACATGTAATTTTTGAACAGATAATCTAAATAAATGATACAAGATATGATATATTCCAGACTCTTTCATCTATTACAGTGTCTATCAGTATTTAGGATGGAGACTGCTTCATCAGCTGGATCCTAGAGTGAGGTCATGTACATCAGAACCCCCAAATTAACTCAATAAGCAATGCATTGCTATGAATTAATCTGTTATAAAGCCAGTCTTTTAGGATTGTGTGCTTATAGCACAACCTTGCCTATCCTGTCAAATAAATGGAGGGAAACACTTAATGTCACTGAACATTTGAGTCAGAGATAAGCTTGTAAGCTTATTCAGAATTTTCTTTTACAAATGATAAAAGTAGGATCTAGCAGTTAAGTGACCTGTCTAACCACAGAAACAATGTGGTAGGAGAATGTGCTGGAACTATCATTGTCCTACTAAATCACAGTGGGAGTTATGCTGCAATCTATAAACACAGCTCTGGATTATAGTTTAAACTAAACTATATTAAACTAACATGAGTTAATTAACAACAGACAAACCTAGTCATTCATTCAACAAGTAATAGAAGCATTATTAAGCTCTGAAGCTAAAGGTACTTGGTGCTTAGAGTCATGTGGTAAAGATGAATTAAATAACCACATAAATGAAAGTAACTGCTAAGAACAAGTGATTATTACGAGACCACATGACAGACCTACCCTAATGGTAGACAGATACCTTGAGCTGAATGAAGTCAACCCATAAGAGGAATATTTTAGTAATGGGAATAAACAAGAATGATCCTGTGGTTTGAGAAAACTGGAAGGCATTAGAGGAAACAAAAGGAGGTAGGGGCCAGATTATATAATAAGGCCAAGTATATAAGCCACTTTGATAACATAACACCACTATGCTACATATTTATATCACAAGGGTTACCTCTTGCCAGGCCCCAGAAATACTTCCAGAAACTACACATATATTAGAAATAGTGGTCATTTTGTTTCATGACACCTCAAATAATAAACATTAGATTGTATTCCATTATTTCCCAATTTATAAGGCAGGCTACGTAATGAAAATTTTTCAGGTCTGAATCTTAGAAATCACAGATATTTTTAATCCAAATTAAAGATTTATTCCAGGAAGGACTTAAGATAGCTGAGCCTAGAAACAGAGGAACATTATAGTTATTTAATTGGTTTCGTAGTAATACAAAGTATTAAGGCACCCCTGTTTATAATTTAGTTATAAACAAAAATTTAAATTTTATATGAAAAATTCAATCCTAAAAACATAAATACCAGGAAAAAATGTTAATTCTATCACAAGCATTTCTTTTTTCTGCCCCATCTTCAGAAAATTTTTTTTCCATCATTATAAAAGTCAGGAGAAATTTCTGAAGTGTATTCTAGAAAATCACAACATAAAAGTCCAGACAACAACAACAAAAAATACCCCTGGCTAGTTGGCTCAGTTGATTGGCACATTGTCCTGTATATCAGAAGGTTGTGTTTTTGATCCCTGGTCAGGATGCATGCAAGAGGCAACTGATCAATGTCTCCCTCACATCAATGTCTGTCTCTCTCCAAATCAAAAAACATATCTTTGGGTGAGGATTAAAAAAAGATAAAATAGAATTCAATAGATACTTTTAAATAGTATATTGAAACCTCAATACAAAAGAATCAAGGAAAATATTTTTGTGGAGTTGATTCTGTGATATTTCCTTGTACACAGAAAAAATTGTTTGTAAAAATTGGAATTGCACTTTAAAGAAAAATTTAACAAGGAAAAAAATCATATAAATTCTCACATATAGTGTCAAGATGTCACTTACAGTAAATAAAAAGGAAATTTCAGCCCTGGCTGGTGTAGTTCGGTGGACTGAGTGCAGACCTGTGAACTAAAAGGTTGCCAGTTTGATTTTCAATGAGGGCAACATGCCTGGGTTGTGGGCCAGGTCCCCAGTAGCGGGCGTGCGAGAGGCAATCACACACTGATGTTTCTCTCCCTTTTTCCGTTCCTTCCCCTCACGCTAAAGATAAATAAATAAATAAATAAAATCTTTAAAAACATTATAAAAGGAAATTCCAAAGAAGGTAATAATAAGGTAATTGCAACCAAAATCTTGATTTTCATAACACTTTCAGATCAGAGAGAAGGAACTTCAATATAAGAACTTTTAGAGTAAAATAACTAATTTTGATTTCACTTGTATCTACTTTAAACAGGAGAAAAAAGAAATGACTCTTCTGGAACTTAATGTTAGCAGTTGACTTACACAGAGTTATTTGACTCCAAGTGATAGCACAAACTCCCCAAACTAAAACTGGATATTTCTAATCTTTACAACAGAGATAAAACTGTCCCAGATTATGGTTTATCATATTAACCCTTCAAGGAAAAAATGTGTCTGTGGACCTCATGATATTTATAATTCTTTGTAAATTTACAAATAGTTGTTAAATTAATCTACATGAGTACTTATAGCACAATTTTTCACAAATATAATTTTGGAAATGCCAAGACATTTTTCTCTGGCTTAAAAATTTGGCTTAATTATTAGAATATGTCCTTCCCAATCTTACAAAAACCATAGCTTAAACCCTACTTTATTAGCTTTACTCCAAAAGCTCAAAGGCAATTAAAATAGGCTACCTGATTACCATTTTCAAACACAAATAATCATAAAGTGCCTATATTTTTCCAGAAATAAACATTGGTGTCAGAACAATTCTAAGTTACAACACTGTTTCTGTTTTCAAAGGGCTTGTAGTGTAGCAAAGAAAATAGTATCACCGTATAAATGAATCTGTTTTCTAAAAGTGTGGGTGCTGTCATAGGTCTTAATAATAAGAGCAAGTAAAGAAAGACTTCATAAAAATGACAGCAAAAAGTATGCTGAGTGAATGAAAGGAAAGACTTTTGGGGTAGAGAGAGTGGTTTAAACAAAGGCACAGGTGAGGAACTAAGAGAATATTAAGTACAATAGTTCAGTTTACTGAGGAGGGTTTTGGTTGACTCTGGTTAATCACACCATTGGGCAGTCCCCTCTGACACTGTTGTATTGGGCTGAGTGACCAATAGCACATGGCAGAAGTGATGGTATATGACTTGCAAGAATAAGTTATAAAAGACTGAAGCTTTTTTCTTAGGTGCTCTCTTATTAACTTGTACACATCCTTTCTTTTGTCTCATTTGCTCTGGGAAAGCCAGATGTCAGGTTGTAAGGACACACAAGCTTGTGTGTGAGTGAGCCTGGAAGCATATTCTTCAGTACAGATGTCTCTAACCCTGAAGAGTGTTCTGCAGACACTGAACCAGAACCACCCAGTTCAGCCAGTTACACATTCCTGATCCTTAGAAAATCCAAGACTGGTTTTTTTTTTTTTTTGCTGCTAAGTTTGAGATAAGTAGTTATGTAGCAATACATAATTAACACATAAGTTAGTACTGAGTGTTCTCCCTGTATAACAAAAACCTAAATTGTTGGGCTGGGTTTGGAACTAGACCATGGCTCACAAGGACAGTATTAGTGAAGAGGCTGTTAATACAGGCCTCACAGTATTTTACAAGGCTGCAGAGGAGGGTGGAAAATTTAGTAACACTGTAACCTTTAGTTATGTGAAAAGTAGAAAATTTACTTAATGAACTGGGTAATTTAGTTAAGGTGATTTTCAACCAGAGTTCCAAGTGCTGCTTTGTTTTTCTGTAAAAATGTTAAAAATGAGAAGAAATAAACTAAACTGTTAAAGAGGAGCCAAGATTTGATTTCAAAAACTTGTAGTCTCTCTAGATTGCAAACACTAACATTCAGAAATGGATTCTGAGCAAACATTGAATCTATGTTATTGACATACACACAGTCTAAAAACCTAAACTGAAAGAATGACTAAAAACCTCCTGCTTACGACATCAGAAATATCAGAGATGTGCCTCAGAAAAAAGGCCTGCTAAAGAGACTATATGCTTTAAAGCTTCTCTCAAACAATACTACATTTTAGGAAGCTTAAGGGTGTTCTCTCTCAGCAAAAGCTCAAGATAGTAAAAGGCTTATTTCAAAAAGATGTATGGGTGTGGTTATCAACCAATGGAATGGACCCCAATAAAATTCGTAGAAGACTCACATTTTTTTTAAAAGAATTATATATTGAGAAACATTGCCAGCTTGAACTGAAAAAGACAAGAGATTATACAAAATACTGGGTTGGCTAAAAAGTTCCTGTGGTTTTCTTCTATAAAAGACACATTTTTTTTGTTTTCACCAATAACTTTATTGATTTGGGTATTTTGAGTATGTCAGTTATGTCCTGCCTGGCATACTGCTGGTTGCTCTCAATTAATTCTCTACTTGATAGCTATTGACTCAACTGGTCAGTCTATCTGACTGGGGAGCACTGTCCAGTGAGAAATCTCCAGCATCAGACTTCCCAAACCACTTCTGACATGTTCAGTCAGTCACAGTACCTTCTCCATACACTGCACAATTTTTTTTTTACATTTCAGTTGTGTTTTTACCTTTCTTGAAATAATAAAGCACAATATGACTAAACTGTTGTGCACTTTCATCTTCAGCATCACCACACAATAATTCACCAATTCTGATTTTTTTAAATGCACACTGATATGATAGCTGTCACAATACAGTCTAACGAAAGTGTTTCCAATGAAGTTAAAGACAACTAAGTGCTACTAGAGCCATCTTACAGAAAACAACAAATGAACTTTTTTGCCAACCCAATAAAAAGAGGCCTTCAGAGTCCAAAATTTGGCAGGAAGGTATAGCTAAGAAAACTCAATAGCAAACAAACATGTTCTACCTTTTGTGAAAAAGGTAAGATGATTAGAGGGTAAAACCAAATGTACAAAGGGCAAAGCTGAGAACTTTGAGTGAATTATCCCTAGGAATTGAGGCTCGACCAAGGAAGTACCATCATTTGCCTGACTAGATTTTAGAAATGCTCTTTACCAGGTACCCCCTGTGCCTACCACCCCCACCTCTGCCTTCCTTTGAATAGGAATTTTTATAGCAGTTATCCTAAGCCTGACACAATGTTGCATAATGGGTATGTGAAGTAGGTATGGGAAGACAGCTCTCTCTAGGTTTTTAAGTTGGAAGAAATTTGTATTTGGAAAGCTGTACCTACAGAACCACATCTGAGAAGCCTCACTGTACCTGAATCCAACTTGGGTAAGATTTTGGACTGTGAGCTGGTACTGTAATGGGATGATGCTTTGGGAGGCCTGAAAACATTCTGCATGAGGAGAATGTGGTAGCTAGCCTCTAATGATCCCCAACTCTGGGCATTCACTGCCTGTTTAGTTCCCTCCTCCATTTTTACCAGGGTTAGTTTGTATAACCAATAGCATATGACAGAAGTGAAGGTAAGTAAAGGTATGTAACTTCCAAAATTAGGACTTTTATGTGATTTCTGCCTTGAGTGCTCTCTCACTTGTCCTCTTGCTTTTTTATTACTTCCTTGGGGTGAAGCCTGCTGTTATGTCGTGATACAGTGATACAGCAATTAAGGTCATGTACAGAGGCCTCCAGTCAGCAAGGAATTAAGGTTGCCAACTACTACGTGAGCTCAGAAGTGAAATTCTTGAGTCTGAAGCCTTTTAGAAGACTGCAGCCCTTAGCACCTTGTGAAAGACCCTCAGTCACCATCACCCAGATAAGCTACTCCTAGATTCCTAGCTCTTAGAAACTGTGTAACATAATGTAAGTGTCTTTTGTTGTATGCTGAGAAGTTTGGACTAATTAATTTGTTACGAAGCAGTAAATAGCGAGTATAGGGCATAAGCAAGGTTAAGGCAAAGCCTGGATACGGAGGCCAAGGTCATTAAACCCCAGAAGGAGATCTGTGATTCATTCTATTACACATAGAAAACCCCCCACAAATAAACAATTTAAAGATTTCTAGATAACAAAATAACAACCAGACTCACACATGTAAAAGAGCCCCCAGATAACTTCGAGGGGGCTGGAAATGTGAAAACCAGAGTGGGGAGACCAATTAAAAAGAATTTATAAACCTTTCAGAATAAAGAGGGTATCCTAATCTTTTTTTTTTTAAGTCCTCACCTAAGGACATTTTTGCCCCCATTCTTTTGAGAGAGGGGAAGGGAGGAAGAAAAACAGAAAAAATGACTGGCTGCCTTCCATACGTACCTGTACCGGGGACCAATGCCCACACCAGGATCTTATGCATTCAGACAGGCGGTCACAGGCGACTGTGCCCAGACACGGATCTAATCCGCAACCTAGGTATGTGTCCTGACCAGGAATTGAACTAACAGCCTTTTCAATGTGGGAGACATTCCAATCTGCCATGCCAGCCAAGACATAACAGGAATTCGTACACCCAAATGCATTAATAGATTTACATGTAGGGTAGCCTTAAGAAATACAAATCAATGAAATGTACACAACCTCTTAAAATGTGTAGACATTTTTTTTTGCATGCGACAAATTCTTCAAAACACATTTTATACACCTTAGGTAGCCATTGAGAAAGCAAGCATATATTTAAGTTGAGAAAACAATCTATTTCTGTTGACATTCTTCTCTACTTAATGCCATGCTTTTTGATACCTTGCTTCATATCTCACATTCTATCACAAATAAACTAGATATGTCTAAAAACCAGCATCCACTCACTATCGAAGCACTCCCAAACAAAAATAATTTGGTATGAAGAAAATTTGTTGAAAAATTTCAACTTAAAAGGCAAATTTCTATCCTTCTAGAACTAAAACTGAAACTTACTATTAAGTTAATTTGAGCATTTACTATATGGTAAGGCACCATGTTATATACTTTACACAGTATCTTGTTTAATTCTTATACCACACTTGAGAGACCTGAGGTAGGCAGCACAACCAGAACTTAACTCCACAGTTCATGGAGTTGTTTTCAACACTATCAGACCTAATGCTTCCTTCTTTTCAAATCCTTCACTATTCTACTTACACACATTTTTTGAACAATCGATCCAAAAACTTGACTGTAAAACAAAACAAGTAGAAGTAATTTTTGTAAATCCTCACTAGAGAGAAGGGAAGGGTGGGAGTGAGAAGGGGAGAGAACCATCAATGTGAGAAACACTTGATCAGTTGCCTCTCACATTTGCCCCAACTGGGAATCAAACCCATGCCCTTTTGGGTTTATGGGAAAACACTTCAACCAACTGAGCTACATGGGCCAGGGCAAAAGGAAAGTAATTTTTAATAAAATAGGTATTCCAACATGTAAATGCTTGGGGTACGTACTCAGAAGACAAAAAAATTTAATAGATCAAAACCCAGACTTTATGCAGGCTTTTACTATGATTGAGTCAAATACCACAAATGGTGTTGATGAAGTTACTTCCAAAATGGCAACATCTCCTGCAAGTTCCAAACAACAACAAAAAGTTTAATATTCCCTTATTCTTTTGTTGCAGTCCTGGAAATTTTTGCATATCAAAACTATACAAAAAACACTTTATACATTAAATAGAACTAAGTCCTAGCCTCATAATTTGTAAGTGGAAATTTCACCCCCTGCTATGTTTTATGGGATATTTGAGTCATGTGAGTGATTCTTTATTTTGCAGGACATCCTGGCCCCAACAGTGCCTTTCCCAAATTATGACAATGAAAAGCATCCCCACAGATTTCCAGAAGTCCTGAGAGTGAAAAGAATCCCTATTGAGAACCACTGCAGAGAAATAAGAATTTGCAGACATCCCTTGGTGCAACCCTAAAGGTCTTGAAACAAGTATGCTGTATAAAGAGTCTTCAATGTAAAAATATTTATACAACTGTAGAGCCGAAGTGATACATACTCACTGGAGTTCATCGAGTCATCAATTTCTACCTAGTGGGGTTGTCTGTCCTTCAGATGCCATCTCTAGCTGCAGGAGTGGTCCCATACCATTCAGAATATCTAGAACAGTATCCTGAACTGTCTGTGCATCTGAGGTTGGCTGAATAAATCCCACCATTCTTCATATACATTATCGACAAAGTTAAGACTTAACAGCATCACCCTGCCTCTTATCTCAATATTCCCTAATCTGACCCAATTTTCTCCCTAAACTCTTTCCCAAATTCTTTCACTCTGTTGTCTTGAATAAAGATATATCAACAAGGTCTTCTTTTTTTTTTTTTAAGAAAGGTGCATATTTTTTACTATTATTATTATTTTTTTTAAAAGATTTTTATTTATTTATTTATCTTTAGAGGGGAAGGAGAGAGGGAGAGAAACATCAATGTATGGTTGCCTTTTGTGCTTCCCCTGCTGGTTGTTAGCCTGCAAGGAACTGGCCTGCAACCCAGGCATGTGCCCTTACTGGGAATCGAACTGATCATCTGGTTCGCAGGCCCGTGCTCAATCCACTGAGCTACGCCAGCCAGGGCTAACAAGGTCTTCTTTATAGTCTCAACTTCTTCCGAGGCTCTCTCATCTTCTTGTCCTAACTGAAGCCTGGAGTACTCTTCTGAGAACAGTACTCTTTATAGCCATTTCAAGAGAAGCTGTTGATTTTCCCATGCCTTACATACTAACAGATGGGGAGAAGTGTTCATTCCCCCTACTTCCCATGGCTAGTTCTTTCAAAATCACAATTAATCCATCTCTCTCCCTCCCCAAAGCTGTTATACGCTTTCTTTCTCAGTCACAGAACTCAGTCTTTTCAACTACTACTGCATTTCTGGAATTATTCTTAGTGACAATATCTACATCTAATACCATGACCTTTTCACCCAGACTAATCTTTTCTTTACCTCAACCACCACTCCTGTGGTTATACTCTAGATCTTCCTTTCCCTCTGAAATCTAAATTCAAGCCTTACTCTTTAACGAATCCCCTTCCCCCGGTCTAGTTTCACCTATTCCCACACTCACTCCAACAAATCTATTCCACAGAGCTTTCTGTTCCAATGAGCCCTACTACTTTACCATCATTTGCCAGCTCCTGATGTCTTTTTCCCCCTGCCGAGTCAATTTAGCTCCTATGGTCTGTCATGAATAATCTACCTCAGATATTTCGAATCTCCTCAGCACTCTCTTCCTTCTTCATTCTTGTTGGGCAAACCCTAGAAAAACACTAGTATATACGTACATTGTGCTTGAACTCAGTTCAATGTTTACATTCAACTGCCCAAGTGAACTAACTGGTTTCACTTTAAATGACCACCAGTAGCCCTCAACTAATTCACTAAATACTTCTACACTTCTCTGGTAAGTTAGCTTCCCCACACGTACTTTTGTCTCTCTCAAGGTATTCAATACTCCTCACTCTGAGGTGATGCCTGCATCTCAAAATACAATAAAATCATGTTCCCGCTGCCAATTCTACCAACTAATCTTCATCTTTCCTCACTTATCTGCTTTCCTTACTTTAAAAAAGGAAAAAGTATTTGTGTTTTAATTTGTCACAGATCCCTCCAAAAACCTGATCCAGGAGAACGACAAAATAATTTTTAGGAGCAAAGTGCTTGAGTAGGAGGAGGAATACGGTATTTTATCCCTTTTAATGATTTCATTCCAACCATTATACTTCTTTTAGTAACTCTTATTTTTATTTATAATAGCTATTTAACCATTTTTATCTACTACTATTAACTAGGTTATCTCTGTGTTTTTATTAATTTTTCCTTTAATCATCCATATTATTTTCCATTTGCATGACTGCAAATTTTTTTTGTTGGGTCCCAAACATTTTGGGGCTTTATTCTGGGACATTGTTATATTACTTGAAATTAATTAGATACTTTTGAGCCTAGAGGTTAATCTTCGTTAGGAGAGGGGCTAGACTTGCACTTCACAGGGGTGTCTAACCTGCCCACGGGCCACATTCAGCTCAGGATGGCTATGAATGCGGGCAACCCCACACAAAACTGTAAATTTACTTAAAACGTTACGAGATTTTCTTGTGATTATGTGTTACAATGTATTTAATGTATAGCCCAAGACAACTCTCCTTCTTCCAGTGTAGCCCAGAGATACCAAAAGGTTGGACACCCCTGGCTAGAGCTAATTTAGCTCCACTATTAAGAAAATAACCCTTTTCAGGACTCTTGTCTGATGCCCCTTGAATTAGGAAGACTTTCCACTTTAGCTATGAGGACAAAACATACTGCCAGCTCTTTGTGAGCTCCCAGAACTGTTCCTCCTACTTCCTTTCAGTTGCCTTTCCCTCAACTTTGGGGAGTCCTGAAGATCAGTTTTTAGATAAAGACTTAAGGCACACGTGGCAAACACAAGGCCTGCAGGCCAAATCTGGCCCTCCACCTTGTTTTATCAAGCCCAGCAGCAGTGATGAGCTCTCGCTTAACTGTTAAGGAGTAGTTACATTTACAGCCCTAAAATTACATTTGGCCCTTTGAAGGTGAAGACAACCGAGAGGCTAATGTGGCCCTGTCAAAAGAGTTTGAAACTCCCTACTTAAGGGAACTGCTCTGTGCATCTCCAGTGCCCTGCTCTGAAGCCACTGCAGCGTCCCAGAACTCTGCATTGTCTGTTTCTTCAACTGGAAAAAGCTATTGGGCTCTATTTGGGATCTTCTTTGCCTGTAAACTCTCTGGTGAAAAGGGCACTGAGGGCTCAACTTTGCTTCCCTCTCCCAACTTCCCCTTGTTTGTGTCTGCTGAAATTTTGTAAATAATTTAAAAAAGAAATTGCTTGTTGCTCCCACCTTATTTTTTTCTTGTTCCTTTCATAGCAGAACTATTCCGAACAGTCATCCTACTTGCTGTGACCCCTTCATTATTTCTTCTATTCCAATTGGGCTTTTCTCCCCATCACTTGAACAAAATAGGCCAATGGCAAACATTTAATCAAATTAAGCAGTTACTTTCCCCTTACTTATCTTCTCAGTGGACATAGTTAATAAACATCCTTCCTCCTTGGAACACATTTAACCTCATTTTCTTCCTACTTCTCTAACAGCTCCTACTCTACCTGAGCCCCAGGGTGCAGCTTTAAAAATTATTTATACACCACTTTCAAATTACCAGCCCATGATTTCCAAATTATACACCTCCAGGGCAAACTGCCCTAATGCACTACGTTCTTGAATATTCCAACTGAATATGGACAAGTAACCAGCACTTCAAATTGAACAAGTCCATCCTTTCTCTACCTTCCTTCCTCTGATTTTCTCTTTCTCAGTAAGTAGCCCAATCACCTATCCAGTTGCTCAAGATAAAAGTCAGGGGTTAATCCTTATTCTTTCTCCCCATGTAGTACACTCACATCACTCAGCAAGTTCTGTTGGTTCTACCTTCAAAATATACCTCAAATCCATCCATTTCTCTTTATCTCCACCCTAATTAAAGCCCTCCTCTTGCCAAATGACTCATTCTCCACGTGGTAGGGGAAATAACCTTGACAAAACATAATTCAGATCATGTCATCCTCCCATCTGAAACTCTCTAATGGCTTCCTTCATTTCAAAACAATCAAAACTCCCTGTAGTAGCCTATAGATATAGACTTCCTAACTTCTGCTGAGTCCTCATCTCATACTACTCAATCCTTTTTTCCACTTTTCTCTTGTCATACTGGCTTTCTGCTCCTACTGCAGGCTCTCTGCATCTTGAAGTATCTCTGCCTGGAATGTTCTTCATCCAGGTATTCACAGGGTTGGCTCATTCCCACCATTCAAATTTCAGGTACAATGTTCCTTAACCATCTATGCAAAGAAAACTGTATCTTCCTTCCACCGGAAATTCTGTATTGCTCCACTGCCACGTTAAGAGTTGTGTTGTATTTTTTACTTTTATTAATTTGCTTTTTGGTTTTTGCCTGTGTTTTCCCTTAAACAAACACTGAACACAGATTATGTGCCAGGCACTATTTCAGGTGCTGAAAACACATTGGTGAATGAAACAGACCAAATTCCTGACCTCACAGAGCCTCCATTCTAAAATGTAAGATCTGCCCTGGCTGGTGTAGCTCCCAGTCAGGGCACATGCCTGGGTTGCAGGCCGGTTGCTTGCAGGCCAACTACTAGCAGGGGATGCACGAAAGGCAACCATACATTGATGCTTCTCTCCCTCTCTCCTTCCTCTCTAAATATAAATAAATAAATTAAAATCTTTAAAAAAATAAGAAATAAAATGTAAGATCTACGAAAAAATGAACCATTTATTCACTGTTATATCCACAGAGCCTTTAACAGTCCTTGGCTCACAGGAAATATGTAACAAATATTTGCTACAGAAGTTAAAATGGATTTGTATTTTCTGTCTTTGCACAAGATACATCACCTCAAATATCCCCATTTAGCTTTTAAAATAATGATCAAATTCTTCCTTTAGACTTCACAACAGCCATATTTATATTGTTTTCTCCTCACATCTAATGGGTAAAGCACAAATCTGCAAACATCACTAAAATTCTGGCTCTAATTTCAAATTTTCATATGACAAAAATCATTCTGTGACTACTGTACCCATTTGTATTCACTAAATCCTTTAGAACTACAGCCTTCACAGACTAAATGGAAACCACTTACTGGCACCCAGATTACTTTACTTTTGTGTATATTATGTTTATATAATATGCAAGTGAAGTCATTAACTAATTCAAAATTTAGTAATTACGAACACATAAAATACAATTGAAAAAAGACTTAACTATACTGGTAACACAATATACTCATTACAACAGGACACTATCATAGTTCTATTTCATTTTAAAATGAAATGAACCACTATCATAGTTCTATTTCACCCAGTTAAAACCTGGGTGAATGGGAACATGCATACAGTTTTGGAAACTGGATGAGGTCCTAGGTCTAATAACTTCCAGTTTGATGCTTTTCCCAATAATTACCTAGATTAAGGACACATTTTTTTACAACTGTATCATACAACTCTAAGGACAGAGAGCTCATTTAACATATCAGACAAATCCAAATACAAAGGACTGTATAAATGCAAGCGGTTTTTGAGCATAAACAAAAAGCAAGGCCATTCTAAACATTCTACTAGTATTTAGTAATAGTTAAATTCATCAGTACAACACATTTACATAAACTGCTATATGCTAAATTCATTAGTAAGGGTAACTAACTTGTTTCAGGCCACAAGAAGTCAAAGTACATTTTCTCAGAGGATATATATCTGGTACTTATTCTCCCAAAAGTATTAAAAATGAAGCCCCAAATAACTTATCCCAATACATAAAACCACCAGAACCTCTATTAAGTCATTCACAGGACATTTAAACTTAAGGTTATCTTTGTCCTTGAATTCACTGTAAGACCACATCCTATTTAACTGTACTTGCTCTACTGAAGGAAATTAAACCAAAATAATCTGCTTTAGTAATCTTTTGCAGCCCTGGCTGGTGTGGCTCAGTGGACTGAGTGCCAGCCTGTGAACCAAAGGGTTGCTGGTTCCATTCTCAGTCAGGGAACATCTCTGGGTTGTGGACCATGTTCCCTGGTGCGGGGCACGCAAGAGGCAACCACACATTGGTGTTTCTCTTCCTCCCTCCCTTCCCCTCTAAAATAAATAAATAAAATTTGTTGCGAAATTCAGCAAACTATGCCGCTGTACGTGTTTGAAGCTGAACCACGCTTATTAAGGATAACCTTCCTAACAACAAATAATAGACGAAGGACTTTATCTTGTAAAGAACTGATTGTATCTGCATTCATCAAATCTACAACTCCAGACAATGGATTATATTAGGTTTACTGACTATAACACCTTCTTGTTTTTTATATACCTACTACAGTGAGGCTGGTGGATGAAATTCACTTCTTTTAACTAAAGGTGCAAAGCTGTCTATGTTTAATATTGTTATAGCTTAAAATCATTCCCATAATCACAGACCTTAGGTTAATAAACTTAAAATCAAGATCTGCCACAATTTATAAATGTGCTAAAGACAACACAGCCTTTCCCTAGCAAGTTGCTTAAAATATTTGAATCACCTATTTATTTCCCCATAAACTTCTTAAATTTATTCTTATAGTTTATATTTTATATAAGTATTCTTGTAGAAACATTGTAATATGTTAATGTAAATCACATTTTAAGGGTTCAAAAGTTTAAGACATATTCTACCTAGTTCTGTCTCTGTATTTCATATTTTCTACCACTTCTGCACTTACAATTCATTTTAATTCCCTAATTAAATAAAAATTAAAAAATTCTTATTCCCTGGTGGGTTGACTCTGAGAAGTAAAATCAGCCTTGGCCAGGTGGCTCAGTTGTTGGTTCAATTCCTGGTCAGGGCAAGGCAACTGATAGATCTTTCTCTCTCTAAAATCAAGAAGCCTATCTTTAGGTGAGACTTAAAAAAAATCTATTTCTAAAAAAGTAAACTTACACATTGTAACATCATTTCATGGCATTAATGCTCCTTTTAAAATGCTACCCTCTACTTTACAATTACCATTTTAACCAATTACTGATAATAAGTCCCCTTAACTTTACAGGAAAATTGAATCATATAGTAAGACTCCAAACCTTCACATATACAAACTGCTCCTGCCATTATGTAGGTTCATGCATACACATGTGTCACCCATCTGTTTCTTTGCCATTACTATTACTACATACCACAGATGTAATAGAATGAAAAAAGATAAAACTGAAAACGAGTCCATTTAAAAGTAGTAGGAGTGGTTGGTTTAATATTTAATTGTAGCAATAAATTCATGAGCTTGTAAGTATAGTTATTATTCCTTGTTTACAAAATGTAAGTTACCCTACATTTAGATGGTACTTTTAATTAAGTCCTACTGATTAACAGAGAAAAGGTAGTTTAGCACAAATTCCATTAGAGATCATAAAGCACCCACAGTTAGATACATAAACCCATTAATATTCATTGCTGTTTTATAAAAATATGAAGTCTTAGTACAAATGGTACTTAAACAAAATTTTAAATTACAAATAGTAAACTGAATCGAGTTAATATTAACACTTTAGGCACTCGGGTGGTAGTTATTGAGGGGTTCCCTTTATAGTCAAGTCCTGAGTCTTTTCCTGAGCCTTTAAGCTAATTATCTTCTATTAATTCTATCTAGTGACTGCCATTCTGATAAAACCAAAATAACTCCATTTGAAACTTAAAAGATAGCAGATCTTTAAGCTTTCTACCACACCCCCATTACCAAAACCTTGAAAAATTGATGACAAGTATGAATTTTCTCCCAGAAAATACACCATCATATAATTTTATATGTACATCATGGTAACCCATTATCTTCCAGAATCATTTTCATGCAACCTCAAAACCCCAACTTAGAAACTCCTATTCAAAAATATCTTGAGCAGGGTAAAAAGGTGAAACTGGATTTTATCATTGCTTCTCAATTACCTGTGATTTTATCTGGATTAAAAAAATGTTGGTTTACAAAATTTTAGAGGAAAAAGATTCATTTCTTTCAAAAGCGAGAAATCAAAAATTTAAACTTATCACTTAATTTTAAATTTTTAATTAAAAAACTATTTCTATCACTTTGAAAATGTAGTGCTTAACTATTTTTCTCATATCAGCCCAATATTCCAATTTCCCCCTAATTTACGAAAAAACACCTGTTTTGAAAGGGGTCCTTAACTTGGGCTTAATGATTGTATACTGGGCCAGTAATGAAGAGTGTAGTTTTAATAGGAGAGAAAAGGTTGGTGTTATGAGATTATTCCATCTGGTTAGAATCCTATTAAAACTAAGTTGGATTGTGATGGCTAGACTCTTAAGTCTCAAAGGAGGCTGTGTAGGGTAATATCAGTGTCTCACCATCATTAAGATCTTTATTTACACCACTTATGCTACCAAACCCAACCTAAGTAAGGACAAGAAAGGTTAATTCTCTGCACCTTATAATAAATGGAGCCCTACAGCCTATCCATCCCAATGGGATAAGTTAAAGCACTATAGAACCAGGTAGCTCCAATTTCTTAAATAACACTTCAAAACCAATGTTTTCAGAATGTCATTCTTAAAGTGAGAAGTAACCATAAAGGAGAATTATAACTAAACATAAAGCACCAATTTTAATTTTAAAAATTCAATAGTACTGGTATTTTAGAAAGCTACCCTTTCCATTAAAGGTAAAACTGGCACTGAACTTGTTAACATTTCTAACTTGAAAGACCTTAAAGATTACAATCAATAAAAATTAAAATACTCTATGTCTCCTCAAATGCTTAAATTTGTTCTTTTTACCCCTAATGGGACTCATTTATGTCATATTTAGAGCTGACAGTCTTGATTTCCTACGATTTGAAAATTGCTTAATTCTTTAAGTCTAAACCTTCAAGGGTTACTTTTTGATTTAGCAAGTTACAATGTATTACATTATACCAATTCAGACATTTAATCCCTGACATCTATGACCTCAAGCAAGTCCTTCACTTTATTATAGCCTTACATTACTTTCTACCCCACAACAATCAAAAAATTACTAAATTCTAAAGTTGACAAAAATTCATTTGAGGAGAGAAGAGGGGACTTCTACATAGTTTCTTAAAAATTAAGAGTCATGCCTAATTAAGTAAGTGTGTTCAGATTATATTATAAAAATTGGTTAAGTGGGAGCACATTATAAGTGTTATTTTCCCAGGGTTAAGATGCAGAACTTGTCAAATTTATCATAGAAGCAAATATGGTAACACCTACCAGGTACAGCTCACTTGACAATCTGCAGATGCATTTTCACCATGAAACGCTTTAATGAGGAGGTGCACACAAAACTGTCCTCATCTAAATCTGCTCCATCTTTCAGTATCAACATAGGATTTTACTTTCTCTAAACTAGACACTCAATTCAGGTTCTGGGTCACTTCAGCCTTAAAGACACAATAACTAATGTCAATCAAAGGCAAAAGTTTATTTCAATCCTCTCTAAGAAGTATATCATACTTCAGCAAATTATCAAACCCAACCTAAGTAAGGACAAGTTTCTGTTTTTCTCACATTAACTCAGAATTACCTTTATTTATACTTAGTATATTTTCATAAGTGTGTAACACGATATGATAATATTGTGATTTACACAGCCACTTACTACATGCATGAATCACAGGACTGTAAAGCAGCTGCTTACATTACTGTATTAACTTCAGTATCTATTCCTGAGGTCTGTTTCACCGATCAGTTTTGGTTGGATGTGAAGTGAAACAAATTCTAAACAGAGGACAGAAAAAGGTTGGTGTGAAGGGAAAAGAAAAATCCCTTATTGTCCATCCCTCAAACACAGGGATGCCATGTGTTACAAACTTAGGATATCCACTGAAACTATGTCAAAATTATGTCAGAGAACAAAAATTACCTGTAAAACTTAACAGGCATATTGATACTTCAGTTGAGCTAAACTCTGATTTCAGGCTCTATGTGGCTCTTGGGACTGTCCAAGACTTAACTAAAGCATGACTTTACTACATTTCTAAAGTGAACTGTAATGCTATCTTGCTTGTATCAAGGCTCTCTCTCCCCTTCCTTGGCTATAAAACAAAAACTACAAATTAATTTCCAGGACAATGTAACACCAAGACCCCAAATTTAAAATATTATTTGTAAAACGTATCAACAGAAACAAAAATAAAACCAAAAGACAAGATTCTGCAGTCATAAGTACTTTAATTTTTATAGACAAGTCACTTCTTTGAAGATAAACAAATGGCACCATTCTACGGCTAACGTTGATACAAGTAAAATAAATTAAGAGGTTCTGTGTCCTGTGCCGACAGCCAGCACTACAGACAATCTCCAGTACTACATATACTTATTTTAACTTATCTCTAGTTTGTTTTAAGGCACTGGTCTCAAAATTAACATTTGACTGTCACAACTATTTTACTTTTAAAAGGTAAACAGCCCAAACAGTTTAAACAGCTTTATTTTCAAAATCCACATTACAGAGCATAATTTCTACATTTAAAATTCTTACAGTACCAAATAGAGGTATAACAGTACAATTTTCCACAAATTTGCAGGACACAAATCCAGCGACTCCTCGACTTCCTCGAACTGTCAATACACTGCACCTGTTTAAATGGCTGTACCTGAAAACCAAGGTATGCAATTCCTTAGGATTAGAAGTCATCAAGTTAAACTGTCAAGGATCTGGGGGAAATGAGAGGAAGACTCTATTATCCTTATGTCTGAACCCGACTTCCACGACAAGGTGAAGCCACAGCTCTGATAAAATGTCTATTAGCTGTACACATTTAAAATACTGAAACCCACCCAAATCAAACATCTCAATGTTAAGATTTCTTTAGTTCGGTTCTTAACATGAGAAGGACCCTCTTTCAAAATTTAGTTCTTTTAACATCTACTTGAAGATACAGATGTTAAAAGAACTAAATTTCCTCCACTCCCATGTTTAGAAAGTAGAAGGCAAGCGAACCTAAATTTTATTTAAAAAAAACAAAACCAAAAACCACCTGATAATTATAGGCCTTAGAAGAGCCACGTACTCCTAAATAAGTAAAATAAATCTGCCACATATTCTCAAGGACTAAAGAAAAACTGAGGGACGGTAGTTTAATTACCCTCCGATTAACTAGAACTGGGGAGTAATGAAGGCAGAAAGTAAGTTCCATCGGCTATGAAAGTCAAGTTGTCCGGGCAAATACGCAGTCCTCTCAACACTTCGCTGCAGGGAGGGGGATAAAGCCTCAGAGACCGGCTATCAACCCCGGAGGCCCCAAGAGGCTCCACGTGGGCCCACGGAGCCCCACAAGACCTCCAGGCCAACGGGAAGTGAAAACGCCCTACAGTGCACAGAACTTGAACTCCCAGGCGCCGGGGGCGCGCAAAGACTCGGTGGCCCGAGAGCGCCACCAAGCGGTCTGCAGAATGGCCTGCAGGCGGATCCTCCAAGGCACCAGGCGCGCCGCACCCCTACAGCCACCCAGCCCGCTCCCCTCTCGGAATGCACAAGGCCCAACCACAACTGAGACCACAAAATGGCTGCCGGCAGCTTCGTCACGTGACCCCTTTGTGCCTTTCGGGCTCCCGAATTCCGTGGGACCCGAGTACAAGTGGCGGGGGTCGACGGGTGGCCTCAGACAAGGGCCCGGCAGGCCGCGGCGGCTCGGGGTCTAGGCCAGGGAGGCGGGGTAAAGGCCGGGCCGGGGACTTAGAGTCGGCGGCAGATAGAAGATGGCGGCCATTTTGTGTGGGTTTGGTGCTCCGCCGCCGCCGGCAGCAGAGAGAGCAGGGCCTGGCAGTGGGTCGGACAGGGGAGTTAACACGTACCGACTCCTCTTCCTTCTCCATTCCGGTGGGCATCTGCGGCACGGCCCGGTTTATCGAAGCGTATTCGTGCAGGTCAGGCAAATCCTCACAGCGGAAAACCGGCAGCGGCTTCGAGGCGTCTAGCGCCCGCGCCCGAAACGACAGTTTACTCATCTCAGGCGCAGCAGATACCTCTCCGCTCTGGGGAAACGGCCCCGGCCAGCGGGATCATGGAGAACCGGGGGTTCGGTCCCCACTCGCCTACCGCTGCCGGGGACTTGAGGGGCGGAGCGCAAGCCCGCCGTCCGGGCCCTTGCAGCAGCCGGGAGGGTGTGAGGCTGAGCCGCTCCGCTCCTCTCTCGCTCGCTCTCTTCAATACGCCATGGCCAACATGGCGGACATTAAAACTCCACTGTGCGCTCTTCAGCCAACCCCAGCCATTCCCCACACTGCATCGCGCAGCGGCGCGGGCACGCGGAGGGGGGGCGCGAGCTCGAGCGGGCGCCGGGAAGGAGCGCGCGTCCCGCCAACCCCGGCGCCCGCCGGCCGCTGGGGCCGCGCCCGGCTGCTTGAGGCTCACGCCCTCGGCCCGGGCGCGCTGCAGGACTGGCCCCGTCTACTGGGCTCTCGGACTTCGGGGCCCAATAGCCCACGTCGCCGCTCGCTTTCCGAACACTCTCCCTTATTCACTCTCGCTCCCTCCCAGCGCCGTCGGTGGACAGGCGACAGTGCTAGGCAGCTTTTTGCACCCGCAAAGCTTTATGAACAGCCGCGGCGGTAGAAGTACAGGGCGGCACCACTACCAGGGGTCGCCTGTCTCGGGCACCTGCCCTCCCGCGCGGCCGGCGCAAGGAGCGGCGCTCCTGGGTACAGACGGTGGGTGAGGCATCATATTCGCCAGACTTTAGGTCTTTAAAACAAAATGCAAACGAAATTAGGGGCAAAATGCTACTCGTGAACTTTTGCCAGCAGTTATTTTTATGTCTAATGAAACTCTGGATTACAGGCTTCGTATCACATCATTGGTCAGCCAAATATAAACAAACGGCTGTTATCCTACTCTGATCCAAAGTAAGTTTTTTTTTAATTCTGCATTTTATCAACCCATATTTATTATTTTTTATAATTGAAGCAAAGGGAGTAATAATTGTTGGACACTGTAACCTTCAAGAAAAAATTAAAGCAAGACCTACTTCAAAATTTTAGACCCAGTTCTTTATAGGTAGCTCATGATTTTCTGTTTGTACTGAAAGAAAATGCTACTTCAGAGTTATGGGTTCAGTTATTTTTATCATTGGGTCTGAGAAAAACTGTAAAATTGAATCATGGGGACCTGTATTACTCTTATGAATTCGAAAAAATAAAAGGAAAAACTATTATTAGAAGAGAGATGGATGGACGGGGTAGATTAACTCTTGATTTCTATTACAAAAGAAAATAGGTATCTGCAGAGAGCTCTTTCTAGTGGAATATTTAAAAAATAAGCCTGGCAACAAAATTTCAAATGTTTTCTAAGATACAAAGTGTTTCAAGTCTGTTCTCCCTGGGAGCTATATAGTAAAAATAATCAATTATTTAATACTGGGTTGGATAGGAACTGTATTTTGCTTAAGGCACAGAGGCAAAATGCTACCTTTCCGGCTTGTTTATCTGCACCAGGTGGGGAGAAGATAAGGAGAACATAGATGGTAGTTCTCCAAAATTATCCCAAAACTCTAGTATTGACAACTCACCTCTGCTGGGGAGAGGACTTCCATTGCATTTTCTGTTAATACTATATGTATTTGTTCATTCAATGAACAAACATTTATTGAGCCTTCCTGGCCTTCTAAGTATACTGCTGAGTGCTCAGCACCTAGGAGGCTCCCAGAGGAGTTTGCACAGTGGGAGAAGGACTTGTGGAGGATGGCAACCGCCCCACCAGAGGTGTGTATCTCCATTAAAGCCCAGGCTATTGTGGAAACAGGCGGGAGTGGCACCCAATCTATGGGGGAAGGCTTTTTGGAGATGACATGTGAAAAAAATTATGTAGGATAAGTATGGGTTAACCTTGCAAAATGCAAAGAAAGGTATCTTAGGCAAGGGAAGCATTATGTGCAAAAGAAAGACTCAGAGCCTGGAGACTGCATGTCACAGTCTGGGATCCTCAAGAATTGCCCATTGAGCTGTGGAATATGATACCTATTTAGCTAGGTTTTATAGTAGCCCTCTCCAGCCTATAGTATTAGATTTCTGAAAATCCTAGTAGTAAAATTTGTTTGAGGAATCCAAGACTGGATAGAACAAAATAGAGTCTTAAGTCATGAGTGAACCACCAAGGAAACAAATATGTGTGTGTGTGTGTGTGTGTGTGCGTGTGTGCATATATATAAACTTTTAAAACTTCATTAAAAATAGGCTATGGATAACATTTTCCACATCCTATATTAGTAATAGTGGGCACTATACAACTAAGATCTTTGTTCCCTAGAAATTCTAGAATCACCTCCCACAGCAGATTGAGAGAGATGCTTATAAATTAAGCTTGCCTTTTGCCTATAATATGCCTACTAAGAGAGATACTTTCTGCATGAGTTCCCTATCCAACTCAATGCCCTGGTCCTCCTGGGTTTCCAAGGACCCAAAAGCTGGGAGTCCCTCTCATATTCAATTCACTTCCCTCCCTCCTAAGTGGCAGGAGTGCAGTAATAGGGCTCAAGGTTTTTTCTTCAGCTTCCTTTATCCAACCAAAAGGTTCCTCACAAAAATGTCTAATCCTGCACAGTCTTTTAATTTTTTATATTCCCAACTCCAAGTTCCTTTTTTTTGCCTAAGTATTCCTAACAATGGTGATGTGACATTTTTAATGTTACAAAGGATATGTGTTAGTGTAAAACTGACTGTACTAACTTTTCTGCAAAGGGAAAAGGTTGGGAAGGGATTTGGAGTATTTAAAATGCTTTTAATTCATGCCATAACTATATACTGAATAGGTAACACACAGTACCATCATCATAAAGGACAAACAAAATACTAGTAAAGGGATACCCACCGAACTAAACCAGCATGGTGAAATGCAGTGCTGTTCAGAAAGTTGTCAGTTCTAGCTGGGTTGATCAGACATCATGGAGAAGATAGCAGGTAATTTGTTCTGAAAGGATTCCAACTGGTAATGATGAAATGGTAGAAGAAAGGGTATTCATGGAAGAGGGCAACTGTATAAACAAAAGTGTGGGAGATGTGCTTGAAGATGAGAAAGATTATTTGGCAGAGTTCATAGGAGATTCTGACAACAATCCAGGTAAAACTGGTAAGAACTTGGGTGAAAGGAGTAGGAGTAGAAAGTAGAAACATAAGTTTTAATGACAAAAATAATTATAGTATCATTATCCTGAAATGTGATTCATTTTGTTTCAAATACAGAGCTTCTGCTTAAACAACAAAATTGAATTCAAATGCAGTGCTGACACTGCAGCCCGCTGTATATATAAGCCTGACATATGGATCTAAATATTAGTTTATGTTTAATATGTGCCCAAGTCCTATTATTTCTCTGAAATTGTTTCTGGGATTTGCCTTACTATGTCCATTCCTATTGTCTTAACCATAGTCCCACTTAAAAACAACTTCCAATTCAATTTATTTTTGATTAATTTGTTATTTCAATAAACCTTTATGAAGATCCAACTTTATAGGAAATTGTGCTGGTACTCTCCTAATAGTGGCTAGTGGGAACCCATGGTGTCTGGTATAGGCTGTGGGTCTCTAGGGATGTGAAGAACACAGGTTCAAGCCGCCCTTCTGGGCTTCACAGTTCATGTCATCAAATCACCGTGCCTCTTTCCCAAATAATTTATTTATAATTACTCTTTTTTTGCCATTATAGATAGCCTTTCTTCTTTTTTTTCTTTTTTTCTATATAGCCTTTTTTTTTTTTTTTTTGCATGGCTGTCAAGGCCTAATAATTTTGTCTCTATCCAACATTGCTTCTCATTACTGCCTAAGACAAGCTCTTCACTACGGCTGGTAAACTCATCTCTTCAACATCTTTAGAAATCAGAATGTCTTTCTTGCCTCTGGGTTTTCATTCATTCCTTTTTTTCTATTCTCTCTGTCTGACTTCAGATCATCTCATTCAACCAAAATCCTGCTTCACATTTTTGAGGAACATTTTGAGGATTAAGTAGAGCACTCCATGTAAAGCATTTGCAATGGTCTCTGGCCAACAGTAAACATTCAATAGATGTAAGCTATTGTTATCCTTCAAAATTCAACTCCTTCCAACATGAATGTCACTTCCTTCATGAAATTTTCTTTGAGTGCTTAACCTCTCTAAGTCCTAATTTCCTTATCTGCAAGAATGAGACTGAGTGGTTAGGGAAATTCAAAATAATTCTTAAGCTGTACCAATATTTTCATCTCTGAACTCCTATTGCACTTTTAATCGATAAGTAGCATTTAACTCCCAAAGAAGTTCTCTTTGATGTGACAATTTACCGAACATTTACTATGTGCCAGGTAATGTGGAAGTACATTTTAAATGTATTACCTCACTTAATTTTTATGACAGACCTATGACTGGCCACTAAGCTGGCAAGAGGTGAAGCTTAAGTTGATGCCAGAGTGGAGCCCCAAGAACTGGATTATAAAGTGAAGTAAGTGAGTGAACTAAAAGTGAGGAAAGAGAGAGGCCTCTTTCAAAGGTTTGGCAATGAGGGAAGGGGAGAGACAGACAAAAGGGGTAGCTATTCAGGGCACCTGTTTTGTTGTTTTTGAAGGTAGGAGAGATGTGGATATGTTTGCTGAATTGTGTAAATGGATTAATTTTAGGACCATCTTCCTCTGAAACAGGCAGGAAGGAGGGCAAAAATGATAGTGATCCAAAGAAGTTAAATTCTCTTTGATGTGACAAGATTTTAAAAAAAGACATGACATCAGTTGTGGTAGCAGGAGACCAGATTCTTCATTCCTTCAACTATTCAATAAATATTTATTGGATATTTACTAAAAGCTAGGCAAAGCATGGCCCCTGTAGCCTCGTAGAGCTAACAATTAAGTGAGGTACTGCACATGTATTTAATTGGGAAGATGTGAAACTAATTTCTTTAAAATGTGTGATTGCACAATGATCTCAACATTAAAATGTAACACAAAGCTGTAATTGAAAGCATTGTGTAAAAGTACTAATACTGAATATTTTCATTAAAAGTGACCATTTTTTCACTTTCTGTTTCTTATTTTAATACAGTTATGTAAAGAAATGACATCAAATAATTCTTTCAACATACCTTTAGGAAAATAAAAACTGGAAGCTTTTAATGATGTGTTGCTTTTTTTCATTTAGGAAATGTTGAGAAGTAAAATACTGCAAAATTCATTGTATATTTCATAGGGTTTCTCAGTAACAATATCGAGGTACTGTTTTATCTACAGAGTTGATTTATTGATAGAATTCTATGCCTAATATTTAAGAACTATGTTTGATATAAAATAAAATAGTTCACAATATTTCCAGACAGACTTAGTCATCCCATTTTAACTGTATCTTCATTATATACTACTAAAACAAATTGTACCTGTCTGAGAAGGAATTAAGATTTCTAAAACTCCATGAAATGGTTCTAGCACTATTGTAACTAAAAGGAAAAAAAAAAGAAATGGAATGCATTTTATTATGTAATACAAAATCCTAAATTTACAGAAAATCGACTTTAAGCACAACAAGGAGCCAAACTTTACAACCTACTCACCCCCAAAAAGTCGATGGGGAAGTATGACCATTTTTAGGACTTGCCTTCTTTAATTCCCAGTTCTATAAGTCATCTGATCTTCCTCTCACTATCCACACAGGTAGGTGATGAGATCTCTATGGTAGCATTTTAATAAAGATGTTGGTGGAGGCCACTGGAGAGGCGTTGGGAGGCATAGACAGGAAATGCTTTAGAACCTGAACAACAGCAATGTAGTATTTAAGGAATGTCAGCCATTCCAGTTAAGTTACCATAAGAACAAAGGTCCATCTTAGAAAATAAGAAAAATTGAAGAATTCAACCATATATAAAAATATTTGGTAGTATTTTCTAAATTGCATTTTGTTTAATTATTGTTACCTTTATTTAACCCAATGACTGGCACTTGCTGACAGACCATTGTTTATAGCCTGTTCTGTTAGTCCAAGGTTGTAAGGGGCAGGACGATGAAAGTGAGAGTGTGGGGAGAGAAGGCTGACAATGGAAAGGAAAGAAAGTAGCAACCTCTAGGTGCCTTACAATCTTGAGCACATAAAACATACTACTTGAGCATTAGTATTACTAAGTAATCATACACAACTCAGTATAGTATAAATGGTACATGAGTGGTGAAGGAAAGAAACTTAGAGGGACAAGAGAAAAACTGTTAATGAAGTAGAAATTTATTGTGAAAGGCTGAAGTCAAATACTATATAAGTGCATGGTAGACAAAGATTGATGAGGAAGAGGGTATTCAAGAGAGGGACTGTTGTGAATTGCTACTGCTTTATGACTCCAGGAAGGAAATTATTTCTATTATCCTTCTGAAATTTGGGGCATAGAATTAACTTTTATCATCTAATAAGTTAGTATTAGTGAAATAAATATTTTACTATATTTATTCTTTTTTATGATACTTAGAGTAACATTGTGCCAATTGCTATCTGACTCCAGTTCCTCCCCTCTTTCAAAGGAGGGAAGGGAAAGTGATTTCTAACCAGAGGAGTGTGATTACAGGTATGAAGGATGATTCATGGAGGGAGAGGAGAAGGGCATGGAGAATGAAACCCCAGAGAACACCCACATCCAGGAGCCAGTAGAGGAAAGAGGGCAGAGGAGGAGAATCATGGAGAGAGGCCAGGAGAGGTCCATATTTCCAGAAGGTACCAATGAAAAGGATCAAAAAGAATGAAGAGGTCCCTGGAGATCACACCAAACACAATTTCAATAGGTTGCTGTGGGTGAAAAATATCTTCTGCTAAGTTGAAACATGAATTGGAGGAGTCTCAGACTGAGTGGTGCCTGAAGCATGTTAATCATTTACCAACCAGGTAAGCCCAAGGCTGTAAGATTTTGCAGTGATTTCTCAAGTCCTCCAATGTTCGTGGTACTTGCTCACAGGACTGAGCAGCTGAGCTTCAGACAGAGTAGCTAACATCATCAGCACCTCATGCCTTAAGTATCAGAAGAAGATAGGTTTTATTATTTCACAAGTCTTTACAAAATCCTGTTGATAGGAGGAAGTAGAACATATCTTCCATCTTTAAGTATGCAGAAACTGGTAAACAAAAATCCAACCTAACTTGAGTTACTGACAAGGATATAAACCACACCAGATCTTAAGATTTCTTCTGAATTAGGTTTCCCTAATTCAAACACTAGATTTTAAGACAAAGAAACAACAAAAGTATCTCTGTGGTAGCATATATATTTGGATAGATATTTTGATTTTAACTGATTTACTCATAATCAGATTAACATTTTGGTCTTTTTATTTCTTCCAGTATTTTTTGTTTTGTTTTTCACTTGTTTGTTTTATAATATTGTAGTGATACTGCATATCATTTTTGTGGTCCTCACTTCTTAATATAATTTGACAATGTTCTTACCTCATTAAAAATCTTATAAGATTAGTTTTTGACAGTGATTTTAACCTATGTATATAGCATAATTTACTTCAGCACCATCTTCTACAGGGGCATTTTAAAGAATTCTCTTTATTATAAAGAACATATGTAATCCTCAAAGAACATTTGAAATAAAAAATAAGTTTAAATTTTCATGATTTAAGGCACAGAAAAATATCTGTTATTCTTTGAATAATAATCAAAGTCAGGTCTACACAAATAAAGGCTGGCAATTTTATTGTCAATTTGAGCTGATTGCAAAAACCTAACTCTTAAATGTCAAAATTTCTTCCAAGATATAAGCTTGGTATTTTCAAAATTATGTTCCAAAGAACACTGTTTGAGATGTTATGTTCTAAAATGAATTAATTACATAAAAAAACAGTAAGTTAGGGGAGTAATACCTATTATAGCTTTGTTTTTAAAGTATGTATAGATTCAGACAAATCCTGCAGCAAAGACATGTATTTACTGATACTGAGCATGGTATTTTCCAAATTTATGTGATCATGCAATTCCATGCTTACCACATACTAGCAATTAGCACCAGTAGTTCTATAAAAAGCACACTTGGCAAATTCTAATCTATGCAGTGCAAAGAAATAAGTGTTTCTGAACAAATTATCCATTTAATTACTTAAAAGGGTCTGATAACTTTGAAAAAGCATAAAGATGTTATAAATGTAAAGTACTATCTTTATTACTTAAGATTTTTATCCTGCCAAAAACAGTGCAAAGTAAGACATTTGAATATAAAACTGGACAGAGTTCTAACAAGCACTATAATTTAGCAGATTACTACATGGCAGTATATTTGGTGTTTAATACAAAATTGACCAGAATGTTTAGCTACATTTCTTGCCCAAAGTATCTTTACTAAAAAGAACAAGTTGAATTTTGATTTAGAGATTTTTGCTCTAACTGAAGCTTTTGACAAATATCTTGATAGAATCTATCACCCATGTTGTTATGTTGATTCAGTGAAATCATTAAAGTAGTTTGGCATGGACCTGAAACAAAAGTCATGCTCCATAAACATGAGCTATTTTTAAGGGTATTTTTCTTTTGTAACTTTGACTAAATCATTTTGTTTTTCTGAGCTTTACTTTGTATATGCAGTATAAAAACATAACATTGATTGTAAACCCTTCAAAACTCTTAGCTAAGGAAACAAACCTAAGAAATCCTCAAATGAAACCAAAAATTAACTAGATACATAGAAAACTAATTTGTATACAATATTATACTCATCTTCTGGAATCTTTTTGGTTCATTTCCATTGTGTAGTTTTGTGTCAGTCCTATGTTGAAATCTATAGGGAACTCTGCTGCACTTTTCCCCTCCATTGCCAAATGATTCATCAGATGATTCCTCATGAGTGCTCAATCTCTAAATCTGGTCAAGCAAGCTCCCAGGGAGTCAGGGCTTCTCTGCACAGGTTGCTACTGTTTCCCTCAAGATGAGTGCTTTGCTGGTAACAGTCAAATGATAAGTAACATTTTATAGTCAAAGTAGCAACATTATGCACTAAAACACAGCATTATGTACTGCAAGGAATACTGGCTTCCAGGATTGAAGATCTGGATCTAATCTAATATCCACCCTTTGCTAACAGAATGACCCTATAGAAATTATTTAATTTCTGAGGCTTAAGTAGCTCATATGCTTGGCCTAAAGAATACTTGTTCTCCTTATCCTTTAGGCCATCGTGAAGAACAAATGAGATATTATAGTGACAGTTTTTTGATATTTGCACAGTACTATACAAATGTAAAGAATATATTATTTTATTACAATTCCATCATAGTAGTTAGGAAGATATATATATATATATATATATATATATATATATATACACACACACACACATACACATATGTGTATATATATGTATGTGTGTATATGTATGTGTGCATATATATATATATATCCCTCCAAATAACCCATTGGGACAGACAATCTATTTTAAACCTGTTTAAATCATACAGTTGGTTACAGAGGATTTGATTGCTGGACTAGGACTCTTTGGAAATTTCCTTAAATAGAAAATCCTTAAACAGAAATCCACCCATTTGATTTATTTTTTTTACCCCTTTAACTTGATCTTGCCTTTTTCTGAATTGTTCTAAAGAGTGTCTAGTACAATATAAAAGTCTGGGAAATCTATGATAAGTTTGAATTAATTTGAGGTAAGAAATGTACCTATATTATAATTTCTACAATTAATAAATTATATACATTTAATATCTTTCTCTTAATGCCCAATTTACAACAGAAAAATAAATAAAAATGTTTTCTTCCTGAATTTTCTCTGCTCCCTAGTTTTCCCCTTCAAAAAGGTATATTCAAAGTTTCTAACAGAGGAGCTTTAAGAAAAGAAATTGCTAAAAGACAGAGTGTAATGTAAGGGCTTAAAAGTGCTAGCTCCAGAGCCAGACAAAATTTAGGTTTGAATCTGAACTGTGTTCCTTCCTACCTCTGTAAACTTGAATAAATTCTTAACTACTATGATAGATAAAAAATCCACATAACCAAATTTACTGAGTTCTTTCGGAGGGTTGAGTACTTTAATCCAGTATCTCATTTAATGTCTACAAAATCCTACAAGATAGTTTCAGTCCTCTCGAGATAGTTTACAAGATTTCAACAAGTATTAGATACTATCTCACACAAAAAGCTGACCCTTTTTCTTAAAGGAAGATTAAGGACTAGTTTCCAGTGTAGAATGGCAAGATGGTTCCCTCAAAGTAAGTCAAACTAGGTCTTCATCACCTTCCTCTTAACATAAATGCTAAACCAGGTTTACACTAACTCATCAGCCCTTTCCCTGGAACAAAAATACTAAAAACTCAAACCTTAAAGAGAAAGAAATGCTATCTGAATAAAAAGTGTTCCTTCCTGAATTATTTTTCAAACCTTATCCTTTCCCCTTCCACGCACAAAGATGATAGTGTACACACACATTTCTTCAGAGGAGCAGGGGATATATGGTCTGGTGTCTCTCCAGTACCTAGCTGTCTTTCTGTCTGAACAGAACTCTCTTTATCTTCATTTTCATGGGTTGTTTCATAATCTGTGATTTTTAAAATAACTAAAATTTCATAGTCTACTTGAAAAATAATGAATCTTTAAGATTAATTTTGAATTGTATTCTGTAAAATAGATTTTCTTAAAATTCTCTTAATTTTCAGTGGGATAAAAACAAAATAAAACAATTTTAAGTATAAATGAAAGAGTCTAACTTTATATGTATAAAGGTATTGCCTCCATCATGGGAGTTTTTAAGACTATTTTTAAAAAGAAAAAGCTTTTTAAACCATGTTATACTTTTAGAATTGATTCATTAAAAATACTTCATGCAGCTGCAATTTTAAGAAAGAAGAACAAAGTAGGAGGAATTATAATACCTGATATCAAACTGTATTACAAGGCCACTGTAATCAAAACAGCCTGGTACTGGCATAAAAACAGGCACATAGACCAATGGAATAGAACAGAGCCCAGAAATAAACCCAAATCTCTACAGTCAATTAGTATTCGACAAAGGGGCAGTAACATTAAATGGAGTAAAGATAGCCTCTTCAACAAATGGTGTTGGGAGAACTAGACAGCTACATGCAAAAAAATGAAACTCGAGCACCAACTTACACCATACACCAAAATAACTTCAAGGTGGATAAAAGACTTAAATATAAGCTGTGAAACCATTAAAGCCCTAGAGGAGAGCATTGGCAGGAAAATCCCAGATATTCCACGCAGCAATCTTTTTACTGATACGTCCCCTAGAGCAAGGGACATAAAGGAAAGAATAAACAAATGGGATCTCATGAAACTTAAAAGCTTCTGCATGGCCAAGGAAAACAGTATCAAGATAAAAAGAGAAGCAACAGTTTGGGAAAACATATTTGCCAATGACACCTCAGACAAAGGTTTAATCTCCAAAATATACAAAGAACTCACACGACTATGCTGAGCGAAATAAGCCAGGTGGTGAAAGACAAATACCATATGATATCACCTTTAACAGGAATCTAAACAACAAAACAAACAAGCAAGCAAAATGTAACCAAAGACACTGAAATACAGAACGTGCTGAAAGGGTCCAGAGGGGAGAGGGGAGAGAATCACAGGGGAAAAGGTGAAGGACTCACATGAACAAGTATAAAGGACACATGGACAATAACTAAGGTGGGGGGCGGAGATGGGAGGGAGGTGGGGAGCATTGGTGGGGGACAGGGCTGGGAATACAAGAAAGAAAACTGTACTTGAACAAGAGTTAAATAAAAATTATAAATAAATAAATAAATAAAAGATCTTTTGCCAAAAAAAAAAAAATACTTCATGCTTTACTATCTCTTCTGTATTAGTTACTCATGAGCATTTTATTTTAAAAGATGTAGATTCCAATTCTGGTTCTGCCACAACTAGCTGTGTGATTGATCTTTATCTTAATCTCCCTGGGTCTCAGTCTCCTCAGCTTTGAAAAGGACTAAGATTTGATGATTCCTTGCAACTGTTAAGTTTTATGATTATCTCACATTTTCCATAGGTGGTACAAAAAATGGGGATACCTGAAATGTTTTAGATGTAAAAAGTTAAAAGAATTAAATAGAAATATATGATTTCTATATAAATTGTGACTTGAAAAAATGCTTCACTTCCTCACAAAACCAAAAGGATAATAACCAATTTAAAAACAAAGTACAACCAGAACTGCCAGAAAAACATTTGTACAGATGTCCAACAATGAAGGAGTTAAAAAAACATTCATTCAGACAGTGCACTGAGACAAAGAAATGTGGCCTAAATGGAAGAACAGATTAAAGCTCCAGAAAAAGAACTAAGAGACAGATATCCTGTCTGATGTAGAGTTCAAAAGACTGATATGATGCTCACAGAATTGAGCTCAGTTGCAAAATAAAGGAAGAAATGAAAGCTATACAAAGTGAAATAAAGGAAAATATACGGGGAACCAACAGTGAAGAGAAGGAAACCTGAACTCAAATTAACAATTTGGAACAAAGGGAAGAAAGAAGCATCCACCTGGGACAGAATAAGGAAACAAGAATGCAAGAAAAAAAATGAGGAGAAGCTTAGGAACCTCTGGGACAATTTTACATGATCTGACATCCAAATCATGGGAGTGCTGGAAGGAGAAAAGGAAGAGCAAAATATAAAAACCTTATCTGAACAAATAATGAAGGAAAACTTCCCCAATCTGGTGAAGGAAATAGTCTTGCAGGAAGCCCAGAGAGTCCCAAAGAAATTGGACTGAAGGAGGAGCCCACCAAGACACACCATAATTAAGTTACTCAAGATTAAAGATAAGGAAAGAATCTTAAAAGCAGCATGAGAAAAGGGAGAGTTACCTACAAAACAGTTCCCATAAGACTCTCAGATGATTTCTCAAAAGAAACCCTAAAGGCAAGAAGGGGCTGGAAAGAAGTATTCAAAGTCATGAAAGGCAAGGACCTGCAACCAAGATTACTCTATCCAGCAAAGTTATCATTTAGAATGGAAGGGCAGATAAAGTGCTTCTCAGATAAGGCCAAGTTAAAGAAGTTCACCACCACCAAGCCCTTATTATATGAAATGTTAAAAGGGCTTATCTAAAAATAGATAAAAATATGAACAGTAAAATAACAAACTCACAACTATCAATAACTGAACCTAAAAAACAAAAACAAAAACTAAGCAAACAACTAGAACAGGAACAGAATCACAGAAATGATATCACATGGAGGGTTATCAGTGGGGAGGGGGAGGGGGAGAGTGGGAGGAAGTACAGGGAATAAGAAGTAGAATAGGTAGGTACAAAATAGACAGGGGGAGGCTAAGAATAGTATAGGAAATAGAGAAGCCAAAGAATTTATATGTACAACCCATGGGCATGAACTGGGAGGAGGGGGGGTTGGTGGTGAGGGTGGAATGCTGCAAGGTGAGGGTGGCAGTACAGGTAGGAGGGGGATAAAGGGGAGAAAATGGAACAACTGTAATAGCACAATCAATAAAATTTAGTTTTAAAAAAGAATAGTGTAGGAAATGGAGAAGCCAAAGAATTTATATGCATGACTCATGGACATGACTAAGTTGGGGGTGGGATTCCTGAAGGGAAGTGGGGTACTAGGTAGAGGGGAACAAATAGGAGAAAAATTGGGATGCCTGTAATAGCATAATAAAATGTAGTTAAAAAAAGAAATGATGCCTTTAAGGTATCCTCTGACAATATTTGTCATGAGTGTTGTCAAATGTGATCTTATTAAAACTGGAAAATGAAGTTTCAGAATTGATATGAAGAGAAAGATTCATACTTCAAATTAAAGCTGAAGCAGATATAGTCAAAATAATGAAGTCTAGTAATAAAAGATCTGCTGTTAGTCTAATATTCTCATGGAAAAGGAGAGGAAATTTCTATGTAATCAGTTACGAAAAGAACACAATAGTCCAGGCACTGAGAAAAATACCAAACAGCAGCAACAGCAACAATAATAGTAATAAATTAACCAGTTTAACAATGTGAAAAGCATGATGAATGTGTGAGAAGTACATTTAAATCTTGCCTCAAAAAATAAGATTATGTTTCATATACTTTAATAGGTTTTTCTAATATCATTTCATTTATTGGGTTCCACCTCTGCACAAATATTGTATTAGGAACCATGGGAGACACAAAAGAAAAAGTTGTTCTTGCCTTTAATGAACTTAACTCCTGTGAAAACAAACAGTGCGCATCTTGTGCATATGTTTTGATTTGAAAGGTAATAATTTAAATAATTTTATATCCTTATCAGATTTACAAATGATTGAAATAAAATATACTGGAAATGTTTCATTAATTTACCTTATGGAGTAGTTTATTTTCACCTCTTTTCATGGTATTTAAGAACTAATTTCCAGATTGCTTGAGGTGGGGGGGTGCTGGGTGGAAATAAGCAAACGGGGGGAAAGTGGGGACAATTGTAATAGCTTAAACAATAAAATATAATCTAAAAAAAGAATATGTAGGTAAACTAAAACCAAAAGTTTATCCATCATTTCAGATTTTCCTTAATGAAGTTGGAAATCAATATTCAGCAATTATGGAAAAGTCAGCCATCCATTTATGTTGCCATTTAAAGTGTCAATTACAAACTATTATGTTAGTACATAGAAAGAAAGAAGAGTACACAATATGAGGGAATGAAATAGGGAAATGAGGGAATGAAAAGCAGTTCACAAAGGGTGACCTACACAGGATCACAACTTCCTAAACATGTGTGATGGACACTGAGAGAATCATGAAGGCAAAATGAGAGGGAAAGTTTCTCCCTAAGTGTGCAGTGTGCAGGATGAAGCAGTAAGATACCATCTTCCTCACCCACTTGAGAGAGAGATTGACTTTATAGTGGGTGTGAGGTAGCATTTGCAATGACAAATTCCAGAGCTCAAAAAGTTTACTTGGAAACGTAAAATTTTCTACTCTTAATATCACCAATCATCTGAACTTTTAAAAGGATTGGTAGGAGGTGAATTACACCAGAAAAGTTTTGATAAAATTGAGTGTACTCTTGAATTTTATATACAAAGAAAAAATTTTAATTTAAAAGTCCAAAAATTTCATAATCATAAAAACTTAAACTTCTATATGTTTGGTATGTAAAGCAGAATGCATATTTCATTTTTTGTTTATTATTTAACTAAAATTTTTTAAGAGTTTTCCCCACTTTTCTTTTTACTAGTTCCTTTAACATAGTAGAGCTGAACAAACGTACTTTTAAAAAATGCAAACTCTTAAAGAGTCATATAAGGGTGTGTTTGGAAATTTATACATTTTCAAATTACAGATAAACTCTGAGTTCCTTTCTTACTTGAAAAGAAATAATATCTAGACAACTATTTCTATGTTCTCAAATAGCAACATCATTTTATCATTAATCAGCCTGTTTTTTCTTTTCTTTCTCTTTTTAATTTCTATTCATTTTGGGAAAAAGAATGCTAAGTTCTTATTAATATAAGTAGCCTTATAGAGATATACTTATAATTGTCAAGAAATAAAGTATTATAGAAATGAATCCTCCATGCACTTTTTCAATTTTTAGGTGCCCTCATCCTGCCCCCTACTATCCAGTGTTTACACTTAGACACTGCCCTAAAACTTCTGAACCTTTTCTGCTTCTCTTACTCTCCCCAATGCAACTTATCTGACCAGAGATCCAGGCCATCACAGTTTTCCTCTACCAAGCAAAAGGATAAACAGGTTAATATAAGAAAGAGATAGTTCCCTCCTATTTTTTCCATCATCATTTTCTTGCCAATTCCAAGTATTTGCCCTGGTGTTCTGTGGGTAGTGACTGACATCTGGATTCCCTAGTTCAGGATTCCAGGTCCTCACTGTGCTGGTTCCAGGCAACCATCAGAGGTTTCTCTGTCCCAGGCTCTAACCCACAAGTTATACTTTACTCTTTACCCACACAGAACTTTCAGCTGGTTCTCCCAAATGCCATGTATTTTCTCTCCTTTTTGCCTATGCTCACACTGCTTTCTTTACTTGTAGAATGTCCTCTCCATTTCTACATGTTGCAAGCCTTTCCATCTTTCAAAGCTCTGGTCAAAATTACTTTCTCCATAAACTTTACCTCAATTTCCAAACGCTTCTCTGTTCTCTCTCTAATCCTCAAGGGCCCAGCACAATATAATTTTCTCAACATAGTAGAAGCTCATTAAAGATTTATTTAACAAGCGATAAGCAGAAAACAAAGAAACCTTAATTCTTGGAAAAGCTCTTCAATATGTTGGCTTACAATAGAATACCTGGAGCGGATAATGGGAGCCTCTGTAATACTACAATACAATACAATATCACAGGTGATCTTTTTAATTCCCAAACTGTGTAAGGCCTAGTTTGATCCCTAAAATCAAAGGTGTTTATGCAAAAATGAACTTAAAGCTTACATTATATGATAATGACATGTCAGGCAATATTCTAGGTGCTTTAGATGCATTAACACTGTGGTCTCAATAGCTGGCTGAGGTAGGTAACATTTCTTGTTACCTACCTCAGAAGAAACTGAGGGTCTGGACTGATAAATAATTTGGCCCACGATATATGAGGTCTGTCCAGAAGGTATCCAGCCATGTAATATGAAAAATTGAAACATTTACTGAAGATACAAGAAACATTGTACATAGGACCATGATGCTTCAGTCCCCTTCAAAGTTGGCACCTTGGGACCTTACACAGTTCTCCCAATTGCCATCAGCTGCCACATTACATTTTTCTGAAGCTCATCAACAGTCTGAAATCTCTTCCTTTTCAAAGGTGATTTTAATTTTGGGAAAAGCCAGAAGTCACAGGGCACCAAATCTGGGCTATAGGGGGGCCAAGTCACCTGGTGACTTGATGTTTCACCAGAAAAGTCTGTACAGACATGATGTGTGAAGGGGAGGCACAATGTTGTGATAAAGATGCCAATAGCTGCAGCCTTCTGAATCATTGAAACAGTATCCATGGAGGAATGCTCAAGTGTAATGCAAAACTGGATGCAGATTTGGTGTTCTACTTGCGCAGTCATTTTGAACATGATGGCCACACACTACACATGCTTACTTAATGGCATCTGTCACCCTCACTGACTAGTACAGTGAAGCAGTCGTTGTTTGCATGTGCAATCCAGTCCACTTTCCTTGGCTGCTGGGTTACATTGTTGTACAGACTGTTCTCTTTATATTAACAGTGGCTGGACTTTTTTTGGACAGACATCATACATGTAGTAAAGAACAGAGCTAGGAACTCCATCACATCAGTCGAAGCTGTGTCCTTCAAGTGTTCTCATATTTTCAATAGAAATGTACATTGAGAGGCTTCTAGTTAGCTATTCTGGAAGTTAAAAACAACAACAAGAAGCCTTGTCTATAGATAAGCTTGGAAATTGTGACCACATAAACAAAGCTGTGAGAGAGATTCAGTGTTCACTGAGTATCTGCAAGAGTTGATTGTCTTATAAGACAGAATGTGAAAGAGTGTAGGATTCCACCAAGCTCAAAGGTCTCTAAATCTTATACTCTAACAGAGGTGTTCAACCTGTGACATGTGGGCTGCATGCAGCCCAGGAGAATGGTTGTGAATGCAGCCCAACAGAAAATTATAAATTTACTGAAAACATTATGATGCCCTGGCCAGTGTGGCTCAGTGGACTGAGTGCCAGACTACAAACCAAAGGGTTGCTGGTTTGATTCCCAGTCATAGCACATGCCTGGGTTGCAGGCCAGGACCCCAGTGGTGGGGGGTGCTTCAAGAGGTAACCACATATTGATGTTTCTCTAGCTCTCTTCCTCCCTCCCCTCCCCTCCCCTCTCTAAAAATAAATAAAATCTTTTAAAAAAACACTATGAGATTTTTTCATGATTACATGTCACAGTGTATTTAATGTGTGGCCCCAGACAATTCTTCTTCCAATGTGGTGCACAGATGACAAAAGGTTGGATGCCCGTGCTCTAGAAGATAAAGAAATGAAAATACAAATCTTTGTCAATAGAAGTAGCCACTTGTGTGGGGCCCAAAGATTCCAACTTGGCTTGAAAAATGAAAGACATAACAATATTTTAGGCTGCAGGCTTTGGCTCAGCATGTCACACCAGTGTCTCAGAAAAGGATTTAATTGTGGTCCAACCAAAATCTCTGATCATCAAGAAACCTCAATAAGCTCAAAAGGCAGACCAAAATATTCACTTGGGAAGGCAACACAAAATTTTGGGTAGGACATACTGTTTTCCTTATTGGTAACATTTTAACATCAGAAAGATTTAGAATACAGAAATATTTTTTAGTGTAGGTAATTGCTCTGTTTAAGATCACTTGACCTAATGGAGTAAGAGGCCATCCTAGTAGACTTTTAAGTAGAACTCCTACTAAGTTATATGTAGTGTTGAAACATTAAAGGGACCTTAAGATGGATCACATTTAGAAGTTAAATTTAGTAGTTATGTATAACGTTCTTAATTTCTTGACAATGCTTACTGGGTACTGAAGGAGGCAACTGTATGTAGTAAAATTATAAATGTATAAAAAGTGGAGATGTGTTTAATCAAGCAGTACTATAAATGAAACTAAATTTTAAAAAACCAGTATTTCTAAAATTTTTAAACTTATAAATATGATAAAATGTGCAAACAAAATTTAAAGACATAAGAACTACCTTTGGATATGTAACTTAAATGAAATCTTTTCATATACAAGACTAACTCTTGAGGATATGAAGTAGCTTGTAACTTACAAATGGCTATCACTGTCTTCTTTCAGGTAAAGCTGGTGTTCAATAAGCAGTCAATGCTTCACCACACAGAACTTGGTTTGATAGTTCAGTTATTCTTTCTTTTGGTTTGATCCTTCCTCACATCCCAGGAGATGGGTTGTAGCTTTAGAAAGACTGAGATGAAAAATAGCAATACTAATCTACTGACCTCTCAAAGTTTAGATTTAGTGTCTTACTTCAATGGTGTAATTTAGCAATTCTAAACCCCAGCTGCATGATAGAATCCCATAGTCATCTTTGTAAACAAACTTATGCCCAGATCTCATCCTAGACCAACTAGAATGCCTGGGGATTGGGTACAAGTATTTTGTTTTTAAGTTTCTGGGTGATCCTATTTACATGCAGAGTTGAAAAACACTGGTGCAACTGTGTGAACTCACCATGGTCTGAAGCACCAGTGCTGTCCAGCAGAACTGTCTGGAATTATGAAAATTGCTATAGACCAAATGTTTACATTCCACCCAAATTCATACAATCCTAACTCCCAATGTGGTGGTATTTGGAGGTGGCACTTTAGGGTGCTGATTAAGTCATGAAGGTAAGATCCCTCATGAATGGGATTAGTGCCCTTATAAAAGAGACCCCAGACTTTTGGCCAAGATGGAGGCATAGGTGGATACACTTTGCCTTCTCACACAAACAAATAAAGGACAAAACAAATTTAAAAACAACAAACAACCAGAACTGTCAGAAAATCAAATTGTGTGGAAGTCTGACAACCAAGGTGTTTAGGAAGAAACATTCATCCAGACTGCTAGGAGGGGTAGAGATGGGAAGCCAGGGTAGAGAGGATGCAAGACTAGGTACCAAAGGCAGTGGCTGGAGGACTGGGCAGATGTGGTGGCAGCTAGGGTTCCCATAATTGTGTGTGGGTAAATTAGGAGGAACAACTGAGGAGCAAGACAGACTGTACACGTAGGGTTCCAGTGTGGGGAAATAAAACCTCAAAACCTCTGGTTGTAAAATCAGTGGGAATTGCAGCAGTGGGAGAAACTCCCAGCCTCACAGGAGAGTTTGTTGGAGAGACCCACAGTGTCCTAGAACATACACAAACCTACCCACCTGGGAATGAGCACCAGAAGGGCCCAATTTGCTTGGGGGTAGCAGAGGAAGTAACTGAAAGCCAAGTGCTGAGCAAGTGGCATTGTTCCTCTTGGACCCTTCTACCACATACAATGCCACAGCACAGCGACATGGGTTGCCCTGCCCTGGTAAACACCTAATGCCCCAAAACCCTTACAACCTAACAGGTGTGCCAAGACAAAGAAATATGACCCAAATGAAAGAACAGATCAAAACTCACTAAAAACTAAGCAATGAGGAGATAACCAACCTGTCAGATGCAGAGTTCAAAACACTGGTAATCAGGACACTCACAGTATGGTTACAAAGCAGAGGAAAAAGTAAAGGCTATGCAAAGTGAAATAAAGAAAATATACAGGGAACCAACAGTGAAGGGAAGAAAACTGGGACTCAAATCAATGACTTGGAGCAGCAGGAAGAAATAAACATTCAACCAGAAAAGAATGAAGAAACAAGAATTCAAAAAAATGAGGAAAGGCTTAGGAACCTCTCAGTCAACTTTAAATGTTCCAACATCTGAATCATAGGACTGCCTAAAGGAGAAGAGGAAGAACGAGAAATTAAAAACTTATTTGAAAAAATAACAAAGGAGAACTTCCCCAATCTGGTGGAGGAACCAGACTTCCAGGATGTCCAGGGCACTCAGAGAGTCCCAAAGTTGGACCCAAGTAAGCACATAGCAAGGCACATCACGGTTAAGTTACCTAAAATTAAAGATAAGGAAAGCATCTTAAAAGCAGCAAGAGAAAAGGAGAGAGTTACCTACAAAGGACTTCCCATAAGACTATCAGATGATTTCTCAAAAGAAACCTTAGAGGCAAGAATGAGCTGGAAAGACGTATTCAAAGTCATGAAGGGCAAGGACCTACATCCAAGATTACTCTATTCAGGAAAGCTATCATTTGGAATGGAAGGGCAGATAAAGTGCTTCCCAGATAAGGTCACATTAAAGGAGTACATTTCATATAAATTGTATTATTATATGAAATGTTAAAGGGACTTCTGTAAGAAAAGATCAAAACTATGAACAGTAAAATGACAACAAACTCATTAACTATCAACAACTGAACCAAAAAAATAAAATAAAATAAAACAACTAAGCAAAGTAAAACAGGAATGGAATCACAGAAATGGAGATCATATGGAGGGTTATCAGTATGAATGGGAATGGGGGAGTGGGGCGATGGGGAAAAAGGTACAAGGAATAAGAAGCATAATCGGTAGGTCCAAAATAGATGGGAGGAGGTTAAGAATAGTATAGGCAATGGAGAAGCCAAAGAACTTAAATGTATGACCCATGGACATGAACTAAGGGGGAGGGGAATGATGGTGGGAGTGGGGGTGCAGGGTGGAGGGAGATAAAGGGGAGAAAAAATGGGCCAACTGTAATAGCGTAATCAATAAAATGTTCTTTAAAAAAAGAGTACCCAGAGAGCTCCCTCCATATTCCACTATGTGACACCACACAGGATGAAAAGATGGCAGTCTTATGAATCAGGAAGTGGGTCCTCACCAGACACCCATCTGCCGGCTTCTTGGGTTTGGACTTCCCAGCCTCTGTAACTGTGAGAAATAAATTTCTGTTGTTTATATGCCAGCCAGTCTATAATATTCTGTTAAAGCAGCCTGAACAGACTAAGACAAAAATGTTCCTTAATTTCTTTGTCCACTATAGTAGCCAACTAGCCAGGGTTAGGTATAGCTACTGAATTTTTAATTTTAATTCAAATTTAAATTTACAAAGCTACATGTATCTAGGGACTACTCTATTGAACAGCACAGTTCTGGCAGTTTTAGGCCATTTTATATTATGTGAGTATATTATTAAATAGGTGCTGAATGGCTGTTTTTGATACTAGACCACAACAGTCCAAACTAACTACTCATGCTGGCTTTTTCAACTAGTCCTCCGGTGCTATGAAAGAACTTCAAGCCAAAATCGGCTTCTGGGAATGTTAAGGTCATTGAAGTTGCTGATTTTTTTAATTCATTTATGTTGGCAGTTTGTTTCTTGGAATTCATACCTCAATGAAAACTGAGTTAAGATCTTCAGAACTAACAATCTCTTACGTCTTAATGCAGTGAAGCAATTAAATTCTTGGAAAAGGTGCTCTTCATTCCTTGGCACACAATAGCGTTTTTCTCTGTCTTGGAGGATGGAGACTTTCCAGTGAATTGGGACAGTGGCCTGGATGTCAGAGCTAAATACAAGTCATTGGCATGGCAGCTTCCCTTTCTCAGTCTCATTGAAACCATGTACCATTAATGAATGTGGAGTATTAGTGATTGGTGGATAAAATCTTGAGGAAAAAACAGCAAAATGCCACAGACACAGATGTCTTTTTCAGATGTAAAGGGGTATTGAGTACAACTAAGTTCTATTTTTACTTGCTTTTAAAAATAATTAATAAATTATGGTTTGCTATGTTTTAAAGGTTAAAACACATACATATGAATTGTTTGCAAATAAATCTCAAATGTGATGTTCATGCTGAGGCATAAGAAGAATCCTTCAAGTCACTGCTGAAACTCTTTCCTTTTCTTTTTTTTCATTGAATGTTATTGGGGTGACACTGGTTAATAAAATTATATAAGTTTCAGGTGTAAAATTCTATAATACATCATTCATATATTCTACTGTTTGTTCACCATCCAAGTCAAGTCTCCTTCCATCACCATTTATTCCCCCTTTAACCTCTTCTACCTTGCCTCACCTCCTTTCCCTTTGGTAATCACCATACTGTTGTCTATATCTATGAGTTTTGTTTTGCTTAATCCTTTCACCTTTTTCACCCAACCCCTTCTCTCTGACAGCTGTCAGTCTGTTCTCTGTATCAATGAGTCTAATTTCTATTGTTAGTTTATTTTTCCATTAGATCCCATGTATGAGTGAGATCATATGGTATGAGTGAGATCATTAGATTCCACATATGAGTGAAATAAACCAGTCTTTCTCTGACTGTTTTTTTTTTTTCATTTAGCATAATATTCTCCAGGTCCATCTATGCTGCCACAAAGGGTGAGATTTCATTCTTTTTTTATAGCTGAGTAGTATTCCATTGTGTAAATTTACCACACCTTTTCAGTGAGGGTGTCCTGACCACCCTATTTTTAAAAAGATTTTATTTATTTATCTTTAGAGGGGAAGGAAAGGAGAGAGGGAAACAAACATCAATGTATGGTTGCCTCTCGTGCATCCCCTGCTGGGAACTGGCCTGCAGCCCAGGCATGTGCCCTGCCTGGGAATCGAACCACAATCCTTTGGTTTACAGGCCTGCACTCAATCCAATGAGCTACACCAGCCAGGGCCTAACCACCCTATTTAATAATGCTGTATGTATTTATTTATGTAGTTGCCAAATGTCAAATGACATCCCTTAAAGTCTGGCATATTGCAAAGACAGTGTATCATGTGGTTCTCTAGGTCAGAGTCTGAAAGAGTGTTCCTGGGTCAGCATCAGCAGCAACACCTGGGAGCTTGCTCGAAATGCAACTTCTGAGGCCCTACCCTGGGTGTGAGGACTAGCAATCTGTTTTAGGTGATTCTGGTACATGCCAAAGTTTGAGATCCACTGATCTAGAAGCATGTTGAATGTAGAATCCCCCCTCAAATATCCCAGAGGCAAAAACATCCCACAGTTGGTAAAGATCAAAACAGTTTGTACATAAAATTGTCTTGTAAGTTGTGAAACACAAGTCAATATTTGGACCTAGCATTATGAATCATGAATTCATCCAATTCCACAAAGCCTCCCAGAATCTCTAGTCTTTGATCTTTATTTTCCCTATAATAATTCGTTTTCTGAAAGCATTTCATGAAATAGTTCTGAAGAGATGAGATGCAGTACAAATGTGACTTTAGCAAATTTAACAAACATTCAGATATATGCAACTGATAAATTAGGTTATTGAATTTATAAAATAATTTACTAGAAAATGTATTGAAACAGTGATACCTTCAGTGTATTTAAAATGTCAATTTATACAACATAAACTTACAAATATCTAATGTGACAGTATAGAAGAGAAGGTAAGTAAACAGGCTCTTATTTCAGATTCCCCAGGTTCAAATTCTTAGCTTTTTTATTTACTGTGTAACCTGGGCCAAGTCTCAGCTTTTTATTTACAATGTAACTGGGCCAAAACTCCCTAAGCCTCAGTTTCCTCATCTATAGAATGCATCTAATAATTTTCTTATCTTCAAAGATTGTGTCAGGATTTAAGAAGATAATAAAATTAACATTTAGCCTAGAGACTGGAACATAATAATCTCTAATCAAATGTCTGTTTTTAGTTTTAGTTTTTTAATTAGCTGCATCTGTGACCAGTCTGGTCTCTCTGAAAACAGATATTCATGTTTTGTCACTAAAAAATGTTTATACAAAGCAATTAAAGTGTACACAAAGCAAGTAGGTGGTAACCACACTGAGCACTGGATACTCAGCAGATGTTCACTCTTCCAAGAGCTTTACCCTAGCTAAACCAATCACAGTAATTTCAACCTCCCTGTCAGTGACTGGTTTAGGCATGACCATGTCCTGCAAATTGGCCAGTGAACTGTAAGGAGTGTGCTGTGGGCCTCTGGAAAGAATTCCTTAACTTATGAATAAGATGCATGATAGAAACTCTCCTTGATTTGGAAATTGTAATATCAGGATATGATGCTTGAAGTTGCAGCAGCCATATTGTCACTATGAGGCAACATTGCTGACATTATTGCAATGTAAAAGAATTAAACCTACCAAAGAACTTGATAATACTGTTGAGCTAGAACTGAAACTAGAACAGCCTTGCTTCCTGATTTACTAATTTAGCTGAAATAATCAATGTTATTTTTTTATGCCACCATCAGTAGGATTCTGTTAGCATGAAAGCAAACTAAATGCCATACCACATTTAGCTAGTATGGATTAATTGGCTCTATGACAAAATGATTTGGTGACTTTATTCTTGAGGTATTTATCTTAAACCACATATAGAGAATCCTAATGAATAGTGTCTTCTCCTCCAATTGATCTGTATAAACAATACTTTTCTGTTCCATAGATGATGTGCTTAACTAATTAATCATTAGCTAAACATGTAATTATATTATCTTCATAAATTAAAATATTTACTTTTGCTTATAATTTGTTACATATCATTAAAACTATTAGATTTCAAAATAAACTTTTTAATTTTGGTAAAATCCTAACATTTACATTAAGATTTGTTCCACGAAATGTGAGCAAAATGTACAAAATGAGGCTCTACCACATTTTTTTAAAGTTTTCATTAAATGGATCTCAGAAGGACATGCCCAAATTCTTACTTTCAGAGTGATTCTCTTTGTCTCTTTTTTCAAGCAAAAAGTTAATGTTTTATTTCTCACTTTGCAATAGTAATTTGTATTGGGTAACCATCTACTTATATAGCATTTATTTGAGCCATATCAGGATCTGGGAGCTATTTCCCCCTCAATACGTGAAATCTGGTACCCAAATAATGGCCCTTCAGTAGTATGACACTTGTTGAAGTCTATTTTAAAAGAATTAAGTTAAACATTTACTTTAAGGATCTCATTTGGCTTTTATTCTCAAATGGGAACCTCTCACATCTAAGACCTTAAAGTATCCTTAGACCTTTGAACCATACTGGACTATAAACTTCAGAAGGGATCCTTTCCTCTTTTACTAATATTGTATCCTAGCATCTTTGTATAATATCACATGACAGATGAGGAAAATCTAGAACAAACCAACCACCAAATAAAAATAAATATTGAATAAATCAAGTATAAAGTATCCTTTTTTCATCTTTCTCATAAAGTAACGATCATTTTTTGCTTTACTTTCCCTTTAGATTCTCCATTTATTATTTTTGTACAGAAAAACAAAGTTATAACACAAACACCCAGTTTGTGTATAATTTCCTCCTTCTCTTTGTTGGCAAAACCTTGCTAAGGAGAATAGTGAAATGAATCTGTATAGTAAATACTCACCAGAAGTGGGTAGAACTAGGAACATACAATTTCAGATCTGTATTAAACTGGGTCTTCACAGGGCAAAAACTTAAGCTATTTTTCCTTCTTCTAAAAGAGTTCATTCCAAAGTATATTAGATTGGTCTTGGCTTATATTTTCAGCATTTTATGTTAGGTCATCTTAATATGTCTATAAATATTTCTTCGGTTTGTTATCTCATCTTTCCTAAAAGATTTGGCTAACCTGAAAATTTCCTCAACCTTCAGCAATACCAATGAATACACATTAATACGTTAGGAAATTACGTGGGTTCATTGAATTTGTTATTGATCAGCCTCCAAAATTTCAAGTTCATTTTCTTGAGGTTTATTGTTTAGAATCTGATTTACAAATTCTTCATGTCTTTGGCATCACTTACGTCTTCTTCCTGAAACCTGTTTTTTGGTGATTTCACTACTCATTGACCCTCCCTCCATCAGAAGGATGGGCAGAGTGAAAAATGATATATTTGAATATAGTCATATTAGCTACTTGTTAAAATCTCTGATAAATGGTGTGCAAGAAAGAAATAGTAATTGTTGACTAAAATGACATTTAGGATTTAAAAAAATAATTCTTTGTTCATAATCTAGTAACAGTTGCTATGGAAAACTGAGTTCTCCATATGCTACATTTAATAAAGATTTCCTCATGATAAAAGCATAATTTATTAAAATAATTCTAATCATTATCACACCAACCTTATGAACTAAAAATACCCACAAAAATGTTGTCAATGAGAAACAGACAATATTTAAAAAATCAACAGCTAAAATGAAGCACAAGGTAGATTTTAAAATGGAGAATAATATAATTGTTTTTGCCTCATAGATTTAAACCGCTTGTCTTACATAGTGATTTAAGAATCACAGATAGAATAATATATTTAATAAGAATATATGTGGATAATTTTTAAAGTGAAGATTTAACTATACTGGTTACTCATAATCAGTGATGTAATAGTCAATGGTGTGGGAGAACAAAGAGCATTGCATAGCTACATATGGACTTCAGAGCATCAACTTGCTCCTTAAAAGGAGAGCTACCTTATATAAAAACATTTTTAGTTTTCACAAATTAAAATTTTAAATGTCACCAGCTGAATAACAGAATATTTTAGCAAGAAAAATACTGGCAAGTATGTTTTATTCAGCAGATAAACTTTAGAGAACTAAACTCTCCATCATAACCAGAGGGTTAAGTAATAAATTTATGCCTGCAGTATTTCATTCAATAAATAATCTATAATGTCATAACTAGTTTTGACAGGGACATTCAAATTTTACCAGAAAATATTAGAATAAATATTTTCAAATTTTCATACCATAGCATAAACAAAATATAGGCATAATACATAATTATTTTTGAAATTTAAGGAATGGATCTTAAACAGAAAAATCACAGGGACACAAATATCAGAAATACTATTTTTAGTCATTTTACACAGTCTTTTACTTTAGAATTTTAAATGATTAGTGAAAAGATCACTTCATATGTCAAAGTGAATAAAAACACAATAATAACTCAAATTTTATTCTCTCAAGAAATAATCTATTCCATTGTATGAAAAGGTGGTCTAGGATACTATTTTAGTTATTTTAATTTTATTTGGCAAAATAATATATATTTTAGGCACAACTAATGATTCTTCCCACTTTCTTTTTGAACAAAGGACATACTATTTTCATAAACAACTAAAATGTTTACAGAGGCTAGTAAACCTATGTCATATTGTCACATACACACTTTTGTTCTTGTGAGGCTTTGGGCCTAAATCCCATATTCTCTAACCAGATAACTCTCAATAAGGACAAAGACAGAAAAGATTTATCCTGCATTTATATATGTGATACCAATATTTTAAAAGTTAAAAGCAGTTATATATTCTTTAAAAATTAGCCTTTAAAAATATATACATAAATTCAAGTGAAGTATCATTTTAAAACAAAACAGACAATAATGTAGGCTTCATTATATATGCCAAACTACTAGAAAATTCCCAGGAGAAAGCTACTAGAAAACTACTAGAAAATTAAATAACTAGAATAGTTATTTAAGATATTCCTAGGTTCAAAAAGAAATTCAACTTTTACAATATCCAGTGAACTAAAAGTCAAACATTTTTTAAATTGAAAAGACATCAACATGTATGATATTGTAATATAAGGAAAAAGCAAACTGTTACTGAAAAAACAGAAGGTAAACCAGTAGCTTTATTCTTGAAGAATTATGACTTTGAGATAGTCGTATCAGATAAAACACAACTGCATGCTTGTGTCTGATGCTCCCTGGACGAGTTGCGAGGACATGTCTGCTCTCACCCACAGTTCACAGTTCACAGAAAACATTTAAAACATACGACTGAATAATTTCTCCTGAACAAACTGAACTTTCTTTAAGGAATTAAAGGGATAAGGTAATAGATCAAATCTAGCCCCACCTCTTTTTCCTCCGTTTTTCTTTTAGTGAAACAAATTGTTAAGAAGCATTACAGCGCCACCAACACAGATCAATGCAAAACAAAAAAGATCTCTCACCGTGTGCAAAAAGAAAAAAAAATTAGAAAAATGCCCCAAATTACAAAATGTCTCCCAAATGTACCTTATCTTGTTTTTGGACAAAAACAAGATAAACACAAGATTACCTAATAAAGAGCTTCAAAGAATTAATATCATGGAATACAAGTTTAGATCTGACGAGCAAATAAAAGATCCACTATTTAGCAACAGCCATAACTTAATATAAACCCGGTTGTGTCAATCTCCACCTTCATTATACCAAGGGCAGCTTTTCTTTAGTTTGTATCCAAGTAATTCATCAAGAAAACTACAATAGGCTTTAAAAATTACAAAAAGCTAACTACATCCATAGTTTGCCTGCTGATAATTTAGTCCTGGACAAATTAGGTAATACATAATTTTTTTAAAGAGGATGTGCACATATTTGGCATTGCCAACATTGCTGGCACAAAACAAGTCCATCTCGAAATAGCTTAGTTCTCCCGTAGTTCACAGTAATTAAAGTGTAATTTATATTATAAATATTCAGCTTTAATAATGAAAAAGAAACTGTTTTTTTTCCTTTTGGTAAAAATTAACTACATAAGATGAGGTGTATTCTGTAGATTAAAGCTAAAGAAAAATACAAAGATTGGTTTTGTAGGAAGAAACACAATGGAAATCTTTTTTACCTGGTGGTTCATTCAAAGATTTAATGACATAAATATTTAAAATTACAAACTTACCATTAGTGAAGGCAAAGAAGAAACCAGTCCTTGAAAAAAAATTGTAACAATATAGGCTGTATACTTGTGCCCCTAGAAACGACAGCCTCCAGGCAGCATATGGAGCTTGAAACATCTTTAAGGTTTTCGGTAAATAAAAAGTAATACTTTCTTCCATGATTGGTGGCTGAGTCGGGTGGCTTCCCCCAGAATCTGTGGGCGTTTGGGGAAAATCGGAGAAATATCCACGAAGATTAAAAGCAGAGTAGGCAGCGGCAGCCCGAAGACTCTGGGGTTAACAACTTTGCGCTGGCGAGCAGGCGCGCTCTGATTGGCTGGCAGGGCAGCGTCCCTACAGGCCGCACTGTCCCCCGTCCCCCGCCCCCTGCGGCTCGGAGAGAAATGCGGTGTGTGTGCCATTTTACACCAGGTTTTAAAAGCACAGCCGTCCAAAGAACACAAGTCTAACCTTGTTATTAGGTGACACTGCAAAACAATAGCACCTACAACTGCCTCTTAACTCAGGAAAATGCCTTTTTTAATGTCTTTAGAAACACTCGTGTTTCTCGTATGTGGCTTTTTTAGGAATATAGTGCTTTTCTATATTAAGCAAATTGTTTATCACTTCACAAATGTCGGTATACAAATATGGCCCTTTGAAAACTATCTCCATCAAAACGTTTTTGATTTGACATCATTAAGGTACCTAAAGAAGCCAGTCACCCTTACAGAAATTAACGACTCATTTATCTCAGCTTTAATTCCTCGAAAAAAAATCCGTTGTCGATAAAAACTACCATTTCTGGAAAGGATCTTAAAAATGAAATAATGGTTTCAATGGTAAATTAAAATCAGTGGCCGCAGTTGGTTTTTTTCCTCCTTCAAAATTCTGTTCCAAAACCCTTCCGCCGGGCCGAACGCCAACCCTCCACCTCACAAACAAAATGGCCGCGCGGCTGAGCTTGCCCGGCCCCGCCCACGGTGCCTTCTCCCCGCCCGCCGGAAGTGCTAAAAATCCAGGGTGAATACGGTAGTCCCAGTGTATTGTCCGACTCTGAACTCCGGTGAAATGCTTGGTAAGGGGGTCTTAGAATGTGTTGCTTTTTATTAGTCTTTTAAAATTGTTTTGAAAAGAACATCAATCACTAGAGATTTAATAGACTGTAATTTGAATTTCCTGCTTTACATACTAATAAGGTCTTTTACCTTCTTTGGCAGGCTTTCAAATTAAGTGAGCCGGGAAATTTGATGTTCTGTCTCTAGTTGTGAGCCCAGACAGGTACTTGGTGGTTGCAACTGGGCTTTTAAATAAAAATGAAGTTGAAAACCTAAAAAAAAAAGTTAAATGAATGCTACGCTATGATACAAAACGTAAAGTCACAAAAGTCAGCAAATATAAAAATTTGTCAAATACTGCATAGTATATGTTTTAATTGAACATATTCAGTATAAAATTCTTTGCCAGATAAATTCCCGATGATCCAAGGATAGAACAGAGTTTAAAGGAAAGGGATGAAGAAAGGGGTGGGTACTTGCCTACATTCTTTAGGAGTCTTTCCTCCAGACACACAGGGTTTACTATTTCTATCCTTGCCTGGCATTTGATAGGTAACATTCTTAGAGAACCCTATAGGTAGGGTGACTATATAATTTATTGTCCAAACCAGGATATTTTTGAGATTGAAAGGGAGCATATTACTCACTATAGAGTGATTTGAATAAATAGGAGCCGTCCATGGTAAGTTAGGAGGTAGAACTCACTACTCCCATGAATTCAGGGAAACCTTCAACTTTTCAAGCAGGTCACCTGGTTCTAGACCAATGTAGCTAGAACCTGAGCTAGGCCTCTTTCCTGTGCTGTACCTAATGCCTTAGCTCTACTGTCAACTGGAGTAGGAAACAACTCAAATTCAGATGTACTTAATGAACAATTACGGTAAGGAAAATATCCATATTTTCATTTTATTTTGTGGTCTTACTAATAGTGACCTTAAAACAGTAAATTTCAAGGACATTTATTTGAAATTAGGAAAACATTTTAAAGAAGTCATCTAGTGAAGAGAGTGGACGAAAATTCTTCAGAAAATTTTAAAGTTTTCCTTCCAATAGAAAAAATTGCTAGGGGCCATTTTTGCTATATATTTTTGTTTTTCCACCCTGTTCTTTTCTCTCCCATCCCTTTTCTTATCCCCATATATCCATGTAACCCATGTATGTACATATACATACATATTATACAAATACAATTTGTATATGTACATATATTCTTTATTTTATTATCTATAGATTACAACCTTCTGTATACTTTTTACAATACGAACATTTGTGATTACCTACTTTTCTTCAGAGATTTTGAGGCAATATTCGTCATATACATGATTTGAACATCTTTTGTTTTAGTAAAGGTAAAATGTAGAGTGAGATGTTTAGTGTTGTGGGAAGCCAGAGAAATAAGCAAGCAAAATATAAATAATTGTCAATTACAATAAATACTATTAAAGAAATAAACATCGTATAGTCTTAGAGAATAACAGGGAGGGAAATACATAGATAAAGTTGTAAGAAAAGTTGTTTCTAAACAGGTGACATTGAAGCTAGGCTTGAAGGATGAGAAGGAGCCACACTTGAAAAATATGTGAGAAATAGCAACCAGAAAAAGATTACATGTGTTAAAGCCCTGAGGCAAAATGAAGCTTGGGGTATTCCAGGGAATAATATGAGGCCAATGTCTGTGCACATTTTGAGAGAAAGAGACATTCAGTAAAGTTAGAAACCTAGCGACATCCTGCAGAGTGACAAGTTATAAAAAAGAGTTTCACATCTAAGCAGGTAAATTGTATTCAAAGAGGAAAATGTTGGAATTTGAGCTTTTGGAGTTTTTAAGTAATGATAAGCTACAGAGAAGCTGTGGTGAAGAAAACAACTCCATGCTGATTTTGAATGACATAGCTGTATCAGTATTTTGGTATTATATATTTTTAAAATCCACATTTCATCTGCATGTTATAGCCATAGATTATGACTCAGTTCATAAATAAATATGAACAAGAAACAAGTATCTGAGGTTATGCATCTTACTAGTAAAGTGAAAAGGAAGAACTTAGGCAACTACTGCTTATCTGTGGTAGTGGTGATGTTGGTATTTTTCATTCCAAAACCCTTACATTTCATCTCAGTGGAATAAAACTCAATGAACAACTTTTTATTAAACCAATGAGGTAATGTGTTTTTTTAAATCCTCATCTGATGATATATTTTTTATTGATTTTAGGGAGAGTGGAAGACAGAGGAACATCTATGTGAGAGAGAAACATAAATAGGCTGCTTGCCATATGCACCCTGCCTGGGGATTGAACCTGCAACCTAGATATGTGCCCTCATGGAATGAAACCTGCAACTTTTTGGTGCACAGGACGATGATCCAACCAAGTGAGTCACACAGCCAGGGTGAAGTAAAGCATTATTAAATCTAAAATTTAACTAATATAATGGGAATAAAAACAGTTATTCTTTTTTAATTTACTAACTGGTTGTTAACAAACCATAATCCTGTGTCTACATGGGCAAAAATTATGTGTTCAATTTCTTAGATTTCAAAGCTTAGAAAAACTTTAAAAATAGGCTCAGTCAATGGTGTGTAATCCCTTGAGTGTGCTTGGATAGTAATAAAAATCTCTTAAGAAATCAGATTTTGAACCCAGTTAGGTAGTAGACTTTTTAAGATCTTTAGCTCTCAGAACCTTGTGGTGAAGGAAGATATGTTTTTGGAATTCAGAAGCTAGGTTCCATGAAGAATCCATTCTGTCTAGATCTTTTTGTCTCATGAGAGAAAAAGAAAGTCATTAATCTGTTTAAAACACCATTTATGGGGTGTTATGGGGTCCCTTCACCATTAATCAAATGTAATTTTTAATGCAATCGGTGTCAGTAATCTTGAGTATTATCCTGGTTAAAACCAGGAACTACTTAATTGCTATACAGCTGCAGGCTGAGTAGAATAAGGGAAACTTATGAAATGCAAGTAATCTGATAATCTTAAATCTCATGATTTTAAAGTAGAGATATGATGCAGCACCCTATAATCAAATACAATAATATTTTTTGTAGTAAAAAAATATAATAATCACACTAAGTGAGGTAAAAACAGACTATAAGTAGCCTCAGCTTTTGTCACCAGATACTACAACTTGTGAAAAACTTTCAATTTTCAAAGATTTTATGAATTCATAATTGTGGATAAGGGAATTGTGGCTCTGTAGACTTTAGCTCATTCAGGTAGTTAAAATAATTATTCCTATCTTAAATCAAACCTCATAATCCTAATGATTATGAACAAAGTTATAATTTGGAAATGGCTAGATTTCTGTTAGTGGGCCTTACTGAATTCATGTACATCCTGTTATTAATTTTTTTTTAGTTAATGTGTTTGGACTTAAATAAATCCTTTTCATTTTACTCTTTATGATTTCACCAATATTTTTCTGCTTAAGAACGTGAAAAGTTATGCTTTATTTTTGGCAAATGTGTTTTAAAGCAGAACCTCACCAAACTTTTTCTTTACAAAATGTTTTAATATTATGTCTTCAGTAGAGATTGTGAGTGTTTATTTCACAACTCATCACCCATTGTGGGATGCTATAGATAACATCTATCCATTGCAAGCACAGTGTATGTTTTTTTTAAATGTCATTCATGAGAGAAGTTTATGACCATTGATGTGGCTCAGATTGCCAAATAACCACTATCCACCCTCCCTTTCTTTCATACTAATAAGGGAAAACTTGAAAAAGTGGCTGACAGAGACTACTACTGCACCTTCCGCTTCTTCCTTTTTGGAGTGTAGTCACCACACCTGAATATAGTCTAGAGCTCTACTGATAACAACCAAGTATACTATGGATAAGAGTATGCTGAACAGAAGTAAGAAAGCTAGTTTTTTGTGGAGCCTCCATTCCATCGAAACCTTTTTATTTACATGAAAAAAAAAAGTATGCATTAATTTGTTTACAGTGTAGTGTTATGTACTCTGTCATAGGGAAATGCAGTTACTAATATAATTAGTGTAATATTCAAAGTATTTGTTCTGTTAAAATCAACTACTTTTAACTTGCCTTCTAGTACTAGAGGACCAAGGGGACTGTGGAATGCAAGAAATTTGTCTTAATCTGGGTTGTTGTTACCCAGATAGTCAGTCTAATTGCTGGAGAGTCTCTCCTATTGGCCAAGATGGTGGCAGTGGGAGGTTCTTACACTGAGCGTGCCCAAAGCTAGAGGTGTGAATGGATAGGAGTTGTACACTGATTAGTGATGTGGACACCAGCTCACAATGTCCATGGTATTGTGGATGAGACAGGAGACAAATTCACATGGACTACCGAGTCCTGTGCAGGAAAAGGAATGGCACTGCCACTCTCTCATGAGGAGAGCGCCCAACCCTTGCCTTGACAGGCTCTAATTGGCTTTCTAATAGCATACATCCAAGAAGGTTTTCCTTCATTATGCTTAGGTTTGCTTTAGGTAATTACTTTTTACAGATAGCAGTAGAAAGGATGTTACTGATTACTTCTTACAGATTAACAAGGAAAAAATGTTGCAAATGCAAGGGAACAGTAAGAGTCATTGGTCTGGTTACAATTCATTCCCTGGGACAATTAGCACAGACTTCAGGAAGTTACTTTGGAGATATGCATTAAGTATTCTACCTCAACTCAGGGTGAGAGAGTTTTAGCAAGAGCAAGTCACTAAGCAGCCTAGTTATAATGCAGGCTTGATTTCCCACGGGAGAACTGATCCCTGGGTTTGGCTCCTGCATGCCACAATGCGCGTATTGGGCTTTTCAATAGGGCTAAGCTACAATTACCATTGCCAGGCAAATCAGTTCCCTACAGATCAGTGCACTTATTGTGTTTTATTTTATGTATGTTACTTTTTAATGAAAGAAGGCAATTTCAATATATTGCAGAGTGATGGGTTCTGATAATTTTAATATAGACATTGTAAAAGATCTGGACTGACCTAATTATTTTAAAACACATTCAATAGTCTTTTATTCTAAGTGCCTCAGACAGCTACCCATTACTCTCATTAAAAAATTGGACACCCTGGCTGGTGTAGCTCAGTGGATTGAGCGCGGGCCTGCAAACCACACGATCGCAGTTCGATTCTCAGTCAGGGCACATGCCTGGGTTGCAGGCCAGTTCCCAGCAGGGGACTCACGAGAGGCAACCATACATTGATATTTCTCTCCCTCTCTTCTTCCCTTTCCCTCTAAAGATAAATAAATAAAATCTTGTAAAATAAAAAAAAATTGGGGTGGGGGCAGGTAGAAGAGGATAAAGGGGGAATAAATGATGATGGAAGGAGACCTGACTTTGAATGATGAACACACAATACAATATACAGATGATACATTATAAAATTGTACCCTTATAACCTATATAATTTTATTAACCAATCTTACCCCAATAAATTGAATAAAACTTAAAAAAGATGAAAACTTCATGCTTCTATATCTATGTTTCTCTTAATCATGTTACTGACACAGTGTTCTATCATATTCTGTCACTATTCACTCTGTCAATATTCTGTTTCTTATATTCTTATTTGATAGCTATATACATGCCTTCATCAGCAACAATCATCTTTATTTTATGAACCCTCAGTTTTAAGTGACCTCAATTGTCACTCAAGTTTTTCATTCTAATAAGATCTGTAATAAATGACCTATTGTGGGCCTAGTGGACATGAAATGGTTAAGCAGCAAACCCTAAGCTGTTTTCCTGAGTATGATATATAACATATCACACTATGTTCTAAAACAAAAAGAAAATTTTCATCTAGTTATCAGTATGAGTTTTTTTTCAATATTTAAAAAACAGATTTAACATAATCAAAATGTCCATACTACCCAAAATGATTCAGTACAATCCTTGTTAAAATACTAATGGCATATTTCACAGATATAGAACAAACATTTCAAAAATTTATATGAAACCATAAATGACCACGAGTAACCACAACAATTTTGAGAAAAAAGGACAAAGTAGGAGGAATCACAATACCTTATATCAAGCTATGTTACAAAGCCACTGTAATCAGAACAGCCTTGTGCCAGCATAAGAACAGACACAGATCAATGGAACACAAGTATCTATAAACCCAAGTATCTATAGTCAATTAATATTTGACAAAGGGAGCAGAAGCATACAATGGAGTAAAAATAGCCTCTTCAACAAATGGTGTTGAGATATGCAAAAAAATTAATCTCAACTACCATCTTACACCTTATATAAAAATAAACTCAAGGTGGATAAAAGACTCAAATATAGGTAGCAAGACCATAAAAGTCCTAGAAGAGAACATAGGGAGAAAAATCTCAAATATTACACACAGCAATATTTTCACCAATATGTCCCCTAGAACAAGGGACAAAGGAAAGAATAAACAGAAGGGACTTCATCAAAATAAAAGCTTCTGCACAGCTAAAGAAAACATCAGCAAAATGAAAAGTGAACCAACCATATAGGAAAAAGTGTTTACAAATGATATCTCAGACAGGGGTTTGATCTCCAAAATATATAAAGAACTCACATGACTCCACTCCAGGAAGACAAACAATCCAATGAAAAAATGGGCAGAGGACCTGAACAGACATTTCTCCAAGGAGGACATACGGAGGGCCCAGAGATATATGAAAGGATGCTCAGCATCACTAGCCATCATCAAGATGCAAATTAGAACCACAATGAAATACCATTTCACACCAATCAGAATGGCCATCATAACCAAATTAACAAAAAGTTATGGCGAGGTTGTGGAGAAAAGGGAACCCCAGTACACTGTTGGTGGGAATGCAGACTGGTGCAGCCACTGTAGAAAACAGTATGGAATTTTCTCAGAAAACTAAAAATGGAAGAACTGCCTTTTGACCCAGCAATTCCACTGCTGGGATTATACCCTAAGAATCCTGAAACACCAATTCAAAAGAACCTATGCACCGCAATGTTCATAGTGGCACAAGTTACAATAGCCAGGTGCTGGAAGTAACCTAAGTGTCCATCAGTAAATGAGGAGATCAAAAATCTGTGGTACATTTACAGTAGAATACTACACAGCAGAAAGAAAGAAGGAGCTCCTACCCTTTGCAACAGCATGAATGGAATTGAAGAGCATTATGCGAAGTGAATTAAGCCAGGCAGTGAAAGAGAAATACCATATGATCTCACCTATAAGTGGAACCTTATCAACAAAACAAAAAAGCAAGCAAAATATAACCAGAGACATTGAAATAAAGAACAATCTGACAGTAACCAGAATAGAGGTGGGGTGGGGGGTAAAGTGGGAAAAAACAGAAAGGTTTGTCAGGAACATGTATAAAGGACATATGGACAGAGCCAAAGGCTGGGGGGAGGATCAAGGTTGGGAAGTGGGGATGGCTAGGTGGGAGAAATGGTGAGGGTAAAATGGAGACAACTGTACTTGAACAACAATAAAAAATGTAGAGAAAGAAATATAATATACTCCTCCCTCCATGACAACCATCTCTCTAATACACACACACATTGCAGTGTATTTATGGGAAAAAATCACACATTGAGACCATACTGCTTAAAATTTCAGCATTGCATGGGTTTATGATGCAAAAGGGGAACTGGAATAGCTACAGCAATAGAAATGTAGCTGGTAAAGACTCTTAAACTATGAACCTTTAACAATTATAGAGAGATGGAAACTTTCTGTAAGAGATATCATTAAAGATTCCATACAACAAAGACCATTTACTGTTACGAAACATGAATCATTACTGGAACAAAAAGAGAGTCAGCACTAAGAAGGGGACTAGACCAAGCCAACACGTCATCATGGAATAGTTTTATCAAAGAACAGGTGATTAACCAAACCAAAGGAGCTAGGTGACTACCCACCAGAGGAAGGGACAGAATGCAGTGATAGCTAAGGTATCAGAAGGATAAAGCAGGGGCTGGAAAGACCTGAGGCAGGAGGGAAGCTGCCGGCTTAAGTGGGGACCAAAGTCAGGAACTGAATTTCACATCATGCTACAGCTATTTTGGGGCAACCTGACATTCGATATTTTGAATCTAATTATTCAACTATTTAGAGCGAAAGTTACTAAAATGAAAAATATTTAAAGCAATTTATTACAGTGTCTTGATAGATATGAAGAATAAGATGTACATGGGATTGCAAAAGCCAGTGAATAAAATTCAATAAGAATTATTCCCCCCCCGCCCAAAAAAAAAAGAGTCAGCAAATAATTCAGGTCTAGGATGACAAAGGAAGAGGAGTTCAACAGGATCAAATCATAAATAATTTCCTTGGCTGTATCTAGCCAAGGATTCTTATAATTTCTCAGTGTGGGGGGAGTGGGGGTTGATGTTAATAACAATCTACACAGGTGGTTTATTATATTTCAATATTTTGTCAGTTATTCTTAATGAATCTCCTTGTCATTATATTGTTTTGCATTAAAAGAACACTTTGGGCATTTTTATAAGTTAGACTTGGGGACTGAATAGCTCTTAACTGACAATTACCATAAAATCCAGGTGCTCACAGCAGGTGGTACAGAGAAGTAGCATTCATACAAAAATGTGCTTTTACAAGGCTTATTTCTTTTTTTTTTTAAGATTTTATTTATTTATTTATCTTTAGAGGGGAAGGAGAGGGAGAGAAACATCAATGTATGGTTGCCTTTTGTGCATCCCCTGCTGGGAGTTGGCCTGCAGGGAACCCGCCTGCAACCCAGGCATGTGCCTTGACTGGGAATCAAACCACGATCCTCTGGTTCGCAGGCCTGTGCTCAATCCACTGAGCTACACCAGCCAGGGCTACAAGGCTTATTTCTGTCTGGCTGGGTAAACACCTTACAAGGCTACACACTGGGAAGCAGGGTGCCATTATTGTTCTAGTAAGGGTGACTAGTAAAAGAGAGACAGTTCTCACATAGCCAGATTTCCAGTGTGATCAGTCACTTCAATATTTGGCCATTGAAAGAAGTATTACATAATATATATGACACAAATATGTATATTTACAATCAGTAGACTATCATCAATTTTAAATTTAGCTTTCAGACTTTCTTGTTGATAAAAGTAAACAGTAACTTACTCTTTTCTTGTGCATTGTTCTCTTTTATTACATTCATTTTTCCTCAGAGTGGTAAAAGCAATATAAACTCCTTAGTACCCATTTGGATAATAAAAAATACACTAACCACTTGTAGTTCCACTCCTCTGGATCTTTTTCAATGTCCTTCCTTGTAATTCTTATTTATTTATTTATTCTTTAATAAGTACTTTTATTGATTATGCTATTACAGTTTCCCCAATGTTTCCCCCCTACCCCACTTTGCCCTGTACCCCCAACCCTTCAGCATTCCTCTCCCATACTTCATGTCCATGGGTTGTACATGGAAGTTCTTTGAGTTTTCTGTTTCATATACCATTTTTATCTCTCCCTATCTATTTTATGCCTATTTATTATGCTTCTTTTTTCCGGTACCTTTCCCCCCTATTCCTCTCTTCCCCCTTCCCACTGAAATCCCTCCATGTGATGTCCATTTCTCTGATTCTATTACTGTTCTAGTTGTTTGCTTAGTTTTTGTTTTTGTTTTCTTCTTTTAAATTTAATTATTGTTCAAGTACAGTTTTCTGTCTTTTACTCCCATCCCAGCCCAACCCCCTCGTGCTCCCCACCTCCCTCCCACTTCTGTCCCCCTTAGTTTTTGTCCATGTGTCCTTTATACTTGTTCCTGTAAATTATTCCCCTTTTCCCTTGAAATTCCCTCCCCTCTCCCCTCTGGTCCCTAGGTTCATTTGTTGATAGTTGTGAGTTTGTTGTCATTTTATTGTCTTTATTTCTTGTCATATTTTTATCTTTTTCTTAGATAAGTCCCTTTAACATTTCATATAATAATGGCTCAGTGATGATGAACCCCTTTAAGTTGGCCTTATCTGGGAAGCACTTTATCTGCCCTTCCATTCCAAATGATAGCTTTGCTAGATAGAGCAATCTTGGATGAGGTCTTTGCTTTTCATGACTTTGAATACTTTTTTCCAGCCCCTTCTTGCCTGTAAGGTTTCTTTTGAGAAATCAGTGATAGCTTTATGAGCACTCTATTTAGGTAACTCTCTCTCTTCCTCTTGCTGCTTTTAGGATTCTCTCTTTGTCTTTAATCTTGAGTAACTAAATGATAATGTGACTTGGTGTGTTCCTCTTTGGCTCCAACTTCTTTGGGACTCTGGGCTTTCTGGACTTCCTGGAAGTCTATTTCCTTCACCAGATTGGGGATATTTTCCTTTATTATTTGTCCAAATAAGTTTTCAATTTCTTGTTGTTGTTCTTCTCCTTCTGGAACCCCTATAATTTGGATATTGGAACATTTCAGGTTGTCCCAGAGGTTCCTAAGTCTCTTTGCACTTTTTTGAATTCTTGTTTCTTCATTCTGTTTTAGTTGGATGTTTAATTCTTCCTTTTGTTCCAAATCATTGCTTTGAGTCCTGATTTCCTTTCTGTCACTGCTGGTTCCTTGAATAGTTTGTTTTATTTCATTTTGGGTATATTTCATTTGTTCTTTCATTTTTCGACCAAGCTTAATCAGTTCTGTGAGCATTTTGATTACCAGGGCTTTAAACTCTCCATCAGATAGGTTGGCTATCTCCTCATTGCTTAGCTCTCTTTCTGAAGTTTTGCTCTATTCTTTCATTTGGGCCATATTTATTTGTCTTGGAGCAGTGGTCTGATTGTTCTGGTTGACTTTTTCTTGAGTTTCTTGATGGTTGGAGTTCCATGCAGTTTGATTTTCTGGCACTTCTGGTTGTTTATTGATTTTAGATTGGCTGTTATTCTCATTTTGGCTGTTCAAGGAAGTGGAGGGTCTCTACCTATGCCTCCACCTTGACCAGAGCTCCCCTGGGAATAAGCACCAGAAGGGCCAATTTGCTTACATGTAGCAGAGGAAGTGACTGAAAGCGGGCAGAGAGCTGGACAGCCTGCACTGTTCCCTCCCAGGCCCCTCCCTTGTAATTCTTTATGTGTTGGCAGACTTTCAGGATAAAGAATGCCAAGTCAGTGATACCCTTTATATAACTGAATAAGTATACTTGTATATAATAGCAATCACAAAAATAATCAGACAGAAATGATTACATAATTAACACAATTGCACCCTACTTTGATAAAGGGCAGAGATTTTGCAAGAGACATTAGAAACTGTTTTCTGTCTAGTTCTAAATTATTTGTTAAATCACAAATAGCACAAGTACAGCTGACTTTAAGTGAAATAATCAGATTGCTTACTTGTTTCCTAATCATTTACTTAGGTCATTTGTACTGAAGGACTGGGAGTACATGAGAGTGAATGTTAAAAAAGAGGGGCAACTTTGCAACACCAAACACTTGGAAACGGAAAGACACCCAGTGGGAAAAAATGAAGATATAAGATTCCTGGCAGGTGAAAGAGAATAATATCAGAAGGAGAGGTGGAGAATACAATAAATAGGATTGCACCATAAATAGGGTGATCAGTTAGTTGACGGTTAATTCCAGAGCATTTGAAAGAGTTAAACAGCGCTATTAATAATTGCATGGATCAACAACCTGGATTATACAGTGAAAGTCAGGAAATATAATTTTAGATGAACTTTTACATAATAAACCTATAGCCCCATAGACAGCTAATTGTTTGCTACCTTTACCATATATAAGTTCTTGATATTATCATCCTTAATTTTTGGTTCAACATTGTTTACCTCTAATTAATTTCACTAACAAAAGGAAATGTCAGGTGGGTGCTATTTATCCCCACCGAGAGTTCTTTAAAGAGATAGCATATATAGGAGTTAGTGTAAAAGAGCCAAGATTAGGTTTCAGTCATCATGAGTTAGAGTCACTCTATTTTAGGGTGCAGACTTCACTCTCAGAACTGCTAGTGAAGATCTATGTTATTGGCTTTCTTTTTTATGAAATTTTTAAGCGAAAACATGGCATGTTGGACTCTTCTTGGTCTCTTTGCAGTGACTGTTGTAATATATTCAGTGTCATCATAAGTCTTTAAAATGTAATTTTCACTTACAGATATCTCAAACTGTTGGCATTTTCAAATCAATTTGCTGTGTCCATTGTACATATTTGGAAAATCAGCACAGCAAACCTCAGTTTGCAAACCATAATTTAAGGGATACTTACAATAGGAATAAGGCTAAAAATAGCTGCTTGGGCCAGCTTTCACCATGGGAATTTGAGGAAAATGAGCTGAACTTACTGTTCACTGAGAGATGCAACCCTTTAGGTTTGGGACTCTGAGCCAAGCTGGGAACTAGTTTTTTCCAAAAGAACCCCAAAGATGCCTCTGTCATTCTGAGACTTCTTGGGCCAGCATGTGGCATTTGGTCCCATCAGAATGCCAAATCTCTACTTATTATTCTCCCCCCCCCCCCACTGGTGGTCATTATCTAAATAGGACTCAAAATAGCCGGACTTTTCACCTCAAACTGTTGCCAAATGCCCAAGTATATGATAGAAAGGGGTGGAAACTTGAAAGAGTATAGACAGTTCTTGGAGACTTTCTGCTCCAGTGCTTCTTCACTGGCAACAAACTGGGATAGGGTCACATATCACATTACAGAGAGGTCATTTGGTCACCTGTTTTTTAAAGAATATTGTGTGGTAGGTTTTCTCAAACTGTAGACTCTAGTGTCTGTGAGCTGTCTGAGAATCTTAAAATTTTCTACTTTATTTTATTTGAATTTAATTTTATTTTTTTAAACATTTTTCCATTCTTTATTTTTTTTATTTAATTGTTGTTCAAGTACAGTTTTCTGTCTTTTACTCCCATCCCAGCCCACCCCCCCAGTGCTCCTCACCTCCCTCCTGTTTCCCCATAAGATGCTTATATTTTAAAATATTATTTAAATTATAATTTAAATAGTAAAAGAAAACATGGACAAAAATGGTAATTTTTGAAAGATTTTATTTACTTATTTTTAGAGAGAGGGTAAGGGAGAGATAAAGAGGAGAGTAACATCAATGTCTGGTTGCCTCTCATGTGTCCCCCACTGGGGACCTGGCCTGTAACCCAGGCATGCGCCCTGACTGGGAATTGAACTGGCAACCCTTTCCAGCGCTCACTCCACTGAGTCACACCAGCCAGGACTAATTTTTTTTGAATAGTAAAAGAAAACATGGACCAAAAAAATTATAATTTAGATAGTATTAAAAATATAAACATCTTAATGGCTCATCTAAATGACCTCCTTATAGCCACCCTGAAATTTTAATCTTATGTTTGTATTTATTACAGATTTTTTAAAAATAGTTTTAATTTATTGTTAGAGAGAAGGGAAGGGAGGGAGAAAGAGGGGGAGTGAAACATCAATGTGTAGTTGCCTCTTGAGCACCTCCTCCTGGGGACCTGGCCTGCAACCAAAGCATGTGCCCTGACTGGGAATCAAACTGGCGATGCTTTGGTCCACAGGCCCACCCTCAATCCACTGAGCTACACCAGCAAGGACTATGTTTGTATTTATAATTGAGTCAGCACTAATTAATTCTGCTTTATTCAGTGAGCTAATGAGAAAAGAACCAAAGCAGACTTAATATGTAAATGATGCAGTTATACAGTGAGGGCCACATATATCCTGACAAGTTCTATGAACAAATGGTTTCCAGTGATTTGAATAAAAAATTTGATGGGGAGTTTTCATGTTATACTACCTGGAAGTAACCTGACAGTAATTCATGCTATAGCTGGTGATAAGGAAATCTATATCATCTATCACATAAAGTTAAAGACTTTTAAAACTTACTGGTTTTATTGATTTATTTATATATGCTTTATAGATTAGTATTTTTATAGTTATGTATGCTCTGTAAGCATAAGGAATTTATATCTAGTATGTGTGCATAAAGATGGTTGAATAACATGGATATCAACATTAGCACCACCATCTACTAGCACACATCAATACAGTATAGGACTTACTGGTCTGGAAATCTATGTTATATATTCTTCCTGGTTTTGATTTTTCATTCTATTTGGTATTTTCTCTGATTCTGAAATTTTACATATATTATTTTATTATTTGGGTTCTTATAATCTACTTCATATACATTTTGGAAAATTTTGAGCCACAAATAAAATAACCTATGGTTATATATCTAATAAGATTCAGATCTTGACCTGAGTTTTTGCTTCATGGGGAAACTACATTTATTGACCATCTAGTCAGACCTGGTGTGAGATAGGTCTGTTAGTGCTGTATTTATTTTAGGATGAGGAAATTGAAGCATATAAAAGTTTTGAGACTTGCTCAGGGTTAAATGTTCTAATTTCTGGTCCTATAAATTGTTCTTAAACAAAAACATTAACTCTCTTTTCTAAATTCTGCCCTGATGTTTAAAGTGAGATCTTTGTTTCCATCTCCCCACTGCTCCCCTTGCCTTTCCCCTTGCCAGTCTCCCACTCCTGTGTGGTTTTTCCTCTGGTGGTTTTACCAAGAACAAAAATTGCCATTCCAAGCATCTGCCATTTAAATAAGATATTTATCATTTTTTAGCTAAAAAATACTTGCTATAACAGAAATATAATATGTAAGAAGCAAAGATGGTTTCCAATTTACAGTTTCCTTAATAGACTTTCAAGATTTCCCAGAGTACAGTGCTCTTTCTGTCACTCTTGTATTCTTAACTCAGAATCCACATTTGCCTTCTGGAAAGAGCCAAAAAAGGAAACACAAAGACTGGTACTCCAGGGGTGTGTTGGCATGAAAATCTATGCTCCCTGATCCTGGCCAACTTGGCTATTTCTTTATTCGGGTCAGTTTTATAGTTTTTATGGAATTTGAAGACTGTCACTGAGATTGGCCCTGTCAGCATATTTCCTGGCTGTTCCAAATTTGTGATAAGATTACTCCCTTTTGACCAGCAAAGAAGGTGATGATGTAATCTACTTATTGACCAGATTAAGGCAGAGCAGAAAGTCTGAAATTGACTCTTGCCATTGTGGGCTACATTGATAAGGTGCCCAGGAAGTATCATTATGTTCCATCCGAAGAAAAAAGAAAACAACATTTAAATCTCAATTTCCCTGCTGCATTTTACATTAGTGTTTATAGTGTTTTCCAAATGATGATGTTTCCCAAAACTTCAGTCATTTGATTATCATAATTTTTGCTATATCTTCATGTGAACTTTACTATTATTTACCTGAATTTTCTTTAAATTAATGACACTTTAACTTAAATGTTATTTTCTTTTCTTTTTTAAAGTATTTTTATTTATTGATCCATTCAGTTACTGACGGGCACCTAGGTTGCTTCCAACTCTTGGCTATTGTAAATTGTGCTGCTATGAACATTGGAGTGCATAGGTTCCTTTGGATTGGTGTTTCAGGGTTCTTAGGATATAATCCCAGCAGTGGAATTGCTGGGTCAAAAGGCAGATCCATTTTTAGTTTTCTGAGGAAATACCATACTGTTCCCATAGTGGTTGTACCAGTCTGCAACCCCACCAACAGTACACTAGGGTTCCCTTTTCTCCACAACCTCTCCAACACTTGTTCTTTGTTGCTTTGTTTATGATGGCCATTCTGATACGGTACATTTACACAATGGAATTCTATGCAGCAGAAAGAAAGAAGGAGCCCTTCCCCTTTGTCACGGTATGGATGGAACTGGAAAGCATTATGCTAAGTGAAATAAGCTAGACTGTGAAAGACAAATACCATATGATCCTACCTTTAACAGGAACCTAATCAACACACACAAAAAAATCTAGCAAAATATAACCAAAGACACTGAAACTGAGAACAGGCTGACCATGACCAGAGGGGAGAGGGGACGGAATTTCAGGGAAGAAGGGATGGAATTTCAGGGAGAAAATAAACAAGTGGAATCTCATAAAAATAAAGGGCTTCTGTATGGCTAAAGAAAACAGTATTAAAAAACAAATAGAACCAACCACATGGGAAAACATATTTGCCAATGATACCTCAGACAAGGGTTTCATCTCCAAAATATACAAAGAACTTACACGACTCCACTCTAGGAAGACAAGTAACCCAATTAAAAAGTGGGCAGAGGACTTGAACAGACACTTCTTCAAGGAGGACATACAGAGGATCCAGAGACACATGAAGAAATGCTCAATATCGCTTGCTATCAGAGAGATGCAAATTAAAACCACAATGAGATACCACTTTACACCGGTCAGAATGGCCATCATAAACAAAGCAACAAACAACAAGTGTTGGAGAGGTTGTGGAGGAAAGGGGACCCTAGTTCACTGTTGGTGGGACTGCAGACTGGTACAACCATTATGGAAAACAGTATGGAATTTTCTAAGAAAACTAAAAATGGATCTGCCTTTTGACCCAGAAATTCCACTGCTAGGAGTATATCCTAAGAACCCTGAAACACCAATCCAAAAGAACCTATGCACCCCTATGTTCATAGCAGCACAATTTACAATAGTCAAGAGTTGGAAGCAACCTAGATGCCCATCAGTAAATGAATGGATCAAAAAACTATGGTACATTTACACAATGGAATTCTATGCAGCAGAAAGAAAGGAGCTCCTACTCTTTGCAACATCATGGATGGAACTGGAAAGCATTATGCTCAGTGAATTAAGCCAGACAGTGATAGGCAAATATCATATGATCTCACCTTTAACAGGAATCTATACAACAAAACAAACAAGCAAGCAAAATATGACCAAAGACACTGAAATAGAGAACAGGCTGACCGTGACCAGAGGGGAGAGGGGATGGAATTTCAGGGGAGAAGGGATGGAATTTCAGGGAGAAAATGGGAAGGGTTTATAGGAACAAGTATAAAGGACACATGGACAAAAACTAAGACGGGTGGAAACGGGAGGGAAGTGGGGAGCACTGCGGAAGGGTGGGCTTGGATGGGAGTAAAAGGCAGAAAACTGTACTTGAACAACAATTAAAAGAAATTAAAAAAATAAACAATGCTATATTCATCATAAAAATATTACTTATTGATTTTTAGAGAAAAATTTCTTTTTCTACTTATTTATGCATTAATTTGTTGATTTCTTCTTTTAAATTACATTTTATTGATTATTATGTTACAGTTGTCCCAATTTTTTCCCATTTACCTTCCCCAACCAACATCCCCCACTCTCTCAGGCAATCCCCACCACTATGTCCATTGTCCATTTCCATGGGTCATACATATAAGTCCCTTGGCTATTCCATTTCCTGTACTGTTTTTTTCATCCCCATGGCTCTTCTGTGACTACCAATTTGTTCTTAATCTCCTTGCCTATTCACTCATTCCCCCAAACTCTCCTCCTATCTGGAAACCATCAAAATGCTATTCATATCCATGAGTCTGTCTCCATTCTTCTTGTTTGCTTAGTTTGTATTTAGATTCGATTGTTGGTAAGTATGTGTTTATTGCCATTTTATTGTTCATAGTTTTGATTTACTTTTTCTTAAAAGTCCCTTTAACATTTCATATAATAATGGTTTGGTGATGATAAACTCCTTTAGCTGCTTTCTTGTCTGGGAAGATCTTTATCTGCCCTTCAATTCTAAATGATAGCTTTGCTGGGTAGAGTGGTCTTGCCTATATGTCCCTGCTTTTCATCACTTTGAATATTTCTTTTTTTTCATTGTTATCCAAGTATAATTGTCTACATTTTCACCCCACCATGTCCCCCCTCCCAACTCATCCCCACATCCTACCCTTGAACCTACTCTCTTTGGCTTTCATGTGTCCTTCATATATTCCTTACTACCCTTCCCCATTATACCCAATTATCCCTCTACCCTCTCCTCTCTGGTACTGTCGTATTGTTCTTTATTTCAGTCTCTCCAGTTGTATTTTGCTTGCTTGTTAGTTTTGCTGATTAGATTCCATTTATAGGTGATATCATATGGTATTTCTCTTTTACTGCCTGCCTCATTTCACTTAGCATAGTGCTTTCCAGTTCCATCCATGCTATCGTGAATGGTAGGAGCTCCTTCTTTCTTTCTGCTGCATAGTATTCCATTGTGTAGATGTACCATAGTTTTTTGATCCATTCATTTGCTGCTGGACACTTAGGTTGCTTCCAGCCCTTGGCTATAGTGCACTGTGCTGCTATGAACATTGTAGGGCATAAATTCTTTTGAATTGGTGTTTCAGAATTCTTAGGGTATAATCTCAGCAGTGGAATTCCTGGGTCAAAAGGCAGTTCCATTTTTAGTTTTTTGAGGAAATTTCATTCTGTTTTTCACAGTGGCAACACAAGTCTGCATTCCCACCAACAGTGTACTAGGGCTTCCTTTTCTCTGCATCTTTGCCAGCACTTGTTTGTAAATTTATTAGTGATGACCATTCTGACCAGTGAGGTGATATCTCACTGTCATTTTAATTTACATCTTGGTGATGGCTAGTGATGCTGAGCATTTCTTTATGTCTCTGGGCCCTCTGTATGTCTTTCTTGGAGAAATGTCTGTTGAAGTCCTTTGCCCATATTTTGGTTGGGTTGTTTGTCTTCCTGGTGTGGAGCCCTGTGAGTTCTTTATATATTTTGGAGATTAAATGCTTGTCTGAAATGTCATTGGCAAATATGTTTTCCCATACGGTTGGTTCTCTTTCCATTTTAATGCTGTTTTTTTTTATGTTTGTTTGTTTTTTATTTTTGCTATGCAGGAGCTTTTTATTTTGATTAAGTCCCATTTGTTTATTTTTTTCTTTAGGTCCATTGCTCTAGGGGATATATTGGTGAAAATATTGCTGTGTGGAATATCTGAGATTTTCCTCCCCATGTTCTGCTCTAGGACTTTAATGGTGTTGCTACATATATTTAAGTCTTTTATCCACCTTGATTTTATTTTTGCGTATGGTGTAAGTTGGTGATCAAGTTTCATTTTTTGCATATCACTGGCTCTCCCAACGCCATTTGTTGAAGAGGCTATTTTTACTTTATTTTATTCTCCTGCCCACCTTGTCAAATATTCATTGACCATAGAGACTTGGGTTTAACTTGGGTTTGTTTCTGGGCTCTTTATTTTGTTCTATTGATCCATGTGTCTGTTCTTATGCCAGGACCAGGCTGTTTTCATTACAGTGGCCTTGTAATACAGTTTGGTATGAGGTATTATGATCCCTCCTATTTTTCTTCTTTCTTAAAATTTCTGAAGCTATTTGGATTGTTCACAATTCCATATAAATGTTTGAAGTGTTTGTTGTATATATGTGAAATATTCATGACTCTGAATATTTCTTATCAATCTCTTCTAGCCCACAAAATTTATTTTGAGAAGTCAGATGACAGTAGGTAAGTAAGTGATTTTTCTCTTTCTGAATTTAAGATTCCTTCTTTATCTTTAACCTTTAGCATTTTAGTTAAGATGTGTCTTGGTATAGGCCTATTTGCATCCATCTTGTTTGGGACTGTCTGTGCTTCCTGGACTTGCATGTCTACTTCTTTTACCAAATTAGGGAAGTTTTCTTTCATTATTTTTTCAAACAGGTTTCCAATTTCTTTTTCTTTCTTTTCTCTTTCTGGCATCCTTAAAATATTCATGTTGGTGTATACTTGAAACTGTCCCAGAGGCTCCTTACACTATCCTCATATTTTTTATTCTTTTTTTCTTCTTCTTATTTCAATTGGTTGTGTTTTTTTGTTTTATTTGTTTCCTTATGTTCCATATCATTGCTATGATTCTTGGCTTCATCCATTTTATTCTTGATTCTATATAAATTATTCTTTATTTCCATTAGTATATTTTATATTTCTGCCTGGGTCTTTTTTATGCTGTTGTGGTACTCACTAAGTTACCTGAGCATCTGATGAATTGCTCATCTGTATTTTGTTTAGTTTGTTTTCTGGAGTTTTGATCTGTTCTTTCATTTCTTTGAACATATGTCTTTGCATCTTCACTATAGTGGCCTCCCTTTTTCTTTTTTCTTTTATATTATTTAGATCTGCTATGACTCTCTGTAGCAAGGACTAATGTAGCAGGTGGTCTGTAGGGTCTAGTGGTACAGCCTCTCCTATCACCCAATGTGAGTAATTGAGATGCACCCTCTGTATGGGCTGAGTACACACTCCTCTTGTAGTTGAGCCTTGATTGTTGGCATGTCAATGGGAGCTATTTAGCCAGGCCAGTCAGCAAGGACTGGCTGTGACCACTCACCACCAACCTTGTCCCTCTATGGAGCATCAGCTGTGCAGGGGCATGGTGGTGGTAATTCTACATGGTCTATAGCTGTCCACTGGGAGAGCAGGATCTGGGTTTTCCTGGGCAGTGCAGACCAGGGCCAGCCACTACCTGTGTTTTGCCCATGGCAACCCAGCATAAGCTACAAAGCAATCTGCAGATGGCAGCTACTTGTGTTGAACTTGGGGGTTCCCAGGTGAAGCTAAACTGTGATCCCTAGGTGGCTGCTACTAGTGCCAGGCCTGGGTCCACTTAGCCAGAGGTACAAGGGCTGGGGCCTCACTAAGGCTGATTGTTGCTTGTTTGAGAGAATTTAGGAAGATATGAAGCTTGAGCCAAGACCAGCCATTTATATGGAAAAGCCACTGTTAACAGCTTGGGTAGGCTGAAAGTTGGGTGAAATGGAGCCTCAGGGATTTCCTATGGTTGAGCAGACCTTGTGAACTAGGTTGATAGAGTCTCAGATGTGGCATCCGCCTGCATCTGAAGGAGGAGGGGAATCACAGAGGAGAAAAGGGGAAGGGCAAATCAAGAAACATATACAGAAGACTCTGGGCATGGGTGGTGGGGTGGGAATTAACTATGGGAATGGTGGGGGGCATTAGGCAGGGCAAGGTAGAGCAACAGGGGGAAAAAGTGGGAGAACTGTAATTGGACAATAATAAAAAATTACAATAAAAAAAGACCAAAAGATGAGATTTGAGCTTGATATTTCTATGTAATTGAATTTAATCTTAAACTCACCATTTTAAGTAATTTTTATATTTTATTTGTTTATATTTAGTTTTTCCATTACCATTTATTCCCCTTGTATCCTTTTCCAATTCCACCCACTGCCCTCTCCACTGCAATCACTATACTATTATCTGTATCCATGAGTCCTTTTTCTTTTTTGCTTGTTCTCCTACCCTAGAACCCCTCCCCAGTGCTGTCAGCCTACCCTCTATCTATTGAGTCTTTCTCTATTTTGCTTGTCAGTTCAGTTTCTTCACTAGATTCCACATATGAATGAAATCATGCATTTGTCTTTCTCTGTCTGGCCTATTTAACTTAGCATAATGTTCTCCAGGTCCATCCATGTTGCTGCAAATTGTAAACTTGTCTTATTTTTTTATAGTTGGGTAGTATTCCATTGCATAAATGTCCCATTGTTGTTGTTGTTGTTATTTCTAACCACTCATCTACTGATGAATACTTGAGCTACTTCCAAATATTACCATAAATAATGCAGCAAATGAACACAGGAGTGCTTATATTCTTTCAAATTAATGTTTTAGGTTTCTTTGGATAAATTCACAGAAGTGGAAACACTGGGTCATAAGGCAGTTCCATTTTTATTTTTTGAGGTAACTCCATATTGCTTTCTGCAGTGGCAGCACCAATCTGCGTTTACACCAACAGTGCAAAAGGGGTTTGTTGATTTATTGATGACAGTCATCTGACAAATATGAGATGATATCTCATTGTGGTTTTAATTGGTATTTCCCTGATGATTAGTTATGTTGAGCATCTTTTCAAAGGTCTACTGGCCACCTCTATGTGTTCTTTGAAGAAGGCTCTGTTCAAGTCCTTTGCCAATTTTTTAAATTGATTTTTTTAATGTTGAGCTTTGTAAGTTTTTAAAAAATGTTGAATATTAACTGTTTGTCAGATGTTTTGGTGAATATGTTCTCCCATTCAGTAAGTTGTCTTTTATTTTTTCATGGTTTCATTTGCTGTGCAAAATCTTTTTAGTTTGATGTAATCCCATTTGTTTATTTTTTTCTTTTTTCCCCTACCCTGAGAAGATATATCAGAAAAAAATATTGCTATGAACAATTCTGACATTTTACTGCATAAGTTTTCTTCTCGGAATTTTATGATTTTGAGTCTAACATTTAAGTCTTTAATCCATTTTGAATGTATTCTTGTTTGTGTCACAGAATGTGGTCTATTTTCATTTTTCTGCATGTATCTATCCAGTTTCCCCAATACCATTTATTTAATAAACTATCTTTATCCCATTGTATGTACTTGTTTCCTCAGTCAAATATTGATTGACTGTAAGTGCATGGGTTCATTTCTGGGCCATCTGCCCTGTTCTGTTGATCTGTGTATATGTTTTATACCAGTATCATGATGTTTTGATTGCTGTTGCCTTATGGTATAGTTTGATATTAGGTACTGTGATTCCTCCAACTTTGTTCTTCTTTCTCAAGATTGCTATTGCTGTCAGGGTCTTTGGTGGTTCCATATAAATTTTTGAAATATTTTTTCTGGTTCTGTGAAATACATCATTGGTATCTAGAGAGGAATTGTGTTGAATCCATAGATCGCTTTGAGTAGCATGGCCACTTTAATGATGTTAATTCTTTTTTTCCATTAACATGGCATATGTTTCCACTTATTAGTATGAAGAGCCTATGCACCCAATGTTCTTAGCACACAATTTACAATAGCCAAGAGTTGGAAGCAACCTAGGTGCCTGTCAGTAAATGAATGGATCAGAAAATTATGTTCTTCAATTTCTTTCTTTAGTTTCTTCTAATTTTCCAAATACAGGTCTTTTACATTCTTGATTAAAGTTTTCCTAGATATTTTATTCTTTTTGAAACAATTGTGAATGGGATTGTTTTCTAAATTTTCATTTCTGATTGTTCATTACTGGAATGTAAAAATGCTATTGATTTCTGGATATTAATTTTGTATTTGCCACTTTACTGAAATCATTTATCAGTTCTAGTAGATTCTTGGTGGTTAGGATTCTCTATATAGAGTATCAAAGTCATTGATACTCTACTTTGCCAAAAGTCATAGGAAAATAATGACATTTTTACTACTTCCTTTCCAATCTGGATGCCTTTATTTTTTCTTGTTGTCTGTTTGCTATGCATAGGACTTCCAGTACTATGTTGAATAAGAGAAGTGAGAGGACTTCCCTGTCATGTTCCCAATCTTAAAGGGAAAGCTTGTGATTTTTGCCCATTGAATATGATGCTGGCAGTGGTCTTTGTTATGTTTAGGTTATGATCTCTCTATTCCTACTTTGCCAAGAGCTTTAACATAAGTAAGTGTTGGATTTTATTTAACAGTTTTTCTGCATCTGATATAATAAGTGGTTTTTATTTTTCATTTTGTTTATGTAGTGTATCACGTTTATTGATTGTGAATATTGTACCAACCTTGCATCCCAGGAATAAAACCACCTTAATCAATACATCTTTTGGGTGTATTGCTGTATCTAATTAACCAGTATTTTGTTGAGGATTTTGGCATCTATGTCCATCAGGAATAGTGGCCTATGATTATCCTTTTTGGTAGATTCTTTTTCTGGTTTTGTAATTAAGATAATACTCACCTTGCAAAATGAGCTTGAAAGTCTTCCCTTCTCTTGAATTTTTTAATACTTTGAGAAGGAGAGGTATTAGTTCATCATGGAATACATGGTAAAATTCACTGATGAATTTGGTCCAGGGCTTTTGTTTTTTGGGAGTTTTAAAATTACAGCTTCAATCTCATTTGGTATAATCTGTCTATTCAGATTCTCTTGTTCTTTTTGTTTTAGTTTTGGATGATTGTATGTTTCTAGGAATTTATCCATATTGTCTAGGTGGTCCAATTTGTTGACATATGTATGCTCATAATATTTTTTATACTTCTGTGTATTACAATGTATTTCTCCTTTTTCATTTTTTATTTTGTTTATTTGGGTCTTTCCTTTTTTTCTTGTTGAGTTGGTGAAGGGTTTCTCAATCTCATTTATCTTTTCAATGAACTAGCTTTTGGGTTTGTTGATCTGAATCATTTTTCAGACTCGATTTCATTTATTTATGCTCTCATCTTTATGATTTCCTTCCTTCCACTCACTTTATGTGATGGTTCTTTCTCAAGTTACTTTAGGTGCATAGTTAGATTATTTATTTGATTTTTCTTGTTTCTGGAGATACAGCTGTAATGCTATGAATTTTCCTCTTAGGACTGCTTTCCCTATGTCCCACAGATTTGGGGTTGCTGTGCTGTTATTTTCACTTGTTTCAAGGTATTTTTTGATTTTTGTTGATCTTGTTGTTGACTCACTCATTGTTTAATAACATGTTATTTACCTTCCATGCATTTGTATATTTTATATATTTCTTGTTATGATTGATTTCTGTTTTCATAGCATTATGATTAGAGAAATGCTAGATATGATTTGAATTTTGTTGAATTCATTGAGACATGTTTTGTGTCTTAAAATGTGGTCTTTCCTAGAAAACATTCCATGTGCACTTGAAAAGTATGTATATTCTGCTGTTTTGCAGTGAAATGCTCTGAAGATATCAATTACATCCATCTCCTCTTTTGTGTCACTTAAGGCCACTGTCTCCTTGTTGATTTGCTATTTGGGAGAGCTATTCATGGAAGTTGACAGGGTGTTAAAATCCCTTACTATGACAGTGTTTCTGTTATTAGTTAAATAACAGAAACACTGTTATTTAAATTCTGTTATTCTGTTATTCTGTTATTCTCTCCCTTTATGTCCATTGAAATTTGCCTTCAACATTTAGGTGCTCCTATGTTGGGTGCATAAATGATTATTGGGTTATGTCTTCTTGTTGGATTGTTCTCTTAATCATTATGCAGTGTCCTTCTTTGTTAGTATAGCCTTGGTTTTAAAGTATATTTTGTTGCATATAAGTATTGCTACCTTAGGTCTTTTTTCCTTTCCGTTTGTATGCAATATCTTTTTTCATCTCTTTACTTTTAGTGTGTGTATCTTTCATTCTGAGTTAGGTCTCTTGGAGATAGCATAATTGGGTCTTTTTTTCCATCTGTTTATTTACTCTATGTCTTTTGATTGCATCATTTAAGCCCTTTACATTTAAAATGATTATTGATATCTACACATTTATTGCCTTTTTATTTTTTGCTATTTTCTTCTCTTATTTTTCTTTCTTTTCTTCTTCTGCTTTCCTCCTCCTCCTCCTTTTTCAAGGAAGCTCTTTAACATTTGTTGCAATACTGGTTTGGTGGTGACACACTCCTTTAGGTTTTTCTTGTCTGGGAAGTTCTTTATTTCTTCTTCAATTTTAAATCATATTTTTTGCAGTGTAAATAGGCTTGGTTGCAGGTCCTAGCTTTTTATTACCTTGAATATTTTATGCCAGTTGCTTCTGGCCTGAAATGTTTCTGTTGAGAAATAAGAAGAGATTTATATGAGAACTCCCTTGTAGGTAACTACCTGCTTTTCTCTTGGGGCTTTTAAAATTCTCTCCTTTTTTTTAAGCTTTGCCATATTTAATATAGTGTGTCTTGGTGTGGGTTTCTTAGGGCCCATCTTGTTTGGGACTATCTGTACTTCTTGGACTTCTATGTCTTTTTTATTCACCAGATTAAGGAAGTTTTTAGTATTATTGCTTCAAATTGGTTCTTGATCCCTTACTCACTGTCTTTCTTCTACTTGCTGGTATCCCCATTATGCTGGTATTGTTATGCTTCATGTTCTCTCAAAAGTCCCTTAAACCGTCCTCATTATAAAGTTGTTTTTTCTTTTTGCTGCTCTGATAGGGTGTTTTTTTCTACCTTGTCTTCCAAATTGCTGATTCAGTCCTCTGCTTCATCTAACCTGCTTTTGATTCTTTCCAGTGTATTATTTATTTTGCTTTCTTTATATATTGCTTTCTTTATTTCTGACTGGTCCTTTTTTATCCTATCTATGTCTTTTTTCATGCTGTTGAGTATTGTTATTATCATTACTTTGGCTCTATGTCTTATAAATTGCTTGCCTCGTTTCATTTTATCTTTTCTTCTGGAGAATTCTCTTGTTCTTTCATTTGGGGTCTGTTTCTTGGTCTCCCCATTTTGGCTACCTCTTTGTGTTTGTTTCTGTATATTAGGTTGATCTGCAAAGACTCTCTTGGAGGCCCATGTCAGTTGATGCCTGTCACTTGCCTTGGGCAACCTGTTTGGAGCTATCAGTGATCCACAACTTGTGGCTCCTTCTGTTGGGCCTGGGTATGTGCAGAAAGAACCAAGCTGCATACCAAGTCTGTGTTTATCAGTACCAGGCCCAAGGGAGTGTCAGCTAAGGTCTCAAAGATCCCAGAGGTTCCACTCTGTTTACAGGTGCATGTTAGGCGTAATCACTGAACCTGCCTCCAGATGTACTCCTTAGCAGCAGGGCTTAAGATCTACAGGTAGGAGCAAGACAGATGTCTGTGGGTGGGGCTATTCCTTGCTCGCAGGCTGATGCCACATTGAGAGGAGTGTTCAGCCTGATGATGATGGCTTTTGCAGTATGGGGAGTGACTGAGCAGAAGGATCATGGTGGCTGACCCTTGTGCTCTCTCCCCAGAGCCACCAACATGAGACTCTCCTCACATGACTGTAGCCTGCTCTGCAATCCTACTGCCAGAATCCAGGGTAGTTATCTATAAAAAATTTTTTTTGTGTTGGCCCTTTAAGAAGCTGCCTGCATCTCTATCCATCTTTCCCTGGTGGACAGAAACCTCACTGCTTTTTTATAGCCAGCTGTTATTTGGATTCCTTTCTCAGTTCTGGTGCTCCAGTCGGGGAAACCCAACCTGTGGTTTAGACCCCACACTTCTCCAGGTAAACCCTCCTTCCACAGCACTGAAACATCCTTGTGGAAATTCAGCTGTCGCAATGGGTTCCCAGCCAGCCTTCTCACATCTCTGCACTTTCTACCAGTCTTGTTGTGGTAGTGTGGTTTCTTGTGTAAGCCCTTGGTTATAAGGCTTCTTTCAAGCTAGTCTTCAGTTGGTCATTCAGGATGATTATTTTTTATAATTTAGTTGTAATTCCAGTTTGGTTTTGGGACGAGGTTAGTGCAACTTCAACCTACTTTGCTGCTATCCTTAAATGCAACATTTAAATAAGGTAGTCAACTCTTACTGCCTTGTGGAAAATATGCACCTCTCATAATTGGATTTCACCACCTCCTTAAAATGAGTAGTCTTTAGGCCCTGAAGGTGCTTTGATGTTGAGTAAGCTTTCCAACCCTATTAGCAAATTTGACTTGCAAGAGTCAGCTTTCTCAAAAATATAGGACTTCTACAAATTCTCTAGCCAGAGAGTGGTATCCACACGGTATTAAATGTATCCAATTCAAATATATACATAGGGATAACCTAGTTAGAATTAGTTGGCATTGGCACAAAGGAGAAGACCACTCTCATAGCCAGAAAACATAAAGAATTCTACCTTTATTTGGATGTGTTATAATGTGACCTATGATTGTTCTTTTATCTCTGAAAACTTCTGAATATCCTTATAGTCAATGATGTTTTATTGAAGGAGTCTTTTGAGGCATATTTTTTTTATTCTATTGAATTTAACATACATAATAAAAATATACAAATTGTAAGTCTGTAGCTTGATGAAAAGGAATAGTACCCAGAACAAGAAACAAAATAGTATTAGAATCCTGAAACCTCCTTGACATTACTCCCCCATAAATAATACTACCTTACTTATAACACCATATTTGTCTACATTTGAAACTTATATAAACAGAAACATATGATATATACTTTTATATTTGTGAGATTCATTCTTGTTACATAGTTGTAATTCATTCATTGCTGTATAATACTGTATTTTTTAATGTATTTCAATTTGTTTATTGATTCTACTGTTGGTAGACAATTGGGCACAATTTTGATCCTTTACTGGGCAGAGTCGGCCCAGAAATCTGGCTTCTGAGCTTCATAGGAATATTTCTGAAGGTAAGTTCGAATGTGATGTTCCTGAGGAAGACTTAGTGCTACCTAGAAAAGAGGCTTATATGAAGGTTAAGTGGCTATGTAAGGAGGGCTTCACATTATGATCAGAATTTGTTAAGACTTTTCTAAGAAAAAGTGAAGAATATTATTCATATATTGAAACTCCACTGAGGTCGTCTGGGCACTATAAAATTATCATATTACACACATTTCTATAAGGTAATTTCTTTTTTTAAATATATTTTATTGATTATACCATTACAGTTGTTCTATTCCCCCCTTCATTCCCCTCCACCCGAACACTCCCTCCCCCACCATTCTCCCCCCCTTAGTTTATAACCACGTGTCTCAAGTTCTTTAGATTCTATATTTCCCCCAGTATTCTTGCCCTCTCCCTTATCTATTTTCTACCTACTGTCTATGCTATTTTCTGTACCTTCTCCCCCCTTCTCCTCCTCCCACTCCTCTGTTGCTAACCCTCCATGCACTCTTCATTTCTATGGTTCTACTCCTGATGTAGCTGTCCTCTTGGTTTGCTTTTGTTTTAGGTGTGGTTGTTAATAACTGTGAGATTGCTGTCCTTTCACTGTTCATATTTTTCATCTTTTTTTTCTTATATAAGTCCCTTTAGCATTTCATATAATAAGGGCTTGGTGACAATGAACTCCTTGAACTTGACCTTGTCTGAGAAGCACTTTATCTGTCCTTCCATTCTAAATGAAAGTTTTGCTGGCTAAAGCAATCTTGGCTGTAGGTCTTTGGATTTCATGACTTGGAATACTTCTTTCCAGCCCCTTCTTGCCTGTCAGGTCTCTTTTGAGAAATCTGCTGACAGTCTGATGGGTACTCCTTTGTAGGTGACTGTCCCCTATCTCTTGCTGCTTCTAGGATTCTCTCCTTCATTTTAGTCTTGGCTAATGTAATTATTATGTGCCTGGTGTGTTCCTTCTTGGGTCCAACTTCTTTGGGACACTCTGAGCTTCCTGGATTTCCTGGAAGTCTATTTCCTTTGCCAGACTGGGGAAGTTCTCCTTTATTATTTGTTCAAATAAGTTTTCCACTCGTGGCTGTTTCTTTCCCCCTTCTGGTACCCCTATAATCCGGATGTTGGAACGTTTAAAGATGTCCTGAAGGTTCCTAAACCTCTCCTCATTTTTTTGAATTCTCATTTCTTCATTCCTTTCTGGTTGGATGTTTTTTTTTCTTTCTGGTCCATTCCATTGATTTGAGTCCCAGTTTTCTTTCCATTGCTATTGGTTTCCTGGACATCTCCCTTCATTTCAATTAGTTTAGCCTTCATATGTTCCTCTAATTTGTGACTAAAAGCAACCAGTTCTGTGAGCATCCTGATAAACAGTGTCTTGAATTGTGCTTCTGAGAGGCTGGCAATTTCTCGGTCGCTGAGAGTTATCGGCTCTGGGACTTTGAGTTCTTCTGGCGCCATCTTTTGGGCTGTTCGTGCCGTCCCCGTGGAATGATTAGTTGTAGTTGGACTTCCGTATAATTCAATTTTCTGTTTTTTGGCTGTGTCTTTGTTCTCCAAACCTTTGTTGTATTCAAACTTGGTTGTGGGAGAAGGCACAGTGTTTCCACCTATGCCTCCATCTTGGTGGAAGTCAAGGTAATTTCTTATTTTATTAAATGAGGTTACATGAACACTAGGATTTCATAAATTGCAGAGACAATTACACATTATCACAATCCTGAAAATGTAAGAAATTATCACTATTTTTTAAAAAGTATACTACCACGTAGAGAGAATAAAGACTTGATAATTTCTGATAAAGATATTCGTGTCTGTATATTTAGTCCATAAGAACATGAGTTTTCACTATCAAAGATTCCAAGGGGAAGGGCTGGTTTGGGCACTTTGTGTCGACTCCTTTCAACACAGGTTTTGTGTCATGGTGGCTGATCATGAGGACCATGTGTGTATGAATTAGGAGAAATGTAACTGTGAAGCCCAAATAGGGACACTATTGCATCACTGGTAGCAACACCCTGCACCATTGCCATATGCATGTAGAAGAGCCTTGGTAGGATGCAGATTGTTATTGAAAGAAACTTTGTGTTACTGCAAGAAGCACAGAGAGTTAAACACCTAATCAGACTCTCTATTTCTTTTTCTGTTTGGCATTTTGAAACAGTATTAAACTGTTTTATCTAAGTAAGCCCTTGGTTTTATGAACAATCTGCAAGCAAGAAGCCTTAACATGGAATTAGTGCTTGTCTCTCCATCTTCCTCCTTCACCATCTTCTTTCCTCTCTCCCTCCCACCCTACCATTCTCCCTCCCTCCTTTCCTTCTTTCCTTCCTTCCTTCCTTCCTTCCTTCCTTCCTTCCTTCCTTCCTAGGGGCTAAAGAGGTGACTGGTACAGTAGATAGATCAGTTACATGATGGCAATTGAACAAATAAATAACCATATTGAGGATAATGTTGAGTCAGGTTTCTCATTGTTGGAGAAGGGATTTACAAACACTGAGTTGCTTGAGGGGAACTAAAAATATTGGTATGTAAACTAATGTGTTTAAAATATATATACATGATAGATATAAAAATAGATGATAATATATGTATATATATATATATGTTTGTATGTTTATGTGTACACATGCATATTTACTACCTCTGTTCTTTTAGAGGGCTTGGAAACAATAGGAGCCCCAGTAGAAATAAATATTCTGAGTGCACAGATCTTTCTTCTAAATATCCATATCTGCTATAAGGAACCAGTACTTGTTGAAAATGGCTGGTTGCAGGGTTGAGACAGAGAAAGTACAAGATATTTGGAATTACCTATTGCTCAAGAAAGTAAATAAATGCTCAAAGAATTAATGATCACTTGTCAAAAGACTTAGAGCTAGTTTGAAGCAATCCCCACTGGTCAAATCTGGATCATTGTGACCTTAAAGTAGGTAATGATAGTGATAGATTACAACATATTGAATAATAGGAATACACAAGTCCATACAGAAGTAAATAAATAGGCAGAAGAGAATGCTTTCTCTTTTCTATAAATTTGATTTTTTTCAAAGAAGGTAGTTTATGCAATATAATTGCTTACAACACATATACAGTTACAGACTTCCAGTCAAGATGTAGGTGTAGGTGGAAACACTGTGCCTCCTCACACAACCAAGATTAAAGACAACAAAGTTTTAGTAACAAAAACACAACCAAAAGACAGAAAATTGAACTGTACTGATGTCTGACAACAATGAACCATTCAGCCAGACCGGTAAGAGGGGAGGAGCCAGCGGCTGGTGGAGTGGGGTCACACAGGAAAAAGTGGCCGGACCATCCCAGGTGTGCAGGGGGCAGTTGGCGGATCCCAGGTGTGGGGTGGCAATGGGCAGACCCAGTGAGGGCGTGGAGCAGCTGGCTGATCATCGTCACACATTTGTGTGCAGATAAACCAGGCAGAGGAGCAAGCAGCCAGTCAGACCGTGCAAACCAGGGTCCCGGCGACTGGAATTAAAGCCTAAAAGCACTGATTGGAAAAACTTTCAGGGTCAAGGTGCTGGGAGAAGCTCCCAGGCTCACAGAGAGTTCGTTGGAGAGACCCACAGGGTCCTGGAGGGTGCACAAGCCCACACACCCAGGAACCAGCACCAGAAGGGCCCAATTTACTTGCAGAAAGCAGCAGAAAGAACTGAAATTTGAGAGAGAGCAGAACAAATGCCATTTCCCCTCTCTGACCCCACCTCCACATACAGCGTCACAACCCAGTTACTGGGTTGCCCCACCCTGGTGAACACCTAAGGCTCTGCCCCTCATACATAACAGGTACAAACAGACCAAAATGTTATGGCTGAAGAACAACTCAAAGCCCCAGAGCCAATACTTGTAAGCAACCAAGACATAGCCAATCTATCAGATGCACAGTTCAAAATACTGGTGATCAGGATGCTCACAGAACTGGTTGATTTTAGTCTCAAATTAGAGGAACAAATGAAGGCTAAACTAAGTGAAATGAAGGGATATGCACAGGGATCCAATAGTGATGGAAAGGAAACTGGTACTCAAATCAAGGGAGTGGACCAGAAGGAAGAAAAAAATGACCAAACAGAAAAGAATGAAGAAACAAGAATTTAAAAAAAACTGAGGAGAGGCTTAGGAACCTCCAGGACATCTTTAAACACTCCAACATCTGAATTATAGGGGTACCAGAAGGGGAAGAGGAAGAGCAACAAGTGGAAAACTTATTTGAACAAATAATAAAGGAGAACTTCCCCAATCTGGCAAAGGCAATAGACTTCCAGGAAGTCCAGGAAGCTCAGAGAGTCCCAAAGAAATTGGACCCAAGAAGGAACATACCAAGACACATCATAATTATATTAGCCAAGATTAAAATGAAGGAGAGAATCCTAGAAGTGGCAAGAGATAAGGGGACAGTCACCTACAAAGGAGTTCCCATCAGACTGTCTGCTGGTTTTTCAAAAAGAGATCTTACAGGCAAGAAGGGGCTGGAAAGAAGTATTCCAAGTCATGAAATCCAAAGACCTACATTCAAGATTGCTCTACCGAGTCAAGCCATCATTTAGAATGGAAGGGCAGATAAGGTCAAATTCAAGGAGTTCATCATCACCAAGCCTTATTATATGAAATGCTAAAGGGACTTATCTAAGAAAAAGAAGATAAAAAATATGAACAGTGAAAGGACAGCAAACTCAGTTATTAACAACCACACCTGAAACAAAAGCAAACTAAATGGACAGATGGATCAGGAGCAGAGCCACAGAAATGGAGATCACATGGAGGGTTAGCAACAGGGGAGTGGGAGGAGGAGGGAGGGAGATGGTTCAGAGAATAAGTAGCATAGATAGTAGGTAGAAAATAGACAGGGGGGAGGGCAAGAATCGTATGGAAAATATAGAATCTAAAGAACTTGAGACACATGGACATAAACTAAGGGGGGATGGTTGGAGAGGGGGTATGCAGGGTGGAGGGGAATGAAGGGGATGAAATGGGACAACTGTAATGGCATAATCGATACAATATATTTAAAAAACAAAGTTACAAATTTGTATAGCTTTAAAAAAAGGCAACAAAATGGATGTTAACATGATTCCAAGAAAAATAATCACAGTAAAACAACCCATGGGTACAATAAAAGGTCATATATATATTTTTTTCAGTAGGAATGGGGGTCTTTCTTCTTTTGGGACTGAGAGCTCCTAGTAAAGACTCCTTTCATGCTGCCTCCCACCCACACTAATACCCTACTTCAGCAAATATCATTCATAGTGTAAAAATTAAAGGGTATATTATTATGCCTTTTGGACATAAGATAGAGAAGTCAAAATAAGCATTTGGCTATGTATTCATTAGAAAAGGAGATGTTTGAGTTTGAACTAAAAAAGCAAGGGGGACGGAGAGGGAAGGGAGGGGGGAGAGAGAAGAGGGAAAATTTTATTTCTTGTTGTGCCCCAAGGTATAAATATATAGGCTATATTAGTTACAAGTACTTCTGAGGGTGGGTTTGGACCACTTGGATTAGTGTGGTGGCTAGAAAACTCTTTTTCCCCCATAGGCTGAGGCTTTGTTTGGTGTTATGAGTAGGTATAAAGAGGCAAGAGAAAAACCCAACCTGATAGTACTTAACCTTAGGTGGCAGGTGTCCCACATAGGGTATGCAAATACTTTGAAGATCTAGCCCTGTTCACTTCCCTAGCCTCATTTCTCACTGTTCCTCCCATTCTAGGTCCCAGCCACTCCGAAGTATTGCAGTTCAGCTCTAGAATATAGTATATTCTGTTTACCTAAGAATATGGCATTCTGTCTCATCCTTCTCAGTATGTAAAATTCTCTCCCTAAACTTGCCCCAAATCAGGGACATCCAGAATAAAGTCTCTGCATGCCAGTGTATTATTGAGTGATATTTGTTCAGTATTTCTCATAGCCAAGTGCTGCTGCCCATCTCTACACCCTGTGTAGGGTATACCTGTGTTCTGTTGATTGTGACCATGTAATTGGAATATCAGCTTGCCAGAATCCCATGGAACCCTGGACCTTAGCGCTTATCACACTTGTGATTATTTAATCTTTGTCTTTGTCATTATCCTGTGTGAAAACAATGATTTTGTCTTGTTTGTTGCTTTGGTTCTAGGATTAGCACAATACCTGGAATATAACAGATACTCAATAAATATTTGACTGAACTTGCTAGCACATAGGCAGGGTTCTGTTCCTCCATTATGTGTCCCACGTAATTGGTGGTTTAGCTCCAGATCGGGACCCTTCCAGTCTATTCTGCCACCTGGAGAGCAGGTTTGTTCTGTGATTGGATAGCTACAAAGATGGCATTAGAAATCAGATCTTAATGACCTAAACCATTATTATAGTTTCAAAACAAAGGGCTCCTGACTATCAACCCTGTGATTCTTATTAAGGTTGAAAACATGTTTGGCAGGAGATTCAGTATGGAGGATTTTAAACTGAATATTGAGAGACAGAGAAAAATAATCATTCAAACAATTAAAATAATAGCTACTGTTATCTAGCACTAGATACTGTCCTACTGCTTTAAATGCATTAACTCATTTAAACCTTGCAATAACCACTCTAGTAATGGATTATTATTATGCCCATTTTAAAGATGAAGAAACAGAGACATTTGAGTAGTTTGTCCAAGGTCAAATAGGATGCTGACCTGGGATTCAAACTGAAATTGCCTGGCTGTAGAGTGTGTGCTTTTAACTTCTGTGCTATTTTGCTTTTTCAAAAACTGCAAAGCCTAGTGCTCTGGAAAAAATATTGTATTATATAGAGGGAAAATTTAAATTTCTTAGTTCAAAATAGCAAAAACTAAAACAAAATTGGCCAGTTGAGGATTAAACTCAGTTGTCAAAATACCCAAAGATAGAGTAGGGCTAACAATAAAGTGAACTTTAAATTTTAATATGCTCGTAAACCCAGCAAATTAAATTACATTAAACATTTAGGTTCCTTTTAATCCACGTGTAACTGGGCAGCATGGAGGTGACCACTTGTCACTGTGTACATACGTACTACAAAGACGTTTGAGGAAGGAAACATGTTTTTATAAAGAGGAAACCTATTTGAGGGGGCTTGAAACATTCTGTGCCAACCTCATTTGCAATGAACAGTAAGCCAGCCATCCCCTGGAATAGTAATGTCCAAAATCAAACCACGAAGTTCCCCATTATTGCCTGTCTATCCTTTTGGCACTTAAGATGGCCATACAAACAGGCCTATATCCTCTCCAGGGTGTACATCTCTGGGTTATCAGAGTGTCCATTGTCTTGCAGCAGCCCTCTTTCTCAGGTTGCACTGCTAGATCACTGTAGATGATCGTGCAAGGAATTTCCCAGCTCATGTCTCCATGTACAGCTTTCAGTCTCCATGCAGTGCTCTCTGGCCAAGAGTGGAAGCAGTCCAGGACCCATGTGCCATGTTGCAGTGAGTCAGAGCATCCCAAAGGCTCAAGTCTGGCAAGGCGTGAACCCCATAGTGAGACACTGCCTCTGGGGAGCTGGCTTCCAACCATGTGGGAATTAAGCCCCCAGTGGTTTTGACATCTGCCACTCCCACCAGCAGATGGGTAGCAATGGCAGAAAAATGGCTGTTACTGGTCTCCTGCTAGAGGAACATGTGGGCTGTGGGTAGTCTTCTCCCCTGCCTGTGCTAGTAGAGCTGTCACTGACAGGCTTGCGCTGGTATGGGCCGTGGGAAGATGGTAGCCACTGCAGATTCTGTTTTGGGGAGAGGCATTAGGCTTATAGCCTGACCATGCTCCCCAAGCCCACTGGCCAGAACCTCCTCCCCTCCTCTTTTACTGGAGATCGCTGTGCTGGAGCACTCAGGGAAATGGTGTGGGTATGTTCCTGAGCCACCTAGTCCGCAAGTCCAGAGGGCCAGGAACTCTAGTCCCCATTGGTTGGGAAGAAGAGGAGAATCCAAGACAGTACTCCATGCTCTCTTTTTATTTATTTTTAAATGTATTTTTATTGATTATGCTATTACAGTTGTCCCAATTTTCCCCCTTTGCTCCCTCTACCTGGTTACCTACTTCCCTCCAGCAAAGCCCTCATTAGTTCATGTCCATGGGTTGTGCATATAAGTTCTTTGGCTTATCCATTTTCTATATTATTCTTAACATCCCCCTGTCTATTTTATACCTGCCAATTATGCTCCCTAATACATGTACCTTTTCCTCCATTCTCACCCTTTCCCCCTACCCACTGATAACCCTCCATGTGATCTCCAACCTAAAATTCTGTTGGAGAGTTGTGAATATGTTGCCAGTTAATGTTCACAGTTTTTATTTTCTTTTTCTTAAAAAAAATCCCTTTAACTTTTCATATAATAATGGCTTGGTGGTGGTGAACTCCTTTAGCTTTATTTTGTCTGGGAAGTACTTTATCCATCCTTCCATTCTAAATTATAGCTTTGCTGGAGAGAGTAATCTAGGTGGTAGGTCCTTGCTTTTCATCACTTTGAATACTTCTTGCCAGGCCCTTCTAGCCTGAAAGGTTTCTTTTGAGAAATCAGCCGACAGTCTTATGGGAACTCCTTAGTAGGTACCACTCTCCTTTGCTCTTGCTGCTTCTAAGTGTATCTCTTTATCTTAAATCTTCAGTATTTTGATTATGATGTGTCTTGGTGTGGCCATCTTTGGGTCCAATTTGTTTGGGACTCTGCATTTCCTGGAATTGTATGTCTACCAAAGTTGGGAAGTTTTCCTTCATTATGTTTTTCAAATAAGTTTTCAGTTTCTTGCTCTTCCTCTTCTCCTTCTGGAATCCCTATAATTTGGGTGTTGGTGCATTAGGAGAAGTCCCAAAAGTTCTTTATACTATCCTCATTTTTTGAATTCTTGTTTCTTCTTGTTGTTCTAACTGAATGTTTATTTCTCCCTTATGTTCCAAGTCGTCAATTTGAATTCCAGCTTTACCCCCTCCAATGTTGGTTTCCTGTAGATTTTTCTTTATTTCACTTAGTGTACACTTCATTTCTTTGTGGGTCTTTTTTATGCTGTTGCCACACTTCTGAGTTCTTTGGGCATCCTTATAACCAGTGTCTTGAACTTTGCATCTGGTACATTGGTCATCTCCCTTTCATTTAGTTATGTTTCTGGGGTTTTGGTCTGTTCTTTCGTTTGGGCCATATTTCTTTGTCCCTTCAATTTGTCAGCCTCCTTGTGTTTGTGTTTGTGTGTGTCTGTGTGTGTGTGTATGTGTGTGTGTGTGTGTGTGTATTCGGTAGAGCTGCTTTGACTCCCAGTCAAAAACAGGCTCTATTATAAAACAGGCTCCTGTAAATTGTGTGGGATGGAAACTTAGGTAATCACCAGGGTAGGGCAACTCACTTCACCACTTTGTGGCTCTGTGTGGGAGGAGGGCTCATAAAGGGAACAATGCCACTTCCTGGCTTCTGGAGGTTTTCCCAGCACTTGGCCTGTGCACCTGGTGCCCTCCCAGCTGTTGCCCTGGTTCTGAATATTTAATGGTGTAGGTTTGTGTATGTTTTAATTCCATGGGGGTCCTTTACATAGAGTTTCCTAGAAATCCAGAAGTTTCTTCCATTGCTCCAAACCCACTGGTTTTTGCAGCCAGAATTTGTGGGGGTTTATCTTTCTGGTGTTGGAACCCTGGGCTGTGTAGCCTGGCTTGGGGCTGGGATCACTTGCTCCCAAGGTATCCTTCCTGATTTCTATCCCATTCTGCCATCACCATCTCTCTGCACTACACCTGGTCTCTGTACTTTTCTGACCATCTCCATGTCTCTACTCCTTCTACCCATCTGGATGAATGTGGCTTCTTTAATTTCTTAGTTGTCAGACATCCATGTAGCTCAATATTCTGACAGTTCTGGGTGACATTTGTTTTGAGGTCTAGTCATGATTTTTTCTGTGGTAGTGCAAGGAGGTGAAGCAGGTTTACTTACACCTTCACCTTGACTAGGAATCCATGCTCTCTTTTTAAAGGCTTCCTTAGAATACTTTGCATGGCCCTCATGCATGTGTCACCCTGGTTGCCAGGGTGACAAACAATGGTTAGGCAGCTGCAGGGCCCCTACTGCTGATGTATTGTCCATAGCTCCTCCCAATTCCTCTGCCAATTCCTGGGGCCAGAATTCCCCCCATTATACATGTACATATGCACAACTATGAATATGACAGATATGTCACCTGATTTCTCAACAGAAGCATTCCAGGCCAGAATGGAGTGGCATGAAATACTCAAGGTGATGAAAAGCAAGGGTCTACAGGAGACTTTACCCAGCAAGGCTATCATTTATAATAAAAGGAAAAACAACAAAATTCCTAGACAAGAACAAGGTAAAGGAGTTTGTTAACACCAAATCAACACTTCAACAAATGTTAAAGGCCTTGCTGGAGGAGGAGGAGGAGGAGGAGGAGGAGGAGGAGGAGGAGGAAGAGGACAGAGGAGGACGGAGGAGGAGGAGGAGAAAGAAGAAGAAGACCCAGAAGAAAACAGTCTAATAATAAAATGGTACTACATAGGTGTATATCAATAATCACCTTAATGTAAATGGCATAAATGCTCTGACCAAAAGACGTAAGATAACTAAGTGGGTTAGAAAAGAAGATATATATATATATATATATATATATATATATATACTATCTCCAAGAGACCCATCTCAGATCGAAAGATGTACACAGTCTAAAAGTAAAGCGTTAAAAAAGATATTTCTTACAAATGGAAAATAAATAAACACTGGGTAGCAGTATTTATATCTGACAAAATAGACCTTAGAACCAAGGGTATCATAAAAGACAAAGAAGGACACTACATAATGATAAAAGGAATAATCCAACAAGAGGATATAATCCTAGTAAACATTTACACACCCAACAATAGAAGCACCTAAATATGTAAGGCAAATCTTCATGGACATAATAGGAGATATTGACAGAAACATGATTATAATAGGAGATTTTAACAACCCATTAACTTCAATGGATAGATTTTCCAGACAGAAAACCAACAAGGAGATAACAACCTTAAATGACACACTAGATCAAATGGACTTAATTGACATCTTCAGAGCAATTTATCCCCAAGCAGCAGAATATACATACTTTTCAAGTGCACACGAATGTTTTCTAGGATAGAGAACATGCTGGGACACAAAATAAGTGTCAGGAAATTTAAGAAGATTAAAATCATGTCAAGCATCATCCCTGACAATAATGCTATGAAACTAGAAATCAATCACAAGAACACTGAAAAACATTGAAAGACATGAAAATACATGCAAAGAACACTGAAAAACATGAAAAGACATGTTATTAAACAATGAATGGATCAACAACAAGATCAAGGAAGAAATCAAAAGATACTTTGAAACAAATGAAAATCAGAGAACACCACAATTCAAAATCTGTGAAACACTGGGAAAGCAATCCTAAGTGGGAAATTCATAGCATTACAGGCCTACCTCAAAAAACAAGAAAAACTTAAATAAACACTTTAACTTCACACTTAAAGGAACTTGAAAAAGAACAACAAACAAAGGCCCAAAGTGAGTAGAAGGAAGGAAATAATTACAATTGGAGCAGAAATAAGTGAAATAGAGCCTAAAAAATGATACAAAATGTCAATGATCCAAGAGCTGTTTCTTTTTAAAGACAAAGTAGGTTGACGAACCTTTAACAAGACTTATGAAGAAAAAAGAGAAAGGACCTAAATAAATAAAATCAAAAATGAAAGAAGAGAAATAACTGACACCAAAAAATTACAAAGAATTTTAAGAAAATATTATGAACAATTATATGCCAACAAACTGGACAATCTGGATGAGATGGTAAAATTCCCAGAAATGTACAACCTTCTAAAATTAAATCAGAAAGAATCAGAGAATCTAAATACACAGATTACACTTAGTGAAACTCAAGCAATAAAAAACAAAAAAAAAACTCCTGGCTTCACAGGTGAATTTTACCGAACACCCTGAGAAGGACTAATACATCTCCTACTCAAACTATTTCATAAAATTCAAGAGGAGAGAAGGCTTCCAAACTCATTTTTAAAAATATTTTATTTATTTATCTTTAGAGGGGAAGCGAAGGAGAGAAGGAGAGAAATATCAATGTATGGTTGCCTCTCGTGAGTCCCCTGCTGGGAGCTGGCTTGCAACCCAGGCATGTGCCCTGACTGGGAGTTGAACCGTGATCACGTGGTTCGCAGGCCTGCGCTCAACCCACTGAGCTACACCAGCTAGGGCCCAAACTCATTTTATGAGGCCAGCTTTATGCTAATTCCAAAACTGGATAAAGACACTACAGAAAGAAAATTATAGGCCAATATCTCTAATGGACACAGATGCTAAAATTATCAACAAAATATTAGTTAACCAAATACAGCAATGCATCAAAAAGGTCACACAACACTATCAAGTGGGATTTATCCTGGGAATGTAAGGATGGTACAACATTTGCAAATCAATAAGTGTGATTCACCACATAAACAAAATGAAGGATAAAAACCACATGATTATATCAGTAGATGCAGAAAAAGCTTTTAATAAAACCAGCACTCATTTCTGATAAAATCTCTACAAAGTGGGATTAAAGAGAACATACCTTCAATTTGTCAGCCTGTTTGTGTTTGTGTTTGTGTGTGTGTGTGTTTGTGTGTTGTGTGTGTGTATTCGGTAGAGCTGCTTTGACTCCCTGCCTTACTAGTCTGGCCTATTGTAGAAAAGGCACTTATAAATAGTGTGGAGCGGAGGCTTAGATAATCACCAGGGTAGGGCAACTCACTTCACCACTTTGTGGCTCTGTGTGAGAAGAGAGCTCATAGAGGGAACAATGCTACTGCCTGGCTTCTGGAGATTTGCCTGGCACTCACCCTCTTTCCAATCAGTTCACTTACTTCCGGTACTCAACTAGTGCCCTTCCAGCTGTTGCCCTGGTAATGAATCCCAGAAGGTGTGGTTCTACATAAATTCTAAGTCCACGTAAGCCCTTTAAGCAGAGTCTCCTGAAAATTAGCATTTTCTTCTGTTGCCCCAACCACCACTGGTTTTTACAGCCAGAAGTTACAGGGATTTGCCTTCCTGGTGCTCAAACCCTGTGCTGTGTGGTCTGGCTTAGAGATGGGAAACCTCACTCCTGTGGTATTTCTCTCAATTTTTATCCACCACACATGAATATGGTACCATGTGTTCCAGTGGCTTTCTGCACCACAGCATGTCTCTACGCCTCTCTGCTCATCTCTGCATCTTTGCCCCTCCTACCCATATAAATGAATCTGGCTTCCTTAATTCCTTTGATTTCCACTCAATTTTCTGATAATTCTGGGTATTATTTGTTTTGAGGTCTAGTTGTAGTTTTTTCTGTAGTTATGCATATTTACCTATGCCTCCATTTGACTGGAAGACCCCACTCCCATTTTTTCACGAAGCAGAGGGAAGAAATAGTTACAACAGCTACGAAGGGTGAATAGTACTTACAGTGGATTGAATCCGAGAGATTATTTTCTACTAACCACCTAGACTACCTTCTGAATGTTTTCAAGGAGCCAGCTCTAGAGAAATTAGCCATGCATCAGCATCCAGTGAAGGTCTTAGAAGAGACCCAAATCACCACATTCAGAAGAATTCTGGGAGGTCTAGGAGACTGTGGTCTCCAAACAGAGAAAGAATGCAGAAAGCAAAACCTGAAGTGGAGGCCAAAAAGGCATCAAGTAACATGGGGTATGCATGTGGAAAATTAGTGTTTTATTTTTTCAATATTTAATTTTTTATGCTCTCACAGCTGTCCTACTTTTTCCCCGTTCACCCTCTTTCCACCCAGTCCATTCCCCCTTCCATAATCAGTGTCCTTCACCTACATTCTTTGACTAATCCCTTCACCTTCTTTCAATGAGCATATTAAATTAGAGTTGCTCAGGAATCTTCAGAATCAATAGATAAAATATTTGAAGTGTGATTTTGAAGTGTGATTTGAAAGTTTGAAGTATGATTTTTGAAGTATGATTTTTGAAGTAGTAATGACTTTTATAGCATTCTATTTTATTTGTTAAACTTCTTAATGTGATTCTAAACAAGAGTGCTGACTAAAAAAACAGCTTGCACAAGAAAACACTGACTGACTCAGGGGAATAAATATTCCCATGTGTGCATATACCAAAAAGACATGGGATATTTATTCATGGGGAGCACATTAGTGACTAGAGGGTGTTTTCTAGGCATATAGTTCATTTTTTACAGTTTTACAATAATAATATGCAGTGTCAGAGAGTCATCATTATCTTTCAACATATGGAGAAACATGATTTAAACAAAATCAAGAAATGTTGGCAAGTACATCTCAGAAATTTTATTTTTAAAAGTAAGTCCATTCAGGGAAATTCTAATTCATGCTACAACAGAGATGAACCTTAAGGACAGTATGCTAAGTAAAATAAGCCAGTCACAAAAGCACAAACACTGTATTATTATGCTTAAATAAGTTTATTAAAGTGGAAAGTCAAATGGTGGTTTGACTTTTCTTTGGCCAGAAATGGAATATGGTGAATATGAGGAGTTGTTGTTTAACAGGTACAGCATTTCAGTCTTGCAGGATGAGAAAGTTCTGGAGACTAATTGTACAAAAATATGAATATAATTTACAATATTAAGCCATACACTTACAAGTAGTTAAGATGGTAAATGTTGCTATGTGTATTTCACCACAGTTTAAAATTTTTTCAGTAGGAAAAAATAAGTCCACCAAATAAGTCCACCGGCTTTGAAAAAAGCAGTTGCAGAATGATTTGAATAAATCTTAAAATATAATAGTTTTTTTATTATTGTACAAGTATAATTGTCTCCATTTTTACCCCACCATGCCCCCTACCACACCCATCCCTGCTGCCTCCCACTCTCAAACCTAACCCCTTTGGCTTGTTCCTTGATGTTCCCTCCCCTATTATCTCCTATTATCCTTCTCCCCTCTTCTGTCTGGTTATTGTCAGTTTGTTCTTTATTTCAATGTCTCTGGTTGTATTTTGCTTGCATGTTTGTTTTGTTGATTAGGTTTCATTTACATGTGAGATCACATGGTATTTCTCTTTCACCACCTGGCTTATTTCACTTATCATAATGCTCTCCAGTTCCATGCATGCTGTTGGGAAGGGTAGTTCCTTCTTTCTTTTTGCTGAGTAGTATTGCATTGTGTAAATATACCACAGTTTTTTATCCACTCATTTACTTAGGTTGCTTCCAGCACTTGACTATTGTGAATTGTGCTGCTATGAACATTGGGGTGCATGGGTTCTTTTGAATTGAAATGCAGTAGTTTCAAGTATACAGTTGGAAAGAAGATCAATGTCAGTGGGAGCTTATTGAGTCCCAGCACAGGTTCATCACTTCACTGCATTAGATCCTTTTCCATATGTTGTATTAAATTCTCGGAATAAACCTGATTGTAGATATTCTAGTCCTGGTTTTGATATGCTGGTCCTTAAGGGAAAAAATGAATATTAAAAGGATAAATATATGTTGGCAAAGTTCTCTACTAAGCAGCTTTGGGGAATGATTGATTATTTATTACAAAATGAGGTTTGTTACAATGAAAATTTAGAGCATTAAGAGGAAAACTATTCTTCTATGTTCCCCACTTTATTTTCACTTTCACTTCTCATTTACTGAATCCTGAGAAGAAATTTTAAAATGAAATTAGTATTTATGGAGAAAAATGGATGAAAAAACTTCTAAGAGTTTTTTAATTAGAAAACAGTTTTGGAGCTGGAAATAATATCAAGGTACCTTACAAAAAACACTGGCCTGAGAAAGGTCTCACAGACCTGAGAGCCTGGTGTGGAGGTCACAAAATCAGGTTGGGAGCCATGCATATTCTTCACCTATGTATGTTTACATTTTCTTTTGATATAAAGTATGCTTGTCAAAATACCAGATCAAATTGAACTCCTGTACTTCATAAATACTTCTTATAATATTTAACCAGGGAATTTGTATCAGTCAAGTTCATAACAGGAGATACATGGCATACTCAAACTGAAAAAATTGAACAAAGTTTAACAGCGCTATTTATAAAGGCTAGGACGGTGTATATGGAGACCACAGGGAATAGTCCTGTACAGGGCTTCGCCACCCTAAGCTCCATATGGAAAAAGGAAGTGAGCTATTCCTTAAAAGCAGAGAGGACTGCCTGGCCTTTTGGCCAGCAGTTTTCAGTGACATAGCAGGGAGAAAGTCCAGAAATTAAATATTCCCAATCCTACACTCTTCTACTCCTCTTTCTGCTCTTCTGTTAGTGTGCCCCATTGTCCAAACCTTACCTACACCTCTTAAGGCACAGAGCAAGATAGGAAAAGATGGAGAGTGAATTTGGAGAGGCAAACACAAGGTTTCCAGCACAAAGACTGACTAATATTTTATTGGTCGTACATGAAAGTAAGTTTAAGAAAAAATTAACAACTGAAGTGAATCCTCTGGGGTTTTTTTAAAAATAAAATTATATTAGAAAAGATACTACTACATTTTGGGAAATGTATTACTCAGGTTTTGCTGTAATAATGGAGCAAATAACCCTAAAATCTCAGTGCTTAAAATAACAAACATTTTTTTTTTCATTCTCAGGTCTACAGATCAGTTCTGGTTCAGATACCTTTGGCTAAGTTGGCTGGACTTGGCTCCAGGCTGATGTTTGGGATCAAGTGTGTTTCAAGTATTTTTTCATTCCAGAACTCAGGTAAAGTGATCAAGGATTACTTAGAACATGGCAGATAGTAGGAGCATGAAGGAATAATGGAAACCACAACATTTCTTAAATTTGTACTTGAAACTGTAATGTTACCATTTCTACAATACTAAATTGGTAAATAGAAGACTTTTGATCAAGCCCAATGTCAATGTGAAAGTCAATGGATGAAGCACAGTACAGTAAAAATTTTCTGAGTGACAATATATCTATTATACTTTGTAAAACTGCCTCTGAAAATATACTACACATGGAAGGAAGGACCCAGGCATTATAACTACAAATAGATTTTACACCCATTAACTATTTTTATATATGTTTTTCTTATTCAAGGCATACCCCTGGCTGTGCTTAGATACACCTGCTAATCACATTTACTCTCTACACTACTGAAAGGAACTATAAAGGTAAACACTCTTAGCAGAAATATCAGCCTGAATATAAGTACTTTTATGAATGGGTATAGGGCTCTGCCTAAGGTACCTAGGGAAGATGAAAAGCACTAAAGTTTATACATCATATGCTAGTGACTTATTCAGTATTTCAAAGCTATTGCATAGCCTTTTCTAAATCATCAGCAGAATAGATAAATTTTTACAATATATTAATAATAATTTTTAAAGATTATTATGTTCAGTGTTTTTCCTGTATCTATACTTAAAACGTTTTTGTACCTGCTATGTTGATTATAAGTGACATATTATGTCATTATGTAATATTAAGGTGTACAACCTTTTGAATTCATATATATATATATATATATATATATGTATATATATATATAATTAAAAGGCTGTAATTACCATCACAGCCTTTTAATTACCAGTTTCTTTTTGTGGTAAAAAACATTTAAGATTACTCTCTTACAAACTATCAAGTATATAATACAGTATTATTAAGTGTAATCACCATGCTGTACATACCCAGAACTTATTCATATTCTAAGCTTTTTGGAATTTTTGTTCAACATCTTCCCATTCCCCACCCTCTACCCCACCCAGTCCCTTGTAACCACCATTTCACTCTGTTTCTATGAGTTTGTTTTTTTAGATTCTAGAAATAAGTCACATGTTAGTGACATTATTTCACTAAGCATAATGCCCTCGAGGTCCATTTATGTTGTCACATTTGAGAGGATTTCCTTCTTCCTTGTGATTGATTAATATTCATATGTATGATCATATATAAAATATTTATAGCTACATACATATATATCCAAATCTTCTTTGTCCATTCATCCACTGACAAACAGATTAGGTCCATATCTTGGCTGTTGTGAATAATGCTATAATAAACATGGGAGAGCAGTTATTGCACAAGATCCTGTTTATTTCCTTTTGATGTATACTCACAAGTGAAATCACTGGATCATAGGGTAGTTCTATTTAATTTTTGAGAACCCTCCATACTGTTTTCTATAGTGGCTGTGCCAATCTTCATTCCCACCAGCAGTACTTGAGGGTTCCCTTTTGTCCACATCCTTGTGGCTTTGATTTGCATTTCTCTGATGATTAGTGATACTGAGCACATATTCATGTACCTGTTGGCCATTTCTGTGTGTTCTTTGGAAAAATGTCTATTCAGTTTCTCTGCCCATTTTCAAATCAGATTATTTGTGCTTTGGTATGGAGTTGTGTGAGTTCCTTGTATATTTTTTTGGATTTAATCCTTTATCAGACATAGGGTATGAAAATAGTCTCCAATTCCATAGGTTGCCTTTTCATTTTGTTGATTATTCCCTTCATTCTGCAGAACTTGTTTAGTTTTATATAGTTCCATTTTACTTATTTTTGCCTTTGTTGTTTGTCCTTTTAGGGTCATATTAAAAAATTGTTGCCAAGACCAATGTCAAGGGGTGTTTTTTCCTCATGTTTTCGTATAGGAGTTTTACAGATTCAAGTCTTACATTTGAGTCTTTAATCCATGCTGACTTAATTTTTGTGTGGTTAAGATAGGTCCAACTTTATTTGCATGGGATTATTCAGTTTTCCCAACACCATACTGAGGAGACTATCCTTTTCTCATTGAGTATTCTTACCTTTCTTGTCAAATAATAGTTGTCTCTATATGTGCAGGTTTATTTCTGGGCTCTCAATTTTGTTCCACTAGTCAATGTGCCTATTTTTATGCCAGTAACATACACTTTTAATGATGATAGCTTTGTATATAGTTTGAAATCACTAAGCACGATGCCTTCAGCTTTGTTTTTCTTTCTCAGTGTTGCTTTGACTACCTGGGGTCTCTTGAGTTTCCATACAAAATTTTTAATTATTTTTTCTATTTCTATGAAAAATGCCATTGAAAGTTTGGTAGGAATTGCACTGAATCTATAGATGGTTTGGGGTAGTATGGACATTTTAACAATATTAATTCTTTCAATCCACAAGTACCAGGTTGCTTTCTATTTGTTTCAGTCTTCTTCAATTTATTTCATCGGGGTACTGTAATTTTCAGTATACAGATCTTTCACCTCCTGGGTAAATTTATTACTAAGTATTTTATTGTTTTTAATGTTATTATAAATTGAATTGTTTTTATTTCTTTTTCAGATACATCATTATTGGAATATAGAATTCTATATAAGTCATGATACCACAAAAGTCCTTGAAGAGAACATATACAGGAAAACCTCAGATATTCCACATAGCAATATTTTCACTAATATGTCCCCTAGAGCAAGGAACATAAAAAAAAGAATAAACAAATGGGTCTTCATCAAATTGAAAAGCTTCTGCATGGCTAAAGAAAACATCAACCAAAGGAAAAGGAAACTAGCCATATGGGAAAATATATTTGCCAATGGATAAGGGTTTGATCTCCAAATTATAGGAAGAACTCATACAACTCCACATTAGGAAGACAATCCAATTCAAAAAAAATGGCAAAGGACCTGAACAGACACTTCTCCAAAGAGGACATACAGAGTGCCCAGAGACATATGAAAGGATGTTCAGCATCACTAGCCATCAGAAAGATGCAAATTAAAACCACAGTGAGATACCATTCCACATCTATCAGAATAGCCATCATAAACAAATCAACAACTAGTGCTGGGCAGGTTGTGGAGAAAAGGGGCTCCTAGTACACTGTTGGTGGAAATGCAGACTGGTGCAGCCACTGTTGAAAACAGTATGGAACTTCTTCAAAAACACTAAAGATAGAATTGCCTTTTGACCAGGCAATTCCACTACTGGGATTATACCTTAAGAATCCCAAAACATCACTTCAAAAGAACCTATGTGCCCCAATGTTCATTGCAGTGCTATTTACAATAGCCAAGTGCTGAAAGTAACTTAAGTGCCCATCACTAAAAGAGTGGATCAGAAAAAAACATGATACATTTACAAAATGGAAAACTACACAGTACAGAGAAGTAACTCCCACCCTTCATGGTAGCACGGATAGAACTGGAGAGTATTATGCTAAGTGAAATAAGACAGGTGGTGAAAGAGAAACACCATATTATCTCACTTATAAATGGAAACTAATCAACAAAACAAACAAGTGAGCAAAATAGAACCAGAGAAACGGAAATAAAGAAAAAACTAACAGTGGCGCAGAGGGGAGAAGGTGGGGTAATAATGGGGGAAAGAAGGGGCAGGGTCAAGCCAAAGAACATGTATAAAGGACCCAAGAAAAAAAGACAATGGTGGTGGAGCAGCGGACGTTTGAATGTGTGATGTTGGGGCTTGGATAGCACAGTGGAGAGTAATGGGAGAAAATGGGGACAGCTGTAATGGAATAATAATAAAAAATAAAAAATCTAAAAACAAAAGACATGCAACTGATTTCTGTGTGTTGATTTTGAACCTTCCAACTTTACTGATTTCATTTATTCTAACAGTTTTTATGGAATCTTTAGAATTTTCTATATATAATATCGTATAATCTTCAAAGACACTTTTATCTCTTCCTTTCTCACTTGGGTGCCTTTTATTTTTTTTATTTTGTCTGATTGCTCTGGCTAAGAGTTTCAGTACTGTATTGAATAAGAGTTTTTAGAGCAAGAACCTTGTATTGTTCCTGATCTTAAAGAAAAAGTGCTCGATTTGTCACCATTAAATATGATATTAAGTGTAGGCTTGCCTATATGGCCTTAATTATGTTGATGTATGCTCCTTTTATGCCCAAGTTGTTGAGAGTTTCTATCACTGCAAGAATGTTGTATTTGGTCAAATGTTTTTGTGCATCTATTGAGAAGATTGTATGATTGTTATCTTTTACTCTATTAATGTGGTATATCACATTATTTGACTTGCATATGTTGAACCATCTTTGTATCCCAGGGTTAAACTACTTGATCATGGTGTATGATCCTTCCAGTGTGTTATTTAATTCAATTTGCTAATGTGTTTTTGAGATATTTTGCATCTATATATCATCAGGCATATTAATCTGTAATACTCTTTTCTTTTAATGCCTTTATGTGGCTTTGGTATATACAGTAATGCTGGCTTCATAAAATGATTTTAAAAGCATATGTTCCACCATTCTATGGGCTGTATTTTTACTTTGTTGACAAGGTTCTTTGCTATGCAAAATTTTTTTAGTTTAATTAATTCTCATTTGCTTATTTTTTCTTTTATATCCCTTGTCTGTGGGGGAATATATCTTATAAAACATTTCTACAAGCAATGTCTGAGATTTTGCAGCTTACTTTTTCTTCTAGGATTTTCACAGTTTCAGACCTAACATTTAAGTCTTTGATCCATTTTGAATTTATTCTTATGTGTGGTGTGAGCAGGTGGTCTAGTTTAATTTTTCTTTCTGTATCTGTCCAATTTTCCCCACATTATTTATTGAGTAAACTATCATTAGCCCATTGTATGTTTGCTTCCTCTGTAGAATATTAATTGGCTATAAAACAGTGGGTTTATTTCTGGGCTCTCTATTTTATTCCATTGTTCTGTGTCTTCTTATGCCAGTACCAGGCTGTTTTGATTATTATGGCCTCATAGTATAGTTTGATATTAGATAGCATGATTCCTTCAACTTTGTTCTTCTTTCTCAGGATCACTGTTTTTATGCCAGACCTTTTGTGATCCCTATAAATTTCTGAAATATTTATTCTAATTCTGTTAAGTATATCATTGGAATCTTGATAGGAATTGCATTGAATCTATAGAAGGCATTGGGTAGTATGGACATTTTCATTATGTTAATTCTTCCTTTCAGTGAACACAGTATATGTTTTTACTTATTTGTATCTTCCTTAATTTCTTTCTTCAGTGTCTTATAACTTTCCAACTACAGACCCCAAAAGGGTCTCTTACATCATTGGTTAGGTTTATTCATACGTGTTTTATTCTTTTTGAAGCAATTTGTGAATGGGGTTGTTTTTTTAATTCCCCTTTCTGTTAGTTCATTATTGACATATAAAATGCAACTGATTTCTGAATATTAATTTTGTATCCTGCTACTTTCCTGAATTCATTTATCAGTTCTAGTAGCTTCTCGATGGAACCTTGGGGTTCTCATATACAGTATCGTGTCATCTGCAAATAACACAGTTTTATTTCTTCCTTTCCACTTTGGATGCCTTTTATTTCTTCTTTCTGATTGTTACGGCCAGGACTTTCAGTACAATATTGAATAAGAGACATAAAAGTGGACTTCCCTGTATTGTTCCCAATCTTAAGGGGAACAATTTTAGGTCTTTCCCATTGATATGATGCTTGCATAGGGCTTCTCATATGTGGCCTTTGTTATGTTTAGGTATGTTCTCTTTAATCCCACTTTGTAGAGATTTTATCAGAAATGAGTGCTGGTTTTATTAAAAGCTTTTTCTGCATCTACTGATATAATCATGTGGTTTTTATCCTTCATTTTGTTTATGTGGTGAATCACACTTATTGATTTGCAAATGTTGTACCATCCTTACATTCCCAGGATAAATCCCACTTGATAGTGTTGTGTGACCTTTTTGATGCATTGCTGTATTTGGTTAACTAATATTTTGTTGATAATTTTAGCATCTGTGTCCATTAGAGATATTGGCCTATAATTTTCTTTCTGTAGTGTCTTTATCCAGTTTTGGAATTAGCATAAAGCTGGCCTCATAAAATGAGTTTGGGCCCTAGCTGGTGTAGCTCAGTGGGTTGAGCGCAGGCCTGCGAACCACGTGATCACGGTTCAACTCCCAGTCAGGGCACATGCCTGGGTTGCAAGCCAGCTCCCAGCAGGGGACTCACGAGAGGCAACCATACATTGATATTTCTCTCCTTCTCTCCTTCGCTTCCCCTCTAAAGATAAATAAATAAAATATTTTTAAAAATGAGTTTGGAAGCCTTCTCTCCTCTTGAATTTTATGAAATAGTTTGAGTAGGAGATGTATTAGTCCTTCTCAGGGTGTTCGGTAAAATTCACCTGTGAAGCCAGGAGTTTTTTTTTTTTTTTTTATTGCTTGAGTTTCACTAAGTGTAATCTGTGTATTTAGATTCTCTGATTCTTTCTGATTTAATTTTAGAAGGTTGTACATTTCTGGGAATTTTACCATCTCATCCAGATTGTCCAGTTTGTTGGCATATAATTGTTCATAATATTTTCTTAAAATTCTTTGTAATTTTTTGGTGTCAGTTATTTCTCTTCTTTCATTTTTGATTTTATTTATTTAGGTCCTTTCTCTTTTTTCTTCATAAGTCTTGTTAAAGGTTCGTCAACCTACTTTGTCTTTAAAAAGAAACAGCTCTTGGATCATTGACATTTTGTATCATTTTTTAGGCTCTATTTCACTTATTTCTGCTCCAATTGTAATTATTTCCTTCCTTCTACCCACTTTGGGCCTTTGTTTGTTGTTCTTTTTCAAGTTCCTTTAAGTGTGAAGTTAAAGTGTTTATTTAAGTTTTTCTTGTTTTTTGAGGTAGGCCTGTAATGCTATGAATTTCCCACTTAGGATTGCTTTCCCAGTGTTTCACAGATTTTGAATTGTGGTGTTCTCTGATTTTCATTTGTTTCAAAGTATCTTTTGATTTCTTCCTTGATCTTGTTGTTGATCCATTCATTGTTTAATAACATGTCTTTTCATGTTTTTCAGTGTTCTTTGCATGTATTTTCATGTCTTTCAATGTTTTTCAGTGTTCTTGTGATTGATTTCTAGTTTCATAGCATTATTGTCAGGGATGATGCTTGACATGATTTTAATCTTCTTAAATTTCCTGACACTTATTTTGTGTCCCAGCATGTTCTCTATCCTAGAAAACATTCGTGTGCACTTGAAAAGTATGTATATTCTGCTGCTTGGGGATAAATTGCTCTGAAGATGTCAATTAAGTCCATTTGATCTAGTGTGTCATTTAAGGTTGTTATCTCCTTGTTGGTTTTCTGTCTGGAAAATCTATCCATTGAAGTTAATGGGTTGTTAAAATCTCCTATTATAATCATGTTTCTGTCAATATCTCCTATTATGTCCATGAAGATTTGCCTTACATATTTAGGTGCTTCTATTGTTGGGTGTGTAAATGTTTACTAGGATTATATCCTCTTGTTGGATTATTCCTTTTATCATTATGTAGTGTCCTTCTTTGTCTTTTATGATACCCTTGGTTCTAAGGTCTATTTTGTCAGATATAAATACTGCTACCCAGTGTTTATTTATTTTCCATTTGTAAGAAATATCTTTTTTAACGCTTTACTTTTAGACTGTGTACATCTTTCGATCTGAGATGGGTCTCTTGGAGATAGTATATATATATATATATATATATATATATATATATATATATATATATCTTCTTTTCTAACCCACTTAGTTATCTTACGTCTTTTGGTCAGAGCATTTATGCCATTTACATTAAGGTGATTATTGATATACACCTATGTAGTACCATTTTATTATTAGACTGTTTTCTTCTGGGTCTTCTTCTTCTTTCTCCTCCTCCTCCTCCGTCCTCCTCTGTCCTCTTCCTCCTCCTCCTCCTCCTACTCCTCCTCCTCCTCCTCCTCCAGCAAGGCCTTTAACATTTGTTGAAGTGTTGATTTGGTGTTAACAAACTCCTTTACCTTGTTCTTGTCTAGGAATTTTGTTGTTTTTCCTTTTATTATAAATGATAGCCTTGCTGGGTAAAGTCTCCTGTAGACCCTTGCTTTTCATCACCTTGAGTATTTCATGCCACTCCATTCTGGCCTGGAATGCTTCTGTTGAGAAATCAGGTGACATATCTGTCATATTCATAGTTGTGCATATGTACATGTATAATGGGGGGAATTCTGGCCCCAGGAATTGGCAGAGGAATTGGGAGGAGCTATGGACAATACATCAGCAGTAGGGGCCCTGCAGCTGCCTAACCATTGTTTGTCACCCTGGCAACCAGGGTGACACATGCATGAGGGCCATGCAAAGTATTCTAAGGAAGCCTTTAAAAAGAGAGCATGGATTCCTAGTCAAGGTGAAGGTGTAAGTAAACCTGCTTCACCTCCTTGCACTACCACAGAAAAAATCATGACTAGACCTCAAAACAAATATCACCCAGAACTGTCAGAATATTGAGCTACATGGATGTCTGACAACTAAGAAATTAAAGAAGCCANGTACATGTATAATGGGGGGAATTCTGGCCCCAGGAATTGGCAGAAGAATTGGGAGGAGCTATGGACAATACATCAGCAGTAGGGGCCCTGCAGCTGCCTAACCATTGTTTGTCACCCTGGCAACCAGGGTGACACATGCATGAGGGCCATGCAAAGTATTCTAAGGAAGCCTTTAAAAAGAGAGTATGGATTCCTAGTCAAGGTGAAGGTGTAAGTAAACCTGCTTCACCTCCTTGCACTACCACAGAAAAAATCATGACTAGACCTCAAAACAAATGTCACCCAGAACTGTCAGAATATTGAGCTACATGGATGTCTGACAACTAAGAAATTAAAGAAGCCACATTCATCCAGATGGGTAGAAGGAGTAGAGACATGGAGATGGTCAGAAAAGTACAGAGACCAGGTGTAGTGCAGAGAGATGGTGATGGCAGAATGGGATAGAAATCAGGAAGGATACCTTGGGAGCAAGTGATCCCAGCCCCAAGCCAGGCTACACAGCCCAGGGTTCCAACACCAGAAAGATAAACCCCCACAAATTCTGGCTGCAAAAACCAGTGGGTTTGGAGCAATGGAAGAAACTTCTGGATTTCTAGGAAACTCTATGTAAAGGACCCCCATGGAATTAAAACATACACAAACCTACACCATTAAATATTCAGAACCAGGGCAACAGCTGGGAGGGCACCAGGTGCACAGGCCAAGTGCTGGGAAAACCTCCAGAAGCCAGGAAGTGGCATTGTTCCCTTTATGAGCCCTCCTCCCACACAGAGCCACAAAGTGGTGAAGTGAGTTGCCCTACCCTGGTGATTACCTAAGTTTCCATCCCACACAATTTACAGGAGCCTGTTTTATAATAGAGCCTGTTTTTGACTGGGAGTCAAAGCAGCTCTACCGAATACACACACACACACACACACATACACACACACACAGACACACACAAACACAAACACAAGGAGGCTGACAAATTGAAGGGACAAAGAAATATGGCCCAAATGAAAGAACAGACCAAAACCCCAGAAACATAACTAAATGAAAGGGAGATGACCAATGTACCAGATGCAAAGTTCAAGACACTGGTTATAAGGATGCCCAAAGAACTCAGAAGTGTGGCAACAGCATAAAAAAGACCCACAAAGAAATGAAGTGTACACTAAGTGAAATAAAGAAAAATCTACGGGAAACCAACATTGGAGGGGGTAAAGCTGGAATTCAAATTGACGACTTGGAACATAAGGGAGAAATAAACATTCAGTTAGAACAACAAGAAGAAACAAGAATTCAAAAAATGAGGATAGTATAAAGAACTTTTGGGACTTCTCCTAATGCACCAACACCCAAATTATAGGGATTCCAGAAGGAGAAGAGGAAGAGCAAGAAACTGAAAACTTATTTGAAAAACATAATGAAGGAAAACTTCCCAACTTTGGTAGACATACAATTCCAGGAAATGCAGAGTCCCAAACAAATTGGACCCAAAGATGGCCACACCAAGACACATCATAATCAAAATACTGAAGATTTAAGATAAAGAGATACACTTAGAAGCAGCAAGAGCAAAGGAGAGTGGTACCTACTAAGGAGTTCCCATAAGACTGTCGGCTGATTTCTCAAAAGAAACCTTTCAGGCTAGAAGGGCCTGGCAAGAAGTATTCAAAGTGATGAAAAGCAAGGACCTACCACCTAGATTACTCTCTCCAGCAAAGCTATAATTTAGAATGGAAGGATGGATAAAGTACTTCCCAGACAAAATAAAGCTAAAGGAGTTCACCACCACCAAGCCATTATTATATGAAAAGTTAAAGGGATTTTTTTAAGAAAAAGAAAATAAAAACTGTGAACATTAAATGACAACATTCACAACTCTCAACATCTTAATAAAAAAAAACTAAGTGAACAACCCGAATAGGAGCAAAATTATAGGTACAGAGATCGTTCAAAGGCTCATCAGCTGTGGGGGTGAGAATAGGGGAAAATGTGCAAGGATTAAGAAGCATAATTGGTAGGTATAATATAGATAGGGGGATGTTAAAAATAACATGAGAATTGGAGAAGCCAAAGAACTTATATGTATGTCCCATGAAGATGACTTAAGAAGGGGTGCTGGAAGGTATGGTGGTTAGGGCAGAAAGGGGCAAAGGGGGAAAATTGGGACAACTGTAATACCATAATTAATAAAATTTATTTTTTTAAAAATAAATGAGAGTGGTGTATGCTGAAGAGTGATGATCCAGCTGTGGAGAATTCCTAAATGGGGTCTCCATCTTCCCACCCTTGTATATTGAGATATAATCAACATATGACATTTTTTTAGTTTAAGGTGTTTAACACAAAGAATTGAGATAAGTGTATATTGTGAAATGATTACCACAGTGAATTTAGCTAACATTCATTACCTCATATACTTACATTTTTTTTCATCTTGGGATGAGAACTTTCAAGATCTGCTCTCTTAGTAACTTTCAAATATGCAGTATAGCATTGTTAACTATAATCACCATGCTGTTGAGTAGAACTTATTTACTGTAATATAATTGGAAGTTTCCATCTTTGGACCACCTTCACCAATTCCCATTCAGCCCTGTGGCTCTAAATTATGTCTGTTCCCTGTATCTATGAGTTTATTTTTAGATTCCTCATATAAGTGAAATACTACAGTATTTGTTTTTCCTGTCTTGCTTGTGGTGATGCTTTCAAGGTGCCTCCATATTGTCACAAATGGCAGGATTTTCTCCTTTTAATGGCTGAATAATATTCATATATGTATCTGAATTTCCCTTATCACTTTTCCCTTATCAATAAATCACATTTCCCTTATCAGTTAATCTGTTCATGAACACTTAGGTTGTTTTCATATCTTGGCTATTGTGAATTATGTTGCACTAACATGGGGATGCATATATCCCATTTTTTATTTTAAAAATTTATTTATTTATCTTATTTTATTTTAGAAATATATTTTATTAATTATGTTGTTACATATGTCCCATTTTCCCTGTTTTATTCCCCTCCACATTGCACTCCCCCCTGTATTCACCCCCACCTTAGTTCATGCCTATGGGTCATAAATATAAATTCTTCAGCTTCTATATTTCTTATACTATTTTAACCTCCCCCTGTCTATTTCCTACCTACCATTTATGCTACTTATTCCCTCTACCTTTTCCCCTATTCTCCTGCCACCCCCTCCCCACAGGTAACCCTACATGTGATCTCCATTTCTATGATTCTGTTCCTGTTGTAGTTGTTTGCCTAGCTTTTTTTTTTTTATGTTTGGTTGTTGATAGTTGTGAGTTTGATGTCATTTTACTGTTCACAGATTTGATCTTTTCCTTAGATAAGTCCTTTTAACATTTCATATTATAAGGGCTTAGTGATGATGAACTTCTTTAGTTTGACATTATCTGTGAAACACTTTGTTTGCCCTCCCATTCTAAATGATAGCTTTGCTGTATAGAGTAATCTTGGATGTAGGTCTTTGTTTTTTGTGACTTCAAATACTTCTTTCCCGACCCTTCTTGCTTGTAAGGTTATTTTTGAGAAATCAGCTGACAGTCATCTGTGGTCACTTTTGTAGGTAACACTTTCATTTTCTCTTGCTGCTTTTAAGATTCTCTCCTTATCTTTTTGCTTGAGTACCTAATGATGATGTGTCTTGGTGTGTTCCTCTTTGGGTCCAACTTCTTTGGGACTCTGGGCTTCCTGCACTTCCTAGAAGTCTATTTCTTTTGCCAGATTAGGGAAGCTCTCCTTCATTATTTTTCCAAATAAATTTTCAATTTCTTCCTCCTCCTCTCCTCCTTCTGGTACCCATATGATTCAAATGTTGGAATATGAAAAGTTGTACTGGAGGTTACTAAGCCACTATCATATTTTTGAATTCTTGTTGCTTCATTCTGTTCTGGTTGAATGTTTCTTTCTTCTATCTGGTGCAAACTGTTGATCTGAGTTCTGGTTTCCTTCCCATCACTGTTTGTTCCCTGTGCACTTTCCTTTAATTCATTTTTTATAGCCTGCATTTCTACCTTTATTTTGCTGCCATACTCAACCATTTCTGTGAGCATACTCATCACCAGTGTTTTGAAGTGTGCGTCTGACAGGTTGGCTATCTCTTCATTGCTTAGTTATATTTTTTCTGGAGCTCTGATCTGTTCTTTCATTTGGGCCATTTTTTTTTTGTCTCAGCACACCTGTTATGTAGTAAGGGGGGAAATCTTAGGTATTCGCCAGGGTGGGGCAACCCATGTCATTGCATTGTGATGCTTTATGTAGGGGAGTGGTCCAAAAGGGACCTGCTGGGCTCTCAGCTGACTTTCAGTCATTTCCTCCACTACCTACAAGTGAATTGGGCCCTTCTGGTGCTGATGCTCAGGTGGGTGGTTTTGTGTACGCTTTAGGACCCCGTGGGTCTCTCCAACAAACTCTCCTGTGAGGTAATAGTTTCTCCCACTGCCACAAGCCCCAGAGGTTTTTTTAGTCAGAGGTATTGAGGTTTTATTTCTCAGTGTTGGAACCCCAGGTTATGCTTTCTTTCTTGCTCCCCAGTTGTTCCTCCCAGTTTATCTACATGCAAATGTGGGACCTCCTGCTTCAACAGCTGCTGCATCACTTGGTCCATGAGCCACATTCTTGCTATGAGTACTCTCTTCCCTGGCTGCCCATCTCTGCCCCTCCTATGATCTGGATTAATGTTTCTTCTTTAACTACTTGGTGGTTGGACTTCCATACAGTTTGATTTACTGTCAGTTTTGATTGCTTATTGTTTTTAAATTTGTTGCTGTCCTTTTGGTTGTGGGATGAGGCACAGTCTATCTACCTCCACCTCTATCTTCCATATATCTTATTAAATAGTGATTTTTTCCCCTTCAGATACATATCCAGAGTTGGGGTTCCTGGATCATATTGTAGTTCTATATTTAATTTTTGAGGGAACTGCATACCCTTTTTATAGTGGCTGCACTAATTTACAATTGGACATTCAAAACATAATTGACATATAGCATTCTGTTAATTTCAGTTGTTCAACATAATAATTTTACATTTGTGTATATGATCATTGCAATACAGTAAGTCTAGTTCATATCCATTACTGTACATAGTTACTAATTATTAAACACAATTTTAATTTAATTTTTCAGATTTTTATTATGCAACATAGTATGGTGTAGCTTGATAAATGTGAAGGGAATATATATGTATTCTACAGTGGTTTCTTTCAGTGTTATAAAAATATCAATTACTTTGAGTTGACATTTATATAACATGTTAATGTTATATAATAGCTGTTAATGTTGAAAGTGTTAACTTGCTATATCCTAATAGATTTTTTGTACTTATTTTATCAAATATGAAAGGTGATTCTGGGTTCTTAGGATATAGCCCTAACAGTGGAATTGATGGGTCAAAAGGAATATTCATTTTTAGTTTTCTTAGAAAGGTCCATACTGTTTTCCATAATGGTTGTACCAGTCCCACCAACAGTGAACTAGGGTCCCCTTTTCCCCACAACCTCTCCAACACTTGTTGTTTGTTGCTTTGTTTATGATGGCCATTCTGACTGGTGTAAAGTGGTATCTCATGATTTTAATTTGCTTCTCTCTGATAGCTAGCAATATTGAGCTTCTTTCCATGTGTCTCTGGATCTTCTGTATGTCCTCCTTGGAGAAATGTCTGTTCAAGTCCTTTGCCCACTTTTTAATTGGGTTGCTTGTCTTCTTAGAGTGGAGTTGTGTAAGTTCTTTCTATATTTTGGAGATGAAACCCTTGTCTGAGGTATCATTGGCAAATATGTTTTCCCATGGAGTTGGTTGTCTTTTTATTTTAATACTGTTTTCTTTAGCCATGCAAAAGTTTTTAATTTTGATGGGATCCCATTTGTTTATTCTTTCCTTCATGTCCCTTGCTCTAGAGGACATATCAGTTAAAAAGTTGCTGTGTGAAATATCTGAGATTTTCTTCTCAATGTTCTCCTCTAGGACTTTGATGGTGTCATGGCTTTTATTTAAGTCTTTTATCCACTTGAATTTATTTTGGTGTATGGTGTAAGTTGGTGTTCAAGTTTCATTTTTTTGCACATAGCTGTCCAGTTCTCCAAACACCATTTGTTGAAGAGGATATTATTAGTCCATTTTATGTTGCTGTCCCCTTTGTCGGGTATAAATTGGCCATAGAGATTTGGGGTTATTTCTGGGCTCCGTTCTGTTCCATTGGTTTATGTGCCCATTTTTATGCCAGTACCAGTCTGTTTTGATTACAGTGGTCTTGTAATACAGTTTGGTCTCAGGTCTTGTGATCCCTTCTACTTTGCTCTTCTTTCTCAAAATTGCAGCAGGTATTCTGGGTCATTTATGGTTTCATATAATTTTTAAAAAATATATTTTATTCAGCCCTGGTTGGAGTAGCTCAGTGGATTGAGTGCAAACCTGGAAATCACACGATCGAGGTTCGATTCCCAGTCAGGGCACATGCCTGGGTTGCATGCCAGTTCTTGGTTTCCAGCAGGGGACACACAAGAGGCAACCATACATTGATGTTTCTCTCCCTCTCTCCTTCCCTCTAAAGGTAAATAAATAAAATTAAACAAAAATGTTTTATTCATTATACCATTACAGTTGTTCTGTTCCCTCCCTTCATTCCCCTCCACCCTGCACACCCCCTCCCCCACCATTCCTCCCTTTAGTTTGTGACCACATGTCTCAAGTTCTTTAGATTCTATATTTCCCCTACCATTCTTGCCCTCCCCCTATCTATTTTTTTACCTTCCGTCTATGCTACTTATTTTCTGTACCTTTCCCCTCCTCTCCTACTCCCACTCCCCTGTTGCTAACCCTCCATGTGTTCTTCATTTCTATGGTTCCGCTCTTGATTCTAGCTGTCTTCTTGGTTTGCTTTTGTTTTAGGTGTGGTTGTTAATAACTGAGTTTGCTGTCCTTTCACTGTTCATATTTTTATCTTCTTTTTCTTAGATAAGTCCCTTTAACATTTCATATAATAAGGGCTTGGTGATGATGAACTCCCTGAATTTGATCTTATCTGAGAAGCACTTTATCTGTCCTTTCACTCTAAATGAAAGCTTTGCTGGATAGAGCAATGTTGGATGTAGGTCTTTGAATTTCATGACTTGGAATACTTCTTTCCAGCCCCTTCTTGCCTGTAAGGTCTCTTTTGAGAAATCCACTGACAGTCTTATGGGCACTCCTTTGTAGGTGACTGTCACCTTATCTCTTGCTGCTTCTAGGATTCTCTCCTTCATTTTAACCTTGGCTAGTGTAATTATGATGTGCCTTGGTGTGTTCCTTCTTGTGTCTAATTTGTTTGGTACTCTGAGCTTCCTGGACTTCCTGGAAGTCTATTTCCTTTGCCAGACTGGGGAAGTTCTTTTTTATTATTTGTTCAAATAAGTTTTCCACTCATGGCTGTTTCTTTTCCCCTTCTGGTACCCCTATAATTCAGATGTTGGAATGTTTAAAGATGTCCTGGAGGTTCCTAAGCCTCTCCTCAGTTTTTTGAATTCTTGTAACTTCACTTTTTTCTGTTCAGTCATTTATTCCTTCCTTCCTGTCCACTCCCTTGACTTGAGTCCCAGTTTTCTTTCCATCACTATTGGTTTCCTGTGCATTTCCCTTCATTTCAATTAGTTTAGCCTTCATTTGTTCCTCTAATTTGTGACTAAAATCAACCAATTCTGTGAGCATCCTCATCACCAGTGTTTTGAACTGTGCGTCTGAGAGGTTTGCTATTTCTTTGTTGCTTAGAGTTATTGGTTCTGGGGCTTTGAGTTCTTCTTTAGCCATATTTTGGACTGTTCGTGCCTGTTAAGTATGAGGAGTGGAGCTCTAAGTGTTCACCAAGGTGGGGTAACTCAGTCAATGGGTAGTGACACTGTATGTGGGGGTGAGGTCAAAGAGGAGCAATGGCAGTCCTCTCTGCTGCTTCCCGCCATTGGGGCTTGTGCGGTCTGTCTCACTGTGCACGAATGTGTGACTGTAGTTAGCCTGCTGCCTTGTGTCCTCACTGGGTCCACCCAGTGCTACCCCATGCCTGGGATCGGTCCACGGCTGCCTGGGCACCTGGGGTCGGGGAATGCTTCCTCCTGCCCCTGCTCATTTGCTGGTTCCACCCCTCTTACCGGGCCGGTTGAACAGTTCATTGTTGTCGGACTTCCGTATAGTTCAATTTTCTGTTCTTTGGCTGCGTCTTTGTTTATTAAACCTTTGTTGTATTCAAACTTGGTTGTGGGAGAAGGCACAGTGTTTCCACCTACGCCTCCATCTTGGCGGAAGTCTGGTTTCGTATAAATTTTTGAAGTGTTAGTTTTATGTCTGTGAAATATGCCATTGGTATTTTATTAGGTATTGCATTGAATCTGTGAATTTCTTTAGGTAGTATAATCATTTTGATAATGTTAATTCTTCAGATCCATGAACATGGTATATGTTTCCATTTGTTTGTGTCTTCCGTGATTTTTTCTTCGGTGTTGTGTAGTGTTCTGCATATAGGTCTTTTACCTCTTTGGTTAGGTTTCTTTTTAGGTGCATTATTTTTCTTTTTGCTACATAGAATGGGATTTTTTTCTTGATTTCTGCTTCTGCTGTTTCATTGTTGGTATGCAAAAATGCCTTTGATTTCTGTATATTGACTTTGTATCCTGCTATTTTGCTGAATTCATTTGTTAGGTTGAGCACTTTTTGCATGGAGTCTATAGGATATTCTATGTACACTATCATGTCATCTGTGCAAATTGACAATTTTGTTTCTTCCTTTCCATTTTGGATGCCTTTTATTTCCTTTTCTTGTCTGATTGCTGTGGCTAGGACTTCCAATACTATATTGAATAGAAGTGGTGAAAGTAGACAACCTTGTCTTGTTGCTGATCGGCATGGAAAAAGTTTTAGTTTTTCCATGCTGCGTATGATGTTGGGTGTAGTTTTTTTTTTATGGCCTTTATTATGTTAAGGTATGCTCTCTATACTCCCACTATGCTGAGTAGCTTTTTTTTTTTATCATAAATGGGTCCTGTACCTTATCAAAAGCTTTTTCTGTGTATATTGATATGATCATGTGTTTTTTTGTTTTGCTTTTGTTTATTTGGTGTATTACATTTACTGATTTGTGAATGTTGAACCATCCTTGCATCCTTGGCATAAATTCCACTTGGTCATGGTGTATGGTCTTTTTAATGCGTTGTTGGATTTGTTTTGCCAATATTTTGTCCAGGATTATAGTGTCTATGTTCCTCAGCAATATTGGCCTGTGGTTTTCTTTCTTTGTTGTGTCTTTATCTGGTTTTGGGATTAGGATGATGCTGGCTTCATAAAAAGAGTTTGGGAGTCTTCCATCATTTTGAATTTTTTGTAATAGTCTGTGAAGAATAGGGGTTAGCTCTTCCTTAAGTGTTTTGTAGAATTCTCCTGTAAAAGCATTTGGTCCAGGGCTTTTGTGTGTCATGAGTTTTTAATTACTGCTTCGATTTCTTCTGCTGTTTTTGGTCTGTTTAGGCTTTCTACTTCTTCCTCATTGAGTTTTGGAACATTGTATTTTTCTTAAAATTTGTCCATTTCATGTAGGTTTTCAAGTATCGTGCCATACAGTTCTTTATAGTAATTTCTTACCATCCTTTGCATTTCTGTGGTGTCAGTTGTCATCTCTCTTCTTTTATTTCTGATTGTGTTTATTTGGTTCCTCTCTGTTTTTTTCTTGAGGAGCCTACTTAAAGGCTTGTGGATTTTCTTTATCTTTTCAAAAAACCAGCTCCTGGATTCATTGATCCTTAGATTTGTGCTTTTAGTCTCTATGCCATTTCATTCTGCTCTGATCTTGGTTACTTCCTCCCTTCTACTATCTCTAGACTGTCTTTGTTGTTCCTCGAGTTCTTGTAGGCACAGGGTTAAGGTGTTTGTTTGAAATGTTTCTATCTTTTTTATAGTTTTATCTTTTGTATTGCTATGAACTTTCCTCTCAGGACTGCCTTTGCTCTGTCCCATAAATTTGAGTTGTTTTGAGTTCATTTTCATTTGTTTCCAGAAATTTTTTGATTTCTTCCCTAATTTCATTCTTTTCCCATTTATTGTTTAATAGCATGCTATTCAATTTCCATGATTTTGAGTATTTTGGGTTTTTTCCCTTGGGTTTTTTTTTTTCTAGTTTCAGTCCCTTGTGGTCAGAAAAAATACTTGGTATCATTTCCCTTTTCTTGAATTTGTAGAGGCTTGTTTTGTGTCCTATCATGTGCTCTATCTTTGAAAATGTTCCATGTGCATTTGAAGAGAATGCATATTTAGCTTCTTTGGGATGAAGGGCTCTGTATATATCAGTTAAGTCCATTTCATCTAGGGCATTGTTCAATGCCACAATGTCTTTTTTGAAATTTTGTTTGGATGATCTGTCTACTTTTGACAGTGGGGTATTAAAATCTCCTACTATAATTCTGTTGTTGTCAATATCTTTCTTTAAGTCCTCTAAAATTTCCTTTATGTATTTGGGTGCTCCCACATTGGGTGGGATATATATATATATATATATATATTTATGATGTTTATACCTTCTTGGTGGATTCTTCTCTTGAGTAGTACGAGATGACCTTCTATGTTTCAGTTTATGGCCCTTTTTTTGAAGTCTAATTTGTCTGATATGAGTATTGCTACCCTGGCTTTTTCTTCCTGTCCTTTGCTTGGAAAACTTGTTTCAAAGCCCTTAACTTTCAATCTGTGTAGTTCCTTTGTCCTTAGGTGTATCTTTTGTAGGCAGCACATGTATGGCTCATACTTTGTTATCCATTCAGCTATTCTATGTCTTTTGATTGGAGCATTCAATCCATTTACCTTTAAGGTTATTATTGATAGGTACCTATTCATTGCCATTTTTATACCCATGTTTCTCTTTGTCTCTCTCTCTTTCTTCCTTTCCGTAAAGCAGTCCTTTTAGTATTTCTCATAGAGCTGGTTTGGTGGACGCATATTCTTTTAGACTTGTTTTGTCTTGGAAGCTGGCTATTTGGCCTTTTATCTTGATTGAGAGCCTGGCTGGGTAAAGTAGGTCTTGGTTGTAGGTCTCTGGTTCTCATTACTTGGAATATTTCTTGCCATTCTCTTCTTTCTTGGAGCATTTTCATTGAGATGTCAGTAGCTAACCTTATTGGGACTCTCTTGTATGTTATTTCCTTTTTCTCCCTTGTTGCCTTTAAGAGTCTCTGTTCGTCTTGGAATGTTGCCATTTTAATGATGTTGTGTCTTGAAGTGGATCTCTTTGTGTTTGTTTTGATTGGAACTCTCTGTAATTCCTGTATTTGTGTGAGTTTTTCTCTCATCAAAATAGGGAAGTTTTTCGTCTTTATTTTATCAAATAGGTTTCTATTCATTTCTATTCTTCTTTTTCTGGTATCCCTATTATTTGGATATTATTACATTTCACATTGACTTGTATTTCTGTTAATCCCTCTTCATTCATTTTGAGCCCGTTCTTTTTTTTCATGGTCTTTTTGGGTGTTTTTTTTCTACTTTGTTCTTCAACTCTGATCCAATCTTCTGCTTCATCTATCCTGCTTTTGAGTCCTTCTATTGTGTTTTTCAGTTCAGATATTGTGTTCTTCATTTTCTTTTGCCCCTTGTTGATAGTTTCTATCTTCTTTTTCATAATGATGTCATTTCCAGCGAGTTCATTTTCGTTTTCCTGTAGTTTCTGGCAATTCGCTGTGAGCTCATGAAGCTTCTTGATAACTATTGCTTTGAACTCAATATCTGTAGTTGAGTTGCCTCTATTTCATTTAGCATTCTTTCTGAGGTTTCCTCCTTTCCTTTCATTTGGGGATTATTTCTTTGTCTTTCTATTATTTGTGAGACTTTTCCTGTTAGCCTCACCTTCTTAAATGAATTTGTTCTCACTCCTTGGGTTTATGGTGTGAACTTCTATGGTAGAATACCTTTTAGATTGCGTGGTGCAGTTTTCTTCGGGTATCCTGGTGTTCACCACTTCTACCTACTCTTTTTTGTGATCAGTTGAAGGGGTAAGGCAAAATGGTTTAAGATAGCAAGAGAATATTCTATGCTATTTACAGTAGCAGCTGGTAAGGAAGAGATAGGTAACACTATACCTATGTATAGTGTTAACCATTATATTCCATCCAACTAGCCCCTTTTTAGAAATGATGGAAATAAGATAAGACTCTTCTTGGGGAGGGAACTCTTGTGAGTTGGATCTAGAAAGCATTGAGGTTTTTGGAGGTCAGATTCTGAGGTAAGGTGAGAATAAAGGATAGTAAATAGGTGCAGTGTGTGAGAGAATAGAGTTAACCACTACAGTAATAGAGTTCAGGAAACCGTGAAGTGGGCTGAGATACTGGGAGGGGTGTTGTGTAGTATTTACAACTGTATGGAACAGCTATTATTTACAATAATATTAGAGCAGCAATCATATGACAGAATCTATGATATGTAGATACCAAGTAAAGGGAGTATCAGACCTTCAGTAATGTGCTAATGGAACACAGGTGAAGTGGACAGTAAATTAGCAAAACACTATGAAAGAGAGGGCAGGGGAATCCTGTCATACTATACAATATAACCAGCCAAGCAAAGAAGACTAAACAGAAAGAAGAGGAATACAAAAGCATTATTCAAATAAAAGATGTAAGAATAATGAAAAATAATAGTACAAATATGCAATATCTTACAGACTCTCTGTAATAGCAAAGTGAAATTTGTCTCTCTGTCTCAGCTGTTGGGATGTCCCCCTATTTTGTCCAACTGTAGTCTTTTCACAGTTCCAGGTTCTTTTGTCTCATTTGTGGGTATTTTTTTTAAAAAAGAAGCAGACTAGGGAAGGTAGAAGAGATAAAATTAGAAAGAAAGGAAGAAGGAATAAGAAAGAGGTAAAGAGAAGCAAAAGAAATTGAGAGATTAAAAAATAAAATTAACAAATAAAAATTACTTTTAAAAATCAAACAAAAAATAAAAACAAAAACAAAACAAAACAAAACACCCCCCCCCCCCAAAAAAAAACGTCTTTCTGGTTTCAAACTTGGCCAAACCAGTTTTTCTGTTCTTGCTGGCTGCAGAAGGCTGAGGGGAAGGTTTACAGATGTGAGCTCGGTCTCAGGAAGTGGGCTCTCTCCAGGGCTGGGTATGGTCCCCCAGTGTTCCACAAAGCTCTCTCTCTCTAGTGTGCATGCCTGGCCTGGCCACCATCAGTCACATAGGCTCCTCCAGTCACATGGGCTCTGGCTCACACTCTTCCCAAGGCTGTGCCTGGGTGCTCACAGCCCCTGTGTGTTTGGCACTCAGTCCTTACTTCCCTGTGTGCAACTTCAAGCAACCAGGTCTCTCCCAGTGCTGCTCAAACCCTGCTTGGCTGGGGAGGGAGCGCTGATACATATCTCTCCCAAGAGCCCTGTGGCTGGACCAGCAGCCCCATGCCTAGGGCTGCAGCCTCCCTGGTCAGGTCCCTGAGCTGATCCCCTTATTTTCCTGAAGCACTCTCCTGTCTGGTTTTTCAATGTCTGCTACAATTTTTAAAAATATATTTTATTGATTATGCCATTATAGTTGTCCCATTTCCTCCCCTTCTTCCCCCTTCACCCTGCACACCCCCTTCCACCCACATTCCCCCCCTTTAGTTCATGTCCATGTGTCATAAATTCTTTAGCTTCTACATTTCCCACACTATTCTTGCCCTCCCCCTATTTTCTCCCCATCATCTGTGCTACTTATTCTCTGTACCTTCTCCCCACCTCTCCTCCTCCTGCTTCCCTGTTGCTAACCTTCCATGTGATCTCCATTTCTGTGGCTCTGCTCCTGTTTTAGGTGTCTGCTTAGTTTGCCTTTGTTTTAGGTATGGTTGTTAATAACTGTCCATTCACTGCTCATATTTTTTTATCTTCTTTTTCTTAGATAAATACCTTTAACATTTCATATAATAAGGGCTTGGTGATGATGGAATCCTTCAACTTGACCTTATCTGAGAAGTGCTTTATCTGCCCTTCCATTCTAAATGAAAGCTTTGCTGGATAGAGCAATCTTGAATGTAGGTCTTTGGATTTCATGACTTGAAATACTTCTTTCCAGCCCCTTCTTGCCTGTAAGGTCTCTTTTGAGAAATCCACTGACAGTCTGATGGGAACTCCTTTGTAGGTGACTGTCCCCTTACCTCTTGCTGCTTCTAAAATTCTCTCCTTTATTTTCATCTTGGCTAATGTAATTATGATGTGCCTTGTTGTGTTCCTCCTTGGGTCCACCTTCTTTGGGACTCTCTGAGCTTCCTGGATTTCCTGGAAGTCTATTTCCTTTGCCAGATTGGGGAAGTTCTCCTTTATTATTTGTTCAAATAAGTTTTCCACTTGTTTCTGTTCCTCTTCCCCTTCTGGTACCCCTATAATTCAGATGTTGGGGTGTTTAAAGATGTCCTGAAGGTTCCTAAGCCTCTCCTCATTTTACTGAATTCTTGTTTCTTTATTCTTTTCTGTTTGGTTGTTTCTTCCTTCTGGACCACTCCATTGATTTCAGTCCCAGTTTTCTTTTCATCACTTTTGGATCCCTGTGCATTTTCCTTCATTTCACTTAGTGTAGTCTTCATTATTTCATCATTCATGACCAAAAGTCAACCAGTTTTGTGAGCATCCAGATCACCAGTGTTTTGAAATGTGCTTCTGATAGGTTGGCTATTTCTTGGTCACTTAGAAGTATTGGCTCTGGGGCTTTGAGCTGTTCTTCTTGAGCCATAATGTTTTGGTCTGTTTGCACCTGTTACATTCGAGGGGCGGAGCCTTAGGTGTTCACCAGGGTAGGTCAACCCAGTTGCTGGGTTATGACTCTGTATCTGGAGGCGGGGTCAGAGAGAGAATAATGGAGCTTGCTCCACTCTCTCTCAATTTTCAGTCCCCTCTGCCACTTCCCACAAGCAAATTCGGTCCTTCTCAGGCTAGTTCCCAGGTGGGTAGGCTTGTGTATGTTCTAGGACCCTGTGGGTCTCTCCAACAAACTCTCCTGTGAGTCTGGGAGCCACTCCTAGTACCTCAACCCCTGAAAGTTTCTTCAATCGGTGATTTTAGTTGCTGGACCCTGGGTTGCATGGTTTGTCTCACTGACTTTTTTTTTTTGCCTGGTTTATCTGCACGCGAATGTGTGTTTAGGATCAGCCAGTGACCTTGCACATGTCACTGGGTTTGCTCGTTTTCTACCCGTGCCCGCATCTGACATACGGCTGCATTTTCCTGCCAGCACCCCTCAATGTGAGCCGCCAACTCCACCCCTTTTACCTGTCTGGATGAATGGTTCGTTGTTTTCCGACTTTGGTAGAGTGTAATTTTCTGTCTGTTCATGTTGTGTTTTTGTTTCTAATTCTTTGTTGTCTCTATTAATTTGGTTGTGCAAGGAGGTATAGTGTTTCCACCTACACCTCCATCTTGGCTGGAAGTCCTCCAATGTCCGCTCTAAGTTTTGATCTCCTACTTTCATAAATGCTGTGGTACCGTTGGCTTTCTGCTCTGTTCCTCCATAGATTGGCCAGGTTTTTCTGCTGTGTGTAAGGGGAAGTGGAATCTGCTTCCTCTTACCTAGCCACCACCTTCTCTACAAAAGAAAATTATAGTGTCATGAAATATGAAAGAAATTTCACTGGGCTTAAAGCAAAAGAAGATTATTCTGTCATGAAATATGAAAGAAATTTCACTGGGCTAAAGTCAAGGTATTGGCATGACTACACTCTCTTCAAAAGCTCTACAGAGGAATTTGTTTCTTGCCTCTTTCTGTTTGTGGTGGCTCCTGGCATTCTTGATTTGTGACCACATCACTTGAATCTTTGCCTCCATGGTAACATTGTATTCTCCTTTATTTTTTTCATCTGTGTTAAATAGTCTGCTGCTGCTCTCTTATAAGGACACTTATAATTGCATTTAGAGTGTGCCCAGATGATGCATGATAATCATTCCATATCAATATCCTTAAATTATTCATATCTATGAAGTCTTGGCCATTTAATGTAACATTCCCAGGCTCCAGAAGTTAGGAGTTAATATCTTTGAAGGCCATCATCCAGCCTACATCACAGCCTAGTTTCAAGTGGTATTATAACACTCCACATATATAGTAAGAAAACTTATAATATAAATATAACAGTATGTTTTCACTTAAATATAACAGTATATTTTAAATACACAGTATTTAAATAAAATACCTAAATAAACTTAAGTATAACTATATTTTCACTTCAAATTTGTTTGTGTGCTATTATAGACATACATTTATATATATTCTAACTTCTTCACTACATTGTTACTGATTTTTCTTTTTTTTTTAAAGAAAAAAGTAGGTTTTTTAGAAACGGGGAAGGGAGGGAGAACAAGGAGAGAAATATTAATGTGAGAGAGAGACATCCATTAGTTCCCTCTTGTATGTGCCCCAACCAGGGACCAAAACTGCAACCTAGGCATGTACCCTGACATAGAATTGAAACAGCAATCTTTCCCTTTGGGGGATGATGCCAAACTAACTGAGCCACCCAAATCAAGGCACTGACTTTTTAAACAGTGAATTATCTTGGAAGATTTTAATTTAAAATATCTTTACATAGGATCCAAGATGGTGGCAGAGTAGCTGGAAGCTCCATTCATCTCCTCTCAGACACGACCAGTTTTGAAATCAGGACACAGAGTGGAGAGTGAGTGAAAGTATCTGTGAGTGAGCATGTATGCAGGTGAGTGTGGGGAGTGCATAGGAGTACACAGGAACTGGCCCATCTGTGGGTTGCAAGGGAGCTGATGGCCCAGGCTTTCTAGGCATTACACTACTACTGCACACCACTGGCTGCACAGAGTTGGGGCAGCTGTAGATTGACTCAGGACCCTAGAGCTACCAAGGAGGTGAAAAAAGGCCTGGGAGATGTGCGCTCCTGAAACAGCATAGCGGGAGCACACCTGCCTAAGGCTGAAGATCTCTAGAGGATGTGGGTCAGCATGCTGCCACCACTCTGTGTTACAGTGTAGCTGTGGGGCTCTTCCCAACAACTGGAAAAGATTCAGAGAGAAACATCATCTAAAATTGTTGGAGGCTCTGAAAGGTGGTGGCCAGCCCAGACCATGAGTGACTATGAGTTTTTTGGGGGACAGGGAATGTGTGGAGAACAGGAGCCCCAGGGACTAATGAAATAGTATGAGGGACATAGAGAAACAATTTTTCCTCTTTAAAATATTTTATTGTTTATGCTATTACAGTTGTCCCAATTTTCCCCCATTGCCCCCTCCACCCAGCCCCCTTAATTTAAGCTTATCCATTATTTAAAAATCACTTTATTGTTGTTCAATTACAATTGTCTGCATTTACTCCCCCACCCAATCCCCCCAACCCCAGCCAAACCCACCTAGCTCCCTTGCTTCCACCACCCACTTAGTTTTGTCCATGTGTCCTTTACTTGTTCTTGAGAACCCTTCCTCCAAATTATGCCCTCCCACCTCCCCTCTGGTTACTGTCAGATTGTTCTTAATTTCAATGTCTCTGGTTATATTTTGTTTGTTCTTTTCTTTTGTTGATTAGGTTCCAGTGAAAAGTGAGGTTATATGGTACGTCACTACCTGGCTCATTTCACTTCGCATAATGCTCTCCAGTTCCATCCATGCTGTTGCAAAGGGTAGGAGCTCCTTCTTTCTCTCTGCTGCATAGTATTCCATTGTATAAATGTACTATGGTTTTTTGATCCACTCATTTACTGATGGGTACTGAGGTTGCTTCCCGCACTTGGCTATTGTAAAGTGTGCTGCTATGAACATTGCGGTGCATAGGTTCTTTTGGATTGGGATTTCAGGATTCCTAGGGTATAAACCTAGGAGTGGAATTGCCAGGTCAAAAGGCAGTTTCATTTTTAGTTTTCTGAGAAAATTTCATACTGTTTTCCACAGTAGTTGTATCAGTGTGCATTCCCACCAACAGTGTACTAGGGTTCCCTTTTCTCCACATCCTTTCCAACACTTGTTTGTTGATTGTTCATGATGGCCATTCTGACTGGTGTTAAGTGGTATCTCATTGTGGTTTTAATTTGCATCTCTCTGATAGCTAGTGATATCGAGCATCTTTTCATGTGTGTCTGGATCCTCTGTATGTCCTCCTTGGAGAAATGTCTGTTCAAGTCCTCTGCCCATTTTTTAATCGGGTTGCTTGTCTTCTTTGAGTGGAGTCAAGTGAGTTCTTTGTACATTTTGGAGATTAAACCTTTGTCTGATGTATCGTTGGCATCTATTATTATCTTTTCTCGTCTGATCACTGTGGCTAGGACTTCCAATACTATATTGAATAGAAGTGGTGAAAGTGGACAACCTTGTCTCGTTCCTAATCTTGGTGGAAAGGCTTTTAGCTTTTGCCTGTTGAGTATGATGTTGGCTATAGGTCTCTCTTAGATAGCCTTTGTTATATTGAGGAATGCTCACTCTAGTCCCACTTTGCTGAGTGTTTTTGTCATAAATGGATGTTGTACATTATCAAGAGCTTTTTCCGCATCTATTGATGTGATCATGTGATTTTTGTCTTTGCTTTTGTTTATTTGATGTATTACATTTACTGATTTGTGAATATTGAACCATCCTTACATCCCTGGCATGAATCCCACTTGGTCATGGTGTATACTCTTTTTAGTGTATTCTTGAATGCAAGTTGCCAGTTTTTTGTTGAGGATTGTAGCGTCTATGATCATCAGTGATATTGGCCTGAAGTTTTCTTTCTTTGTTGTGTCTCTATCTGGTTTTGGAATTAGGATGATGCTGGCTTCACAAAGAGAGTTTGGGAGTTATCCATCATTTTGGATTTTTTGGAATGGTCTGTGAAGAATAGGGGTTAGCTCTTCCTTAAATGTTTTTTAGAATTGTCCTGTGAAACCACCTGGTCCAGGGCTTTGTGCTTTGGGAGATTTTTGATTACTTCTTCAATTTCATCTTCTGTTATTGGTCTCTTCAGGTCTTTTGCTTCTTCTTCATTGAGTTTTGGAGGAATATATTTTTCTAGAAATTTGTCCATTTCACCTAGGTTTTCAAATGTCTTGGCATACATTCCTCATAGTAATTTCCTAAAATCCTTTGTATTTTTGCTCTATCAGTTGTAATCTCTCTTCTTTCATTTCTGATTGTGTTTATTTGGGTCCTCTCACTTCTTTTCTTAATGAGCCTACTTAAAGACTTGTCTCTTTTGTTTATCTTTTTAAAAAACAACTCCTGGATTCATTGATCCTTAGAATTGTGGTTTTAGACTCTATGTCATTTAATTCTTCACTGATCTTGGTTATTTCCTTCCTTCTACTTGCTTTGGGCTGTCTGTGTTTTTGTTCCTCGAGTTCTTGCAGGCATAGGGTTAGGTTGTTTGAAATGTTTCTATCTTCTTTAAGTAAGCCTGTATTGCTATGAACTTCCCTCTCAGGACTGCCTTTGCAGTGTCCCATAAGTTTTGGGTTGTTGTGAGTTCATTTTCATTTGTTTCCAGAAACTTTTTGATTTCTTTCCTAATTTCATTGTTGACCCATTCATTGTTTAATAGCATACCATTCAATCTCCATGATTTTGAGTGTTTTGGTTTTTTTTCCTTTGGGGTTGGTTTCCAGTTTCATACCCTTGTGGTCAGAGAAAATGTTTGGTATGATTTCAGTTTTCTTGAATTTGTTGAGTCTCATTGTGTGTCTTATCATGCGGTCTATCTTTGAAAATGTTCCATGTGCATTTGAAAAGAATGTGTATTTAGCTTCTTTGGGATGAAGGGCTCTATATATATATCAGTTAAGGCCATTTCATCTAGGGCATTGTTCTATTCCACAATATATTTGTTGATATTTTGTTTGGAAGATCTGTCCATTTTTTACTGTGGGGTATTAATATCCCCTATTATAATTGTGTTGGTGTCAATATTTTTCTTGAGGTCCTCTAAGATTTTCTTTATGTATTTAGGTGCTCCCACATTGGGTGCATATATATTTATGATGTTTGTCTTCTTGGTGGATTCTTCCGTTGAGTATTATGAAGTGACCTTCTGGCTCTCTCTTTATGGCCCTTTTTTTGAAGTCTGTTTTGTCTGATATGAGTATTGCTACCCTGGCTTTTTGTTGTAGTTATTGTTCGTTTGCTTGGAAAAATTTGTTTGCAGCCCTTCAGTTTCAGTCTGTGTCGGTATTTTGTCCTGAGTTGGGTCTCCTTTAGGCAGGATATGTTTGGGTCATGCCCTCTTATTCACTCAGCTATTCTATGTCTTTTGATTGGAGCATTTATTCCATTTGTGTTTAATGTTCTTATTGACAAGTATTTATTCATTTTCATTTTTGTACATGTTTTCCTCTCTCTCTCTCTTTACCTTCCATAAAGCAGTCCTTTTAGCATCTCTTGCAGAGTGGATTTGGTGGAGGCATATTCTGTTAGACTGCTTTTGTTTTGGAAGCTCTTTATTTGGCCTTTTATCTCGATTGAGAGCCTTGCTAGGTAAAGTAGCCTTGGTTGAAGGCATCTGGTTCTCATTACTTGGAATATTTTTTGCCATTCTCTTCTTGCTTGGAGGGTTTCCACTGAAAAGTCAGTAGCTAACCTTATTGGGACTTTCTCGTATGTTACTTCCTTTTTCTCCGTTGCTGCCTTTAAGATTCTCTCTTTGTCTTGGAATTTTGCCATTTTAATGATGATGTGTCTTGAAGTGGGCCTCTTTGTGTTCTTCTTGTTTGGGACTCTTTGTGATTTCTAGATTTGTGTGACTTCTTCTCTAATCGGATTAGGGAAAATTTCGCTCATTACTTTTTCAAATAGGTTGTCTATCCCTTCTAGTTCTTCTTCTCCTTCTGGTGTCCCTATTATCCAGATATTATTGTTTCATATTGTCTTGCATTTCTCTTACTCCATGTTCATACTTTCTGAGCCTCTTTTCCTTTTCTTCCTCTTTCTGTGAGTTTTTTCTACTTTGTCCTCCAACTCACTGATCAGTCAGTCTTCTTCATCAGTCCTGCTTTTGATTCCTTCCAGTGTGTTCAGTTCAGAAATTGTATTCTTCATTTCCTCTTGGCCTTTGCTGATAGTTTCTATTTCCTTTTCCATGTTGATATAGTTTACGGTGAGTTCATTGCAGCTCCCCTGTAGTTTCTGGTAGCTCGTTATGAGCTCTTTGAATTTCCTGATAATCAGTGCTTTGAATTCAATATCTGATAGTTGACTTGCCTCTATTTCATCTAACATTCTTTCTGAGACTTCGACCTTTTCTTTCATTTGGGGGTTGTTTTTTGTTTTTCCATTATTTGTGAGCCTCTTCTTGTTAGCCTCAGCTTCTTAAATTGATCTGTTCCGACTCCCTGGGTTTATGATGTGAACTTCTCTGGTGGAATGCCTGTGTAATTCAGTGTTGCAGTCCCCTTTGGTTATTCTGGTGTTCTTGTCTTCCACCTACTACCTTTTTTTTTTAGTGATCAGTTGGAGGGGGAGGCAAACTGGTTTATTACAGTGGGAGAGTATTTTATGAAATTTACAGTCATAGCTGGTAGAAAAGAGATAGAAGATCTTTAGGCTATATATAATATTAACTGTAATCTTAAACCCAACTTGCCAGTTTTAATAGAGGGTGTACAGAAGATAAGTCTCTTGTTGGAGAGGGAAGGCTTGTGAGTTCGATCTAGAAAGCAGTGAGGTTGTGTGCAGTCAGATTCTGAGGTAAGGTGAGAGTAAAGGATAGTAAATAGGTGTAGTGTGTGAGCAAATAGAGTTAATCACTCCAGTGATAGAATTCAGGAAACTGTGAAGTAGACTAAGATCCGGGAGATGTGTTGTGAAGTATTTACAGTTGTATAGAACAGCTATTATTCATAATAATATTAGAGCAACAATCATATGACAGATTCTATGTGAACTGGATAACATGAATAGGGGGTATAGAACTCTGGGTAGTGTGTTAAATGAAAACAAGTGGTGTGAAGTGCAGAAAATTGGCAATACACTGTGGAGGAAAGAATAGGGGAACCTGTCAAATGATACAATATAACCAGCCAAGGCAAAGAAGCCTATACAGAAAGAGGAGGAATAGAAAGATACTATTAAAATATAAAAGAAGTGAGAATAATGAAATAAATAATAATAATAATAATAATATGCAGCAACTTGTGGCTTCTCTGATATAGGAAAGTGAAATTTGTCTCTCTGTCTCTGCTGTTGTGTGCCTCTTCTTTGGGTCCAACTCTGGTCTTTTCACAGTTCCACGTTGTTTGTGTTGCTTTTGAATAAAAGGGAAGAAAAAGGCAGGAGAAGGGAGGAAAAAGCGATAAGTTTGGAAAGAAAGGAAGAAGGTATACAACAGAAAGGAAGAAAAGATAGGGAAAAAGTAGTGAGAGATAAAACAATAATAATAAAATTAAAACAATAAAAGATTACTTAAAAAAAAACATAAAAATCATCTGTTGTTGGTTTAAAACTGGCCAAACCAATTTTTCTGGCTGCAGCAGCCTATGGGGCGATTTGTGTGGTCTTTCTGTGAGCCCTCTCCCAAGAGCCAAAACTGCACCTCTCCCCAGTGCCCCATGAAGTGGATCTAGGACTTCCTCATAGCACTCTTTTCCTGGGGGTTATCACTGTGGGCTGAGTTGCAGGGTGCACGTGCTTGTGCCTGCACCAGCCAGGCTGCCTACTTCCCACGGGTATGGGCGCAGACCCATCCCAGTTCTGTGGGGGAACTCCAGGCCCTCTGCCCAACGTCGGGTTCACTGCCAGGCTGGGTGGGGAGCAGACCAGGTGGCTGTCGCAGAAGAAACCTTCAGTTTCCAATCCAAAATCTTTCTCCTTTAGAAAACCTGCTTCTCAGAACAGCCCAATCTCCCAGCCAGACTGGTGATTATCGGAGTCAGAGCCCCACACTGCGCCTCTCATTCCTCCTGGGCTGGCGACAGCAGAGTTGTGGTTGATCTCGGCCCTTTGTCCTTAGTACCCTCTTTTCAAACTCTAGCAAACAAGTCTCTCCCTGAGCCCAACCTTGCTTGGCCAGGGAGGGAGGGAGCTGATAAGCCAGCTCTCTCCCAAGGACCCTTCGGCAGGCCCAGAGCTCCTAAAGAGTCCGCAGGATATGCACTGGGAGCCAGGCCTGAGCACTGAGCTCTAACCAATGCATCCTGGGTGGGGTGCTGTGCGCCAGGCACTGGCCCCCCTCCCCACCCCATTCGTGCATGGGCAGAAGCCCCTGCTGCTCCTGTTTTTGCTCTAGTCCTTGAGACTCTACTGTACTGCAGGCAATTCTCTACCATCTGGATTTTTTTGACTGCCATGATTTCTGGTTCCTTATTTTCATATATGCTGGGGAACTGATGGCTGTATGCACTGTTCCTCCATAGATTGGCCAGGATTTTCTCCCATGTGTACAAAGAAATGGAATCCGCTCTGTCCTACTCCATCACCATGTTGGAACCAGGAACTGATTTCTGTTTCTGATATTTCATTGTTGGTGTACAAAAATGTCTTTGATTTCTGAATATTTACTTTGTATCTCGCTGTTTTGCCAGATTCACTTATTAGGTCGACTAGTTTTTGGGTGAAGTCTGTAGTATTTTCTATGTACACTATCATGTTACCTGCAAACAATGGCAGTTTTGCTTCCTCCTTTCCAATTTAGATGCCTTTTATTTTTTTTTCTTGTCTGATTGCTGTGGCTAGGATTTCCAATTCCATGTTAAATAAGAGTGATTAAAGCAGGAATCCTTGTCTTGTTCCTGATCTTAGTGGGAAAGTTTTTTAGTTTTTTTCCATTGAGTATGATTTTGGCTGTAGGTCTCTTGTATGTGGCCTCTGTTATATTGAGGAATGCTCCCTCTGTTTCCACTTTGCTAAGTGTTTGTTTCATACATGGGTGCTGTACCTTATCAAGTGCTTTTTCTGCATCTATTGCTATGATCATATAATTTTTGTCTTTTGTTTATATAATGTATTAATTACATTTATCAATTTGTGATATTGTGCCATTCTTGCATCCCTGGGATGAATCTCACTTGATCACAGTGTATGAACTTTTTAACAGTTTACTGAATGTGGTCTGCCAATATTTTGTTGAGGATTTTAGTGTGTATGTTCATTAGCGATATTGGCCTGAAGTTTTCTTTCTTTGTTGTGTCTTTATCTGGTTTTGGGATTAGGATGATGGTGGTTTCACAAAGAGAGTTTGGGAGTTTTCCATCATTTTGGATTTTTTGGAATAGTCTGTGAAGAATAGGGGTTAGCTCTTCCTTAAGTGTTTTGTAGAATTCTCCTGTGAAACCATCTGGTCCAAGGCTTTTGTGTGTCAGTAGTTTGATTACTGCTTCAAATACAGAAACACTTTTTAAAGGGAGCTGGCACCAGATCCAAGGCTCAGCAGGGACCCAGGGCTTACACACCTGTGTGCATGGGTGGGGCACAGCAACTTTGCTAATAAAAAACTCAGAGGCAGAGAATACACTGAAGTAACGGGAGGTCCTGACCCAGCATAAGTTGTGGGGAAAGGGCAGCTGAGAGCAGGGAATTTATGCCAGAGCTCCTGTGAGACAGCAGCAGGCTTGGGTCTTGAAGGCAGGAACTGAATGCTTGAGATTTGCTGCAGTAAACCAGATGCCTTCACAGACAGGTGAAACCAACCCTCACCTGTCAGATTACAGGCTCAGCAGATGGGTCAGACTAGGCTCAGGAGTTTCCTGCTGCATACATTTCCTCAGGGGTAAGAAGAAAAAGTGCAGATAGGGCTCTTCACTGGGCACTATGTTCAACAGAGCTCCTTGGGACCCTTTCTAAGAAACCCAGCAGAGCAGAGAAAGTAGAGACAGGCACTAAAGGGCACTATCTTTTCTCTTGCATAGCTGTTTAACATTCACTTCATATCTTTCATGTTTGGGCACAATATGACACCACGTTTTATAATATGGTCTATTTCAAATCTCATATATTGGTCTTCTCTTGTCTTACTCCATACTACCTCTTTCCTCTGTCTTTGTATTTTTGTTCTAAACTCTATTTTCTTTCTTGCTACAACTTGTTTCTATTTTGCACTAATGCTGTTGCTCCCCCTCCAGCCTCTCAAAAAAATTTGTCCCTAGTTATCTCACATCCTTTTTTCTATTCTTGAAATACCCCTACTCTCTTTCCATCTTTATCAATCTTTGCTCTTAAGTTGTAGATAAGATGGCTGTTTTTACTCTTCTTCAATCTGATTTCTTGATAGTCACTATCTTTGTATTTCAAATCCCAAATTTCACCATTTATCTCACCTACTCCATTTTGCCTTCCTCCTGCTCCTTCCTTTTTCATTTTAAATGTTAATTTTTCCTGTCTAACCAGGCTTTCCTTCCATACCCTTAGTATTCCTACTCCCTCTATCCTCTCACAATAACTTCTCTTTCCTCTAGATGACTCTTAAACTCTTCTTTCTTTCCTTTAACCCTGTTATTCTTATTCCACCCACAAAATTTTAGCTAACTGGTTGTTGATATTACAGTGGGGGGGGGGCTTTTACTACAGTTAGGTCCATATTTTTTACATATGTATGCACACACAGATATAGTTGTCTGTTTTTCTCTCAATAGATATATACATATATATTTTTTCTTAAATTTAAGTTTTAATCTAATACTATATGTTTCCCTTCTCTTACTCCACTCCAAGTTCTCTCCTCCCATTTTTATTTATGAGTAAATTTTATTTACTTTTCCTCTCTGCCTTGTTTCTATTCCTTAATCTTATTATTGACCCTCCCTCTACTGTTGAAAAATCTGTTTTCTTTTGGTAAATCATCTCACATTTTTTCCTTTCTTAAAACAGTCTTAATCTCTAATTAATAGATTAAGAGATTAATTTATAAAGATTATAAATTAATCTTTATACCTAATTACTGTGAGCTCATTTGATGTTTATAGTATAATTGCGATGTTGGTTGGTTTCCTGTGCTGTTTGGTTTTTGTTCTTGCAGCATCACTACAACGGTACACAAGATGTGGTGAGTGGAGTGATTCCCTCAGTCAGTCATATGGAGGGATAAGCTCACCAAATAATTATTGAACAACAACCAAAATCCAGCTACAACCAGAAAGGCCACATAAAAGGCATAAAGGGCAGCACAAGAACACGCAGCCAAGGTGATCAAGGACACTGCACCACTGAGCCCTAAAGGTCCCTTATCACAGAAGATCATATCATGAACACAGGGAGTCAAAGCAGTTAAATCTATCATGCAGAAACAAACAGAAAAAAGGTCTTGAAAATGAAGAAACAAAGAAAAAAACCCCAATTAAAACACAAGGAGGAATTCCCAGAAAGACTGCTAAATGAAATTGAGGTAACCAAACTATCAGACATTGAGTTCAAAATAATGGTTATAAGGATGCTCAAGGAGCTCAGTGAGAACTTCAGAGAGTTCCGGCCAAGATGGAAGCATAGGTAGAAAACCCTCACTTCCTTGCACAACCAAAAGGAGGATAAAAACCAATCTAAAATCAATAAACAACCAGAAGTGCCAGAAAATCAAACTGCATGTAACTCTGATAACCAAGCAATCAAAGAAAAGGTCAACCAGAATAACCAGACCTGTAAGAACCTGTGTCACAGGTAGGGCTGGATGAGAAAAACTGCTGTCAGGTGGTAGACTGTGTGGGTGGGGTTGGCTGAAGGTGAAACTGAGACTCAGAGTTGACTGTGGACTATGGCAGCTGCAATGATGGGAGAAACTCCTAGTGTCACAAGAGAGTTCATTGGGAATCATGCTAGAGAAGAGCAGGTGATCTGCATTGTTCCTTCTCTTCTTTCTCCCCCACAGGCAGTGCCACAGTACAGCAAGGAGGGCTGCCCAGCCCTGGCAAATACCTAAGGCCCTGCCTTCTTACAATTTAGTAGGTGTGTTGAGACAAAGAAATATAGCCCAAATGAAAGAACAGAGCAAAACTTCAAAAGAGAACTAAGTGATGAGGAGATGGTCAACCTCTCTGATGGAGAATTTAAAGCCCTGGTAATAAAAAATGCTCACAGAACTGATTGAGCTTGGTCAAAAAATGAAAGATACCCAAAATGAAATAAAGCAAATATTCAAGGAACCAACAGTGACAGGGAGGAAACTAGGACTCAAAGAAATGATTTGGAACAAAAGGAAGAAATAAACATCCATCCAGAACAAAATAAAACAAGAATTCAAAAAAGTGAAGAGAATCTTAGGAATTTCTAGGGCAACCTAAAGCATTCCAATGTCTGAATTATAGGGGTTCCAGAAGGAGAAGAACACAACAAGAAGTTGAAAACTTATTTGAACAAATAATGAAGGAAAACTTCCCCAATCTGGCAAAGAAAAGTAGACTTTCAGGACATCCAGGAAGCCCAGAGAGTCCCAAAGAAGTTGGACCCAAAGAGGAACATACCAGGACACATCATCTTTAGGTACCCAAGATTAAAGATAAAGAGAGAATCTTGAAAGCAGCAAAAGAAAAGGAGTCCATTACCTACAGAGGAGTACCCATAAGTCTATCAGGTGATTTCTCAAAAGAAACCTTGTAGGCAAGAAGGGGATGGAAAGAAGTATTTGAAGTCATGAAAGGCAAGGACTTACATCCAAGATTACTCTATCCAGCAAAGCTTTCATTTAGACTGGAAGGGCAGATAAAGTGCTTTCCAGATAAGGTCAAGTTAAAGGAGTTCATGATCACCGAGCCATTATTATAAGAAATATTAAAGGGGCTTATCTAAGAAATAGAATAATAAAAACTATGAAGAGTAAAATGACATCAAACTCACAACTATCAACAAATGAACCTAATAGAAAAGAAAATGAAAACAAAAACTAAGCAAACAACTAGAACAGGAACAGAATCAGAGAAATGTATACCACATGAGAGATTTGAATGGTGAGGGTAAGGGAGAAATAGGCAGGAAAAGGTACAGGGAAAAAGAAGAGTAATTAGTAGGCATAAAATAGATGGGTAGAGATAAAAATGGTATAGGAAACAGAAAACTAAAAAAAAAAACTACTGTGTACAACCCATGGACATGAACTAAGGAGGGGTGAATGCTGGAGGATTGGGGTGTGCAGGGTAGAATGGGGATAAAGGGGAAATTTGGGAAAACTAATACCATAATCAATGAAATATACTTAAAAAGAATAAAATGGAAATCACCTTGTGTTATAATGTCTTTGAAATGAAAATAAATGAGTAATTTCTGCAAAAAATAAAAAACAAAACAAAACAAAAAAAACGAACTTCAAAGAACTGCAGGGAAGCTTCAAGAAACTTCCTGTGAACTACATCAGCATGAAGAAGGACATAGGAACTCTCAATAACACCCAGGAGGAAATGAAAAATACAGCATCTGAAGTGAGGAAAACAGAAGTTATCAAAACCAGGGTATATGAAGTAGAGGATCAAATCAGTGAGCTGTAAGATGAGGTAGAAAGAAATTCCCAGACAGAGCAACAAAATGAAAAAAGATTCAAAAAGAAAGAAGAGGTGTTAAGAAAGTTTCTGGACAACATGAAACATAGTATCTGTATCATAGGTATACCAGAAGGAGAAGAAAAAGAGCAAAGGATAGAAAACCTAGTTGAAAAATTAATGACAGTGAACTTCCCTAACTTGATGGGAGAAAAAGTCACACAAGTCCAGGAAGCACAGAGGGTCCTTGTTAAGATGAACCCTCTGCAAGAGGCCCACTGCAAGGCACATCATAATTAAAATGGAAAAATTCAAAGACAAATAGAGAATCTTAAAGGCAGCAAGAGAGAAACAGAGAGTAACCCACAGGGGGAGCTCTGATAAGGTTAGCAGCTGATTACTCAACAGAAACACTATGAGCCAGAAGGGAATGACAAAATATATTCCAAGTAATGAAAGGGAAAGGCCTGTAAACAACAGTAGTCTCTACCCAGCGAGGCTGTAATTTAAAATGGGAGGTGAAATAAGGAGTTTTCTAGACAGAGGAAGGCTAAAATAATACATCTTTGCCAAAGAAAGATTGCAAGACATGCTAAAGGGACTGTCTTATGAAGGTGAAGGAAATGAGTGAGAAAAAGAGGAACACGGGTACAAAGGGGAAAATGGCAATGAATAACTGCCTATCAATAATAACCTCAAATCCAAATGGAAGAAAAGCTCCAACCAAAGTACATAGCACGAGGAAGCTTTCAGATAAATGGTGTGCCTCTAAATCTGAGATATTCCTCCCAAATTTTAACTGCCAGACATGGATGTGGGACTATCCTGTTCCATATCTCTGCCCCTCTTACCAGTATCAATGTGGCTTCTTCTGGTATCTTTAGTTACAGGACTTTTGTTCAACTAGATTACAGGTTGCTCTGAATGACAGTTTTATTTAATTTAGTTGTAATTTTGGTGGTGGAAGAATGCAATTCCTGCATTTACCTCCATGTTTTATAATATTTGAATACTAGACATTGTGACTTTTACCTTGTATCTGGATTTTTGGTATGCTTATAAATATTTTTAAGGGTTTTGTTCTGGGTCAAATTTGTTCTCAGTCAAACTACTGGAAATATTTTTTTCTGTCTCATTTTGAAGTTTTGTTTGGTAGTTCCCTAGGAGTGTGTAGTATAAGACTATTTTGACCTTCCTTGGACAAATACCCTCTGAATACTTTTGACTACCCATGACTAAGAAACTTTTTTACTCAATTGGTAAAAAACATAAAATATCATCAGCTCTTCATAAGCTTAAGTATTATACCATATGATGTTTTCAAGTGATTCTTTCCCTAGCCTTGGGTAGTTTCAATAGATAATTAACAGTGATCATTAATCAGCTGTGGACTTTAAGGGGTCCCTTAAAGATTTATAGAGCTCTCTCTGTTCTTTAATATTTTATCCTATATTCTCTCTTTTTAGCTTTATTTTCCTTGGCCTTTGTGGACCTCTTCTTCTCCTCAACTGAGGCCTATTTCTGGAATCTGCTTAATTTTCCTTCTCTTTGTATTATGGCTGGAAACTGCTTTCCATACGAAGTAAGCTTAGGAAATCAAAGGGCTCATGTTATTTGCTTCCTGTTACACAAGGATCATTGTCATTCATGGCCTGATAACTAATGTCTTGAAATTCATTATTTTATATATTTAATCTATTTTTAGTCATTTTAGCAAGGAGGATAAAGCTGTTACTCCATCCCTCTGAAAGCAAAAGCCTTTACATTATTTCTCAAAGAATGATAAATGTAGTAAATACCCATGGTAAAAAGTCTATGATCCAATTCCAATTAAATTTCAAATATGTCATTAGCCAGGGGTAATGGACACCTTTTCCTAGAATGACATAAGCTGCTGTTTTTCTATTTGTCAGATTTTTTTCCTCATTGAAGTTCATTGGCACTGTTGAAAATCAATAGAATGCACAAATGTACCTTGTCTTATGATAGGATTATATCTTGACAATCCCATCATAAGATGAAAATATCACAAATTGAAATACATTTAATATACCCCACTTACTAAATATCATAGCCTAGCCTAGCTTTAAATATGCTCGGAACACTTACATTAGCTTACAGTTGGGCAAAATCATCTAATATAAAAAATACAAGGTAGAATATAGGTTTTTTACCCTCATGATCACATGGCTGATGGAAAGCTGCACCAGTCTAGCATCATGAGAGAATATTGTACCACATATCACTAGCTTTGGAAAATATTCAACTTCAAATTCAAAGTATGGTTTCTACTTACAAATATTGCTTTTGGGTCATTGGAAAGTTGAGAAATTGTAAGCCAATCCATTGTAAGTCAGGGATTGTGTGTGAGTAGGTATATTTTTGAACTTTAAGTTTGTATTAATCTCTTTGTATGTATTTTACGATACCATACTCCCTTAATTACTATAGCCTTATACTGAAAAATAGTAGAAATCTGCTGTGAAATCTAGAAAATTTGAGGCTCCCTTTTTAAATTAAATATCACTTTTCTGATTTTATTTTATTTTATTTATTTTCTGATTTTTTATTTTTTTTCTGATTTTATTTTATTTTTTTAACATCTCTCCTACCCCTTACATTTATAATGGTCTTTAGAAATTATGAATTTAGCAATTCAATTCTTTGTAAGCAATTTTCTCAGATTAAATTTATTACCAACTTTTGTTTTATGTTGTGTAGTACTTAATAAATTTGAATATTATGTATATTTTTCTATTATTGACATAATACATACCAAAAAATGCACAAATGATAACTGTTAACCTTCATGATTTCTGAACATACCCACAAGAGCAGAGCAGGAGACATTTCTGGCACTCCAAAAGTCTTCTTGTCCTCCCTTTCCAATCAATCCCAACTGTAACTACCAATATTATACTAGAGAGCTTGCATTAGCTCTTGTGAGCTGATTGTTAAATTTTCAGGAATTTGGAATGGCTGTTAAACAGCCATCATTAATAATGAAATTACATCAAGTTGATATTTTTAAATATTTTACTTTTAGTCAAAAAAGTTTCACTTGGAAAATGTTTTACATTAATAATTTTCAATTTTTAAAAGACATAATTTATCGAAGTCAAACTACTGAAAAAAATTCTACCTTGCAATATTATGTATGAGAGTACATGAAAACGGATGGCGAGAGTACATGAAAACAGATTTATGTGGCACAACTCATCTTTCTAGTCCGCTTTATTGATAAAACCTTGAAGCTGCTGCAGAAATCCGTGGGAGCACAGAATCTGGTAAATGGACTGTACAAAAGGTTACACTGAAAAGAACTTTAGACAATGCAGATGAGGGCCAGGGGCTCAGGTTTTGCTGATGATGCCCAAAGTTTTCAAAGTACCAAATGTTTCATTTCTTTTGGCTACATGCCTGTCAGAACCTGCGCTTGTGAAGGGATGAGAGTGCAAGAAAGAATGAGGCCACGTCCGTTCATTTTGAAGACTCCACAGCTGTCTAAATTTCTCACTTTGACTCAGAAATACAAGAGACAGGGTCCTCCTTCAGCATTGGACATCGAACTTTGAGCCTGGCGTCAGGTGTTGTCGACGTGGCGTCAACGGCCTGACCCTGTGGCATGCGCCCTGCCGTCATTGCTGCCGCCCAGGGTGCAACGGCAGGCCTTTGCTTTTGACCTCAGTGTCAGTTTGTCAACTAGCAGGGTTGGAGTCTGGCGGTTTGTGGGCTTCTGTCTTGAAGGAAGTCTGGGCGGCTCATAATTTCCAATTTGCTCACCTTGGAGCTCGCATAAACAAGAGAACCGCCCTGAAACCTGACTCTCAATGGCCTCAGCAGGTAAACCCACTCCTCCCAGGGGAGACTTTGGTGAGCTTCCTCCTTCATCCGTTGTGAGAATTTTCATTAGATTCTCTGGCAAAAGCATCTTTGCTTTCTTCTTAATTTTCTCTTTGTGTGGTTTCCACAGAGACAGTCATGCTCCTTTTGATGCAGAATTCAGGCAAATTCGTGCTTTTCAATAATCCTCCCCCTGCCCATTTTGTATAATGTTATCATTATGGTATGAAATGAATATCAAATTAATCCTTGAAGTAAAACCGGAAAAACATTCATCTTTGTGGTGAAAAGCGACTGATAAACTTTGGCCAATTTATGGTATATAATATCCTTCAGGTATATATTATATGTTGTATAATATCGGTTTAGGATGGTTTGTACTTATTTATTTTTCAGTATATATTATTATTATTATTATTATTATTTTTAGATTTTATTTATTTGTCTTTAGAGGGAAAGGGAAGGAGAGGAGAGAAGTATCAATGTATGGTTGCCTCTTGTGAGTCCCCTGATGGGAACTGGCCTGCAACCCAGGCATGTGCCCTGACTGGGAATCGAACCTCGATTGTATGGTTTGGCGGGCCCGTGCTCAATCCACTGAGCTATGCCAACCAGGGCTTATTTTACAGTGTATATTATTGATTATCCCATTCCTGCCCCCCCTCGCTTTATCCCTCTCTGCCCTGCACACCCCACCAGCATTCCCCATTCCCCTTAGTTCATGTCCATGGACCATTCATATAATTTCTTTGGCTTCTCCATTTCCTATATTATTCTTAATGTACCCCTGTCTATTTTGTACCTACCATTTATGCTTCTAAGTCACTGTACCTTTTTCCCCCATTTTACCCCCTCCCCATCCCTGTGATAACCCAACCTGTAATCTTCATTTCTGTGATTCTGTTCCTATTCTGGTTGTTTGCTAAACTTTTTTATTATTATTATTATTTATTTTTTTAAATAAATTTTTTATTTAATTCTTGTTCAATTACAGCTTTCTGTCTTATATTCCCAACCCTGCACGCTCCCCGCCCCATGCTCCCCACCTCCCTCCCATTTCCACCCCCCACCCTTAGTTATTGTCCATGTGGCCTTTATACTTGTTCATGTGAGTCCATCCCCTTTTCCCCTATGATTCTCTCCCCTTTCTCCTCTGGACCCTGGCAGCCTGTTCCCTATTTCAGTGTCTTTGGTCATATTTTGCTTGTTTGTTTGTTTTGTTTAGATCCCTGTTAACGGTGATATCATATGGTATTTGTCCCTCACCGCCTGGCTTATCTCACTCAGCATAATGCTTTCCAGTTCCATCCATGATGTTGCAAAGGGTAGGAGTTCCTTCTTCCTTTCTGCATCATAGAATTCCATTGTGTAAATGTACCATAGTTTTTTGATCCAGTCATTGACTGATGGTCATCTAGGTTGCTTCCAACTCTTGGCTATCATGAATTGTGCTGCTATGAACATTGGGGTGCATAGGTTCTTTTGGATTGGTGTTTCAGGATTCTTAGGATATACTCCTAAGAGTGGAATTGCTGGGTCAAAAGGCACGTCCATTTTTAGTTTTCTAAGAAAATTCCATACTGTTTTCCATAGTGGTTGTACCAGTCTGCAATCCCACCAACAGTGAACTAGGGTTCCCTTTTCCCCACAACCTCTCCAGCACTTGTTGTTTGTTTCTTTGTTTATGATAGCCATTCTGACTGGTGTTAAGTGGTATCTCATTGTGGTTTTAATTTGCATCTCTCTGATAGCTAGAGATATTGAGCATCTTTTCATGTGTCTCTGGATCCTCTGTATGTCCTCCTTGGAGAAATGTCTGTTCAAGTCCTCTGCCCATTTTTTAATCGGGTTGCTTGTCTTCTTTGAGTGGAGTCGAGTGAGTTCTTTGTATATTTTGGAGATTAAACCTTTGTCTGAGGTATCATTGGCAAATATGTTTTCCCAAACAGTTGCTTCTCTTTGTATCTTGATACTGTTTTCCTTAGCCATGCAGAAGCTTTTAATTTTGATGAGATCCCATTTGTTTATTCTTTCCTTTATATCCCTTGCTCTAGGGGACGTATCAGTAAAAATATTGCTGCGTGGAATATCTGAGATTTTCTTGCCAATGCTCTCCTCTAGGGCTTTAATGGTTTCACGGCTTATATTTAAGTCTTTTATCCACCTTGAATTTATTTTGGTGTATGGTGTAAGTTGGTGCTCAAGTTTCATTTTTTTGCATGTAGCTGTCCAGTTCTCCCAACACCATTTGTTGAAAAGGCTGTCTTTACTCCATTTTATGTTATTGCCCCCTTTGTCGAATATTAATTGACTATAGAGATTTGGGTTTGTTTCTGGGCTCTCTGTTCTATTCCATTGGTCTATGTGCCTGCTTTTATTCCAGAAACAGGCTGTTTTGATTACAGTGGCCTTGTAATACAGTTTGATATCAGGTATTGTGATCCCTCCTACTTTGTTCTTCTTTCTCAAAATTGCAGCTGCTATTCAGGGTCTTTTATGGTTCCATATAAATTTTTGAAGTTTTTGTTCTATGTCTGTGAAATATGCCATTGGTACTTTAATAGGTATTGCATTGAATCTGTAAATTGCTTTGGGTAGTATGGACATTTTGATGATGTTAATACTTCCAATCCATGAACATGGTATGTTTCCATTTATTTGTGTCTTCCTTGATTTCTTTCTTCAGTGTTGTATAGTTTTCTGCATACAGGTCTTTTACCTCCTTGGTTAGATTTATTCCCAGATATTTTATTTTTATTTTTGCTATATTGAATGGGATTTTTTTTCTTGATTTCTGCTTCTGCTGCTTCATTGTTGGTATACAAAAATGCCTTTGATTTCTGGATATTGACTTTGTAACCTGCAGTTTTGCCAAATTCATTTATTAGTTTGAGCAGTTTTTTGGTAGAGGCTATAGGATTTTCCATGTACACTATCTTGTCATCTGCCAACAATGCCAGTTTTGTTTCCTCCTTTCTGATTTGGATGCCTTTTATTTCTTTTTCTTGTCTGATCACTGTGGCTAGAACTTCTAATACTATATTGAATAGAAGTGGTGAAAGTGGGCAACCTTGTGTTGTTCCTGATCTTAGTGGGAAAGCTTTTAATTTTTGCCCATTGAATATGATGTGGGCTGTAGGTCTTTCATATATGGCCTTTATTATGTTGAGGAATGCTCCCTCTATTCCCATTTTTCTGAGTATGTTTATCATAAATGGGTGTTGAACCTTATCAAAGGCTTTTTCTGCATCTATTGATATGACCATGTGATTTTTGTCTTTGCTTTTGTTTATGTGGTGTATTACATTTATTGATTTGCCTATATTGAACCATCCTTGCATCCCTGGGATAAATCCCACTTGGTCGTGGTGTATGATCTTTTTCATGTATTGTTGGATGCGATTTGCTAATATTTTATTGAGGATTTTGGCGTCTATGTTCATCAGCGATATTGGCTTGTAATTTTCTTTCTTTGTTGCGTCTCTATCTGGCTTTGGAATTAGGGTGATACTCGCTTCATAAAAAGAGTTGGGGAGTTTTCCCTCCTTTTGGATTTTTAGGAACAGTCTGTGAAGAATTGGGGTTAGCTCTTCCTTAAAAGCTTTGTAGAATTCTCCTGTGAAACCATCTGGTCCAGGGCTTTTGTGTGATGGGAGTTTCTTGATTACTGCTTCAATTTCATTTGCTGTTATTGGCCTGTTCAGGTTTTCTGCTTCTTTTTCATTGAGTTTTGGAAGATTATATTTTTCTAGAAATTTGTCCATTTCACCTAGGTTTTCAAATTTCTTGGCATACAGTTCCACATAGTAATTTCTTACAATCCTTTCTATTTCTGCGGTATCAGTTGTAATCTCTCCTCTTTCATTTCTGATTGTGTTTATTTGGGTCTTCTCTCTTCTTTTCTTGATGAGCCTACTAAACTTTTTTGTTTTGTTTTGTTTTGCTTTGTTTTAGGTTCAGTTGTTGGTAGTTGTTTGTTGTCATTTTACTATTCATAGTTTTGATCTTCTTTTTCTTAAATGAGTCCCTTTAACATTTCATATAATAAGGGCTTGGGGATGATGAACTCCTTTAACTTGACCTAATCTGGGAAACAGTTCATCTGCCCTTCCACTTTAAATGACAGCTTTGCTGGATAGATCAATCTTAGATGTCAGTCCTTGCCTGTCATGACTGAATATTTTTTTCTGGCCCTTTCTTGTCTGCAAGGTTTCTTTTTTTTTTCTTTCTTTCTTTTTTATAATAATATAAAATTTTTTTTGCAAGGTTTCTTTAGAGAAATCAGCTAATAATCTTTTAGGAATTCCTTTGTAGGTAACTGTTTCCTTGTCTTTTGCTGCTTTTAGGATTTTCTCCTTAAATTTAATTGTGGCATATATAATTATGACGTGTCTTGGTGTGTTGTTTGGGTCCACCTTATTAGGCACTCTTGAGTTTCCTGGACCTTCATGTTTATTTCCTTGACCGAACTGGGGGAGTTTTCTTTCATTATTTTTTCAAATAAGTTTTCAATTTCTTGAAATTGAAATTCTTCTTCTTCTTCTCCTTCTGGCACCCCTATGATTCACATGTTGGAACATTTGAAATTGTCCTACAAGTTTCTTAAGCCTCACCTCATTTTTTTGAACTCTTGTTTCTTCATTCTGTTCTGGTTGAATATTCATTTCTTCCTTCTGTTCCGAAGAGTTGATTTGAGTCCCAGTTTCCTTCCCTTCACTGTTGCTTCCCTGTGTATTTTTCTTTATTTCACTTAATATAGCCTTCACCTCTTCTGTTATTTTGCAGCCATACTCAATCATTTCTATGAGTGTCCTGAGTACCAGTGTTTTGAACTCTGCATATGATAAGTTGGCTGTTTCCTCATTGCTTTTTCTGGAGTTTTGATCTCTTCTTTCATTTGGGCCAATTTCTTTGTCTGGTGTACCTGTTATGTAAGGGGCAGAGCCTTAGGTATTTGCCAGGACAGGGCAACCCATGTTGCTGCATTGTGGCACTGTATGTGGTGGAAGGATCAGAGAGGGAACAATGCTGCTTGTTTGGCTCTCAACCAGCTCTCAGTAACCTCCTCCACTACCCACAAATGAATTGCACCTTTCAGGTGCTGATTCCCGGTGGGTGGGCTTGAGTATGTTCTAAGATCTCATGGACCCTTCCAACAGTCTCTCCTGTGAGACTGGCAGTTTCTCTGATTGCTGCAACCCTCGCAGGGTTTTACATCCAGAAGCTTTGAAGCTTTCTTTTCCTGGTGCAGGTACCCTTGGTTGCACAGTCTATCTTACTACTCAGTTGTTCCTCCTGGTCTATCTCCATACCAATGTGGGACTGTTCAGCCAGCCAGCCACTGTCTCACCTGCCCAGTCCACCAGCTGCTTGCTACCTTGCTGCACATTCTCTCCACTCCAGCTGCCCATCTCCACCCCTCCTACCAGTCTGAATGAATGTTTCTTCTTTAACTCCTTGGCTGTCTGACTTCCATAGTGTTTGATATTCTGTAAGTTCTGGCTGTTTTTGTTTTTAAATTGGTTGCTATCCTTTTGGTTGTGTGAAGAAGTAAAGCATATCTACCTATGCCTTCATCTTGACCTGAAGCTTCTCTAAATCTGGATTTAGGGAGCTTTTAATTGAGTAAATATAAGTATTCACATGTAACATTTATATAAATGTGAACTTCATGGATCCACATTTGAGGTCATTTTTTAGCACTGTCAAGGGTTCCATTTTCTTACTGGTTTTCTGAAGTAGCCCACATTTCTACCTCCCTGTAATTAGAAATAACTTTTCCTGTACCTATCTAAAGTGCACCAACTCGTTTGTACATTAAGACCCATTTCTTCTTGTTTACTCAAGGATATCAGCCTGAAAGTTTTCCTCTCCATCACATACATTTTGCTTTCTCTTGAATCATTTCCATCAGTGTATGTATAGTTTCCTAAGGCTGTATGTATTGTTTTTCATGACAAAGTATCACAAACTGGATGTCTTAAAACAGTGGAAATTTATTGTCACATTTCTGGGGTCTAGCTTTCTGAAATGAACATATTGACAGGGTTGTGCTACCCCCTGAAGGTTCTATGGAAGACTCCCTTTTCTTCCTAGCATATGGTGGGTACTGTCAATTCTTCATATTAATATTCCTTGGCTCACAGCTGCATCACTCTAATCTCTGCCTATGTCATTACCTGGCTTTCTTCCTTGTTTGTCTTTGTGCATGTGTCTTCACATGTCTCTCTTATAATGACACTGGTCATTGGATTTGGGCCTACCATAGACCAGCATGACCTCATGTTAACTTGATTACATAGGCAAAGACTGTATTTTCAAATGTGGTCATAGTCACAGGTTCCAAGAGTTAGGAGTTGAACATATCTTTTTGGAGGACACAATTCAACCCAAAACAGTGGGACTAGTCTAGGTTTGGAGAGCTTTAGACAACAGAGAGCCAGTGAATATCTGTGTCAATTTTGCCAGCCTGTCAGATAACTGTCATGGTCAGGTATATCCTTTTGAACTCTGGGAGGAGACATTGTTCGGAGTCTTAATCAGCTTTGGAGAGAAAGAGAAGTAGAGTGAAAGTCTTAAGGCCTCTGCCCACTCTGTACTTCCTTATGCTGGCATGACTTTGGTGGAGCCCTTATAGTACTCTGTTTTATACCCTGGGTCATATTACTTCTATGAAAATAGTGATATATTTGAAGATCATATATTAGTTTCAAAATGAGGGAAAGCTAAGAATAAAGTATTTTAATTCTAATCCAAGGAATGTTCGTTGTTTTTAGAGAGAGAGGAATGGGAGTAGAAACTGATGTGAGAGAGAAACATAGATCAGTTGCTTTCCATATGTGCCCTGACCAGGGATTGAACCCACAACCTAAGTATGTGCTCTGACTGGGAATTGAATTCACCATCTTTTGATGTATGGGATGATGCTCCAGCCAACTGAGCCACCTGGCCAGGGCCAAGAATAATATTTTAGAATTTTCTAAATATATTCTTTCACTGCTGCCACTGTCCTCTTCCATCCTGTCAGCACCCATTCTAAATGCCCATACATAAATCAGCCTTCAGTCACCTGTGGGGGAGTCTTAAATTTTATTTGAAAATTTGATGTTAGGAATGTTTCCCTTATATTTTGTAATTTCTCCAGAGTTGGTTTTGGGATTCACCATCTTCATGGCAGTTGATAGTCCTGCCATCAATTTAAATCTGAAATCTTCATCTTTTCTTCACAGGGAGGACTAAAACTTTTTCACCTATAACTTAGAAGCCAGATAACAAAATGAAGCCAGTAAAACATCTGTTGTCCTCTAGTAATAAACTGGCAAATGTTCCAGAATTATGTTACAGAAAAGGAGTACTTAATTCATCGTTGTCACCTAAACCAAAGGAAAAACAAAGTTCAAAATTAGTACGTGATAAACTTGAACCAATGGTTTTAAGATCTCCACCAATGGGAGAATCCATTGTGAGGTATGCTTTGCCCATTCCATCAAGTCAGACAAAGGAGTTAATAGCAGAAAATGAATTGCTCAGGAAAATTACCAAGCACCTGAAGATGGTAAGTCACTGTTGGTCCCTGTGTTGAGGGTCCTCATGACCTTCCCTAGGTTTAGTGATTTGGTAGGTGGACTCACTGGACTCAGTGTAAGTCATATTGATAGCTAAGATTTATTACAGTGGAGGGATACAAAGCAAAATTAACAAAGGAAAAAAAACCATGGGTGAAGTGTAGAAAAAAACAGGTCCAACTTCCAAGATTCCTCTCCCTTTGGAGTCACAAAAGACATGCTTAATTCTTTCCAAAACAAACTGTGACAAAACATGTGAAAAGTGTACAAGATATGTTCATTGGAAACTCCGTGCCCAGGGTTTTATTGGAGCTTGATCACTTGGGTACTCTTTGCTTGTCATGTATCAAAATTATAGAATCCTGCCCTGGCTGGTGTGGTTCAGTGGATAGAGCTTTGGCCTGTGAACCAAAGGGTTGCCAGTTTGATTCCCAGTTAGGCCACATGCCTGGGTTGTGGGCTAGGTTCCCAGTAGGGGGTATGTGAGAGACAACCACACACTGATGTTTCTCTCCCTTTCTCCCTCATTTCCCCCTCTGTCTAAAAATAAAAAGTAAATAAAATCTTTAAAATTTTTCAGACTCCCTGAAGGAAAGGAAGTGTTCAGCTTAAATCATTGTTTATACAAACAGTTTAGGGACAGAGAGCCATTAATCAGTTAATGAATGGTGGGGACTTTCTTGAATTCCAAGTTCTGAGGTGCAAGTGGAGTTTTCTAAAAATAGGTTTTTTGAAGTCCCATACCTGTTATGTCAACTCTTCTTTGCACTTTAGAAACTTGAGCTCTTAGTGTTGGGAAAGAAATATCCCTTTCTCTGGGTTTCTTTTTGTCCAATGAGAAATAATTAAAATTTAAATGTAGCAAATACCAAGTGAGAACATCAAGGAATAGCACAAACATAAAAAAAAATATAGTTTGTAGAACTTGCGAAACAGAAGTTTGCTCAAAGTTTGAGGGTTTAGGTTAGAGAATTTGCTTTAAAAATTATTGCTTCAGGTCTCTATTTTCCCCACTCTCTTCAAACAAGAAGTTTGAGTCAGATTTTGAGGAATATTTTGGTGGTCAGTAGAGATGATACTTCAGCAATGCATATACAGACTCTCTCCTTTTTAGATATTTGTCAATGCAGAAGTGGGAGTATTATAGGTCATCTCTTGCTAGGAAATAGGGTCAAGGACTGTTGCTCATCATTTCTTTGTGATGATAGAAGATGGGGAACAAAATAGAACATTTAAGTTTATGACACTGGTAGAAATAAATCTTACTGCCAAAAAGGCCCTGATATGGTTGGTTTAATATCTTTTTAAGTGTAATATAATAATTTAACCTATGAAAGTATTTAATTTACTTTGATTTTCTCATAGGTTGTTTCTACTTTGGAAGAAACTTATGGAATTGGCAATGAAAATGTAGAAAAACCAGTTGTGAAGGCCAAACATGAAGAATTCTCTTTATCTGTAAGTATGCCTAACCCTAATGTAGAGACATTGACACTGAAAAGGGCTAAACTTTTTTTTGAGTCCATGTATGTTTACAGAATGAATTTCCCATCCATTAAAATGATCTGCTGGTGTCAGAAGAATGATGGTGTGAGAGATCCCTTTGGTGTCTTTCACTGAAATTTTAATCATTTGAACAGCTATAATCCAACAAAGGATTCACTGCTCAACATACAGGCATGCCTGAGAGATCCATGCATGGAAGTATCTAAAGGTGGGCAAACAGGAACAAATAAATGGTAGGTGAGAAGTTGTAAGGCTCAGACTAGCCATGAATGCAGACTGTATCTGGATGCTCATGGCAGAGCACAGGCAGAAGAGGGGAGGAAACCAGTTATGGCTAGCACGCCCTTCAGCTGGAAGGAGCAGAGAAATTTGGTGGGCTCTCTTGTTGGAGAGAGCAGCACAAGCTGTGGCTGAGCTTGGAGATCTGGGCAAAGGCACAGTATGGGGATGCTGCTGTGGCTATTGGGTGGTTAGAATTTCGGACAAAGAAGGAAAATCATGAAGACTGGCTGTTCCATGAACTGCCAAAAGTTGGCTTTCTTTGCCCTTGATAGTGAGTTGTGGAGCACATTATCTACAAATGTGAGAACTGGTATTACAGAATCACTATTTCCCCAGAGCTAAGGGTATACTTTGTGACTGATTCCCAGTCCAGGGGCAGAGGGGAACCCCACAGAGATCTGAGGTTGCCATTACCAGGAGTACAAAACAAAGAAGGTAACTAGGATTCCCCAGATAATGCAACCACCAAGAATTATGGCCGCACTGATATCGGCTGTAGGGGTCAGCAATGGGATTTCACAGAGCTAAAATAAAAAAGAAAACAAATGTGATTCAGTGCCATCTACTAGAAGATAATAAAAAGGTCTCTACACAGTAATCTGCTAGAGAAGTGCCACTAATATATAGATACCTAGACAGAGAAGGAAACTGTCAAATACTATGAATACCCAAGTAGCAAGGCAGCTCAGAAAGAAAATGAAAAATCTAGACTTTTGGCCAAGATGGACGTGTACATAGTTATACTTAGCCTCCTCGCACAACCAAAACAACAACAAAAAATGTAAATATAGAAAGTAATCGGAACTGCCTAATATCAAATTGTATGGAAGGTCTACAACCATGGAGTTAAAGAAGAAACATTTATCCAGACTGGTAGGAGGAGTGGAGATAGGCAGCCAGGGTGGAGAGGATGTGCAGCAAGGTGGCAGCTGGCAGACTCGGCAGTCCTACATTTGCATGCAGATAAGCTGTGAAGAACAACTAAAGAGTGAGAGAGACTGCATAACCCAGTGTTCCAGCCTGGGGAAATAAAGCCTCGAAACCTCTGTCTGTAAAATCTGTGGGAAATGCAGGGTGGGAATTTCTCCCACCCTCACTGGAGAGTTTGTTGGAGAGACCCAGAAGGTCTTAGAACATACACAAGCCCACCCACCTGGGAATCAGTGCCAGAAGTGCTCAATTTGCTTGTGGGTATTGAGGGAAGTGACTGAAAGCTGTCTGAGAGCTAAACAAGTGGCATTATTCCTTCTCTGACCGCTCTACCACATACAGTACCACAAAACAACAACGTGTGTTGCCCTGTACTGGCAAATACCTAAGGCTCTGCCTCTTACAATGTAACAGGTATGCCAAGAAAAAAAATGTGGCCCAAATGAAAGAACAGATCAAAGTTCCAAAAATAGAACTAAGCGAGGAAAAAGAAATAGCCTTTCGTACACAGAATTCATTGGTAATCAGGAGACTCACAGAAATGATTGAGTATGGCTGCAAAATAACAGAAGAGGTGAAGGCTATATTAAGTGAAATAAAGAAAAATATACAGGAAACCAACAGTGAAGAGTAGGAAACTGGGACTCAAAACAACTCTTTGGAACAGAAGGAAGAAATAAACATTCAACCAGAACAGAATGAAGAAACAAGAGTTTAAAAAATGGGGAGAAGCTTAGGAACCTCTGGGAAAACTTTAAACATTCCAACATCTGAATCAGAGGGGTGCCAAAAGGAGAAAAAGAAGAATTTGAGTAAGAATTTGAAAACTTACTAAAAAAATGAAGGAGAATTTCCCTAATTTGGCAACGGAAGTAGTCTTCCAGGATGTCAGGAAGCTCAAAGAGTTCCAAAGAAGTTGGACCCAAGGAAGTACACACCAAAGCACATCATAATTATGTTACTCAAGATAGAAGATAAAGAGAGAATGTTAAAAGCAGCAAGAGAAAAGGGGAGCATTGCCTACAAAGGAGTTCCCATAAGACTAACAGCTGTTTTCTCAAAAGAAACCTTAGAGGCAAGGAGAGACTGAAAAGAAGTATTCAAAGTATTCAAGTAGCCCTTGAATACTACAACCTACATCCAAGATTACTCTGTCTAAGAAAGCTATTGTTAAGAATGCAAGGGCAGATAAAGTGCTTCCCAGATAAGGTCAAGTTAAAGGAGCTCATCATCACCAAGCCCTTGTATGAACTGTTAAATAGGGACTTATCTAAGAAAAAGAAGGAGATCAAAACTCTACACATTAAAATGGCAACAAACTCACAGCTATCAACAACTGAACCTGAATAACAACAAAAACAGAAACAAACTGAGCAAAGAACTAGAACAGGAACAGAATCACAGCAATGGAGATCACGTGGTTTGTCAGTGGGGAAAGGGAGGGGGTGAATGGGGGAAAAGTTACAGGGAATAAGTAGTGTAAATGGTAGGTAGAAAATAGGCAGAGGGAGGTTAAGAATAGTATGGAAGGCCCTGGCTCAATCAGTGGATTGAGCGTGGGCCTATGAACCAGACGATAGAGGTTTGATTCCCAGTCAGGGCACATGCCTGGGTTGCAGGCCAGTTCCCAACAGGGAACACATGAGAGGCAACCATACATTGATATTTATCTCCCTCTCTCCTTCCCTTCCCCTCTAAATGTAAATAAATAAAATCTTAAAAACATTTAAAAAAAGAATAGTATAGGAAATGTAGAAGCCAAAGAACTTATATATATGACTCATGGACATAAACTGAGCATGGGGAATGTGGGTGGGAAAGGGTTGCAGGGTGGAATACATTTTAGTCAATAAAATGTATTAAAAAATAGAAACATAGAAATGACTCAGAGGGCAGAAGAGAGAGATTTGAGCACTATGGGATTAATCTGATTCCATCAGAACAATACAATATAAGACTTATAGGCATACCAGAAGAAGAAGAGAAAGAGGAGGAAATGGAGAGCTTATTCAAACAAATAGTTGGTGCGAACTTCTCAAAACTATGGCAAGATACAGATCATTGCCTCCAAGAAGCAAACAGAATTAATTACCTCAATCCAAAGAGGCCTTCTTCAGGCACATTGTATTAAAATTGTCACAAATTAATGACAAAACAAGAATTCTCAAGGCAGCCAGATAAAGAAGAAAGAAACCTATAAAGCCCCTCAGTTTATCATTGTACTTCTCAGCATAAACTCTACAAGCCAGAGGAGAATGGATACAAATACAGTGTCTGGCATAAATAATGCCCCATTTTTATTACAAAATTTTAATTACAGTATCATAAGCATGTAATTCTGTTACATAACTATCACACTCAAGCAATACCATATGACATTTTAAGTGAAATGTTTAATTAAAACTATAAATTATAGCACCCATATTATTACCCTACCAACCATACTCAAGCAGGCATTACTTTTGCTGGATCCCATATTTAAACTATTGAAAGAGAAATTACCAGCTAAGAATAATATAACTAGCAAAGTTATCCTTTAGATATGAAGAAGTAAGATTTCTCCAGACATAGAGAAACAGAAGGATCTTGTCACCACAAGACCTCTATTGTAGGAAATACTCAAAGAGGTTATTCTATCTGAAAGAAAGAACACAATGCCACAACACTGAAAGTAAGATCATCAATCTTTTAGCATAAACAGATAATTTATGACAACAAAAACCTGAAAGGAGAGGGGGTAAGTATCTGTTTCCAAAGAAGGCCTGGAATCGGATGGATTCAAAGGAAAAAATATTTGTATATATGAAACTTTCTTTTTCATAAACCTAATGGTAATCACACACAAAATATCCAAATTGAGACACATAGCTTAAAAAAGAGGAAACAGAGGAAATAATTTCAGAATATCTCCAAGCAAAGGCCACAGAGAGCAATACAAAGGAAAAGTACTAATGGAAGCACAGAGCTCTCAGAAAACAAAAGAAAAATGGCTATAGAAAATACTCATACATCAATAATTACCCTAAATAGAAATAGACTTAACTGACCAATGAGGAGACACAGCATAATGGATTGGATCAGATCATAAAACCTGACCTCATGCTACCTCCAGGAGACACATTTAAGGTGCAAAGACAAAGTTAGACTCAAAGTGAAAGTGCAAAATAAGATTCTCTAGACAAATAACATCCACAGAAAAGCAAGTGTAGCTATACTTACATCTGATAAACTAGATTTTGAGATAACAAAGATAACAAGGTATAAAAATGGACATTTTATAATGATAGAGGGGATGCTACATCAAGAAGACATAAACAAATTTGATAAAATAACTAAAGAGAGAAACTAAATGTGATTAATAATGAAAATTAAAAATTAAGCAGGGTTACAGCCATAACTCACTAGGTAATTTTTACCTTGTCACTCTTATTAAACCATATATATTTTTAAAATAGCCTCTAAAAAGACAGTATCTGAAATAAAATGAAACTTCAAAGAGGAAAACAGAAATGTTTTGGAAAACAAAAACACTTCTTAATATATGTGCACTCAGGGACCACTGGAATATGTAAAGCTACTACTCACAAAGCTAAAGGCAGAAACTGACAAAAACACAGTCATATTTGGGGACCTTAATACTCCTTGACAGCTCTAGATAGATCAACCAAACAGAAATTCAATAAAGAACTATTAACCTTAAATTACATATGAGAGCAAATGAACATAATTGGCCTTTACAATTTTTCATCCCAAATCATGATTATACATCCTCCACTGCACATGGAATATTCTGAAGGGTAGACCGTGTGTTGGATCACAAAACTAGCTTCAACAAAATTTCTTCTTCAAAATTTAAGAAGACTGATCATACCAAGCATATTCTCTAACCACAGTGCTTCAAAATTAGAAATCAACTGCAAAACAGAAGTAAAGAAATCCAAAATTATGTGGAGATTAGTCAACATACTACTAAAAATGGCTGGCTCAAAGAAGAAATAAAAGATGAGATCAAAAGATACAGAGAGACAGCTGAGACTAACAGTATAACATATCAAAATCTTTGGGATCAGTGAAAGCAGTAATAAGGGGGAAGTTAATATCATTATAGGCATATCTCAAGAAACAAAAGAAGTCCCAAGTAAACAATATAACAGAAACAGAAGAACAAAAGCAAGCCAAAGTCAGCAGAAGAAAGGAAATAAAAACTAGAGCAGAAATGAGTAAAATAGGGAACAAAAAGACTATACACCAAATTAATGCAACAAAGAGCTGATTCTTTGAAAAGATTAATAAAACTGACAAACCCCTGGCTAGACTCACTAAGGAAAAAAGATAATGGACTCATAAATAAAATCAGAAATGAAAGAGAAGTTACCAGACACCACAGGTATACAAAGGATTATACTATAATACTGTGAAAGACTATATGCCACAAAATTCAATAACCTAGAAGAAATGGATAAATACCTACAAATATGTAAATCCTTCCTAGACTGAATCATGAAGAATTAGAAAATATAAATAGATTATTCAACAGTAAGGAAATTGAAAAACATCAAAACCACCCAAAAAACTAATGTCCAGGACCAGATGGCTTTGCTAGTAAATTCTACCTATCCTTCTCAAACTCTTCCAAAAATTTGAAGAAGTGGCAAAGTTTACCAACACATTTTGTGAGGCCATTATAACCCTGATACCAAAACCTGGCAAGGATAACACATGCACACACATACAGAACTATAGATCAATATCTCTGATGAATACAGATACAAAAATACTGGAAAAGTGAATACAACAATATATTTAAAAAATAATACACCTCAAGCAAGTGGGTTTTATTTTAGGGTCACAAGCATCATTCTACATATGCAAATCAATGTCATGCACCACATTAACAAAACAAAAGATAGAAATCATGTGATCTTACCAATAGATGCAAAAAAAAAAGCATTTGATAAGGTACAACATCCAGTTATGATTAAAACAATAAAATAGGTATAGAAGGAGAATACCTCAACATAATAAAGGCCATATGTGACAAAACTTTGGCCAGTATCATACTCAATGGTGAAAAACTGAAAGATTTTACTCTAAAATCAGGAACAAGACAAGGATGGTCACTCTCATCACTCTTATTCAACATAGTACTGAAAGTCCTAGCCCAATGAATCAGACAAGAGGGAAAAATAAAAGGCATTCAAATTGGGAAGGAAGAAGGGAATGTCACTTTCTGCAGATGACAAGATTGTTTATACAGAAAATGTTAAAAACTTCATCAAATATTTAAGTTGCTGGTTACCAGAGGGATGGGGGTTGGGGGATGTAGAAGTGGCCCAATATATGATGATGGAAGATGATTTGAATTTAGTGGGCACAAAATACAATATTTAGATTGTGTGTCATAGAAATATACACTTGAAATCTGTATAATTTTATTAACTAATATCATAATAAGATTATTTAAAATTAAATTAAAAATGAAAAATCATCCCTTAAATACCTTTGTAGTTTCAAGATTTTTGATTATCAATATGTTTTTTAAAAGTGTTCTGAAGAAAATAATAAAAAGAAGGCACAAAAGAGAACAAAAAATGATCCTTTTAGGTAATGAAAATATTGTACTGATTTTTTTATCCTCTGCCAACAACACTTATCTTAAAGTTTAATTAAAGCACATTTATATGCCTTTTAATTCTAATACTTTTATTTTTAAGCATGTGGTTGGCTGTTGGTTTGAGATGCATATTCTTTATCATGTTAACAGTTTCTTCTATTTCTAGTTTGATAAATAACCAAACAGTAAAGAAGTTACTGAATTTAAAAATTTTTTATTGTATATATTGAAGTTATGTAACTATTAGGGTGATAATGTAGTTTTTAAAAATCTATTTATGTTATGAATTATCTTAAGTATTTCTTAGTATTCAACTGTACTTTAATATACTTTACTTATAATAGTATTTTTCTTTTATAATTGTTTTTGTTAGATAGAGATTGAGTTTGGCTCTTGTTAATAGAACATTTATGTTGAGTCTTTGAATCAATGAACATGATATATCTTTATTTAGAGTTTATTTGATTTCTTTCATCAGAATTTTGTAATTTTTTAAAAGAACAATCTGACAACAACTAGAGGAGAGGTGGGAGGGGATAATGGGGGGGAGGGGGGAAGGGTTTTCAGGAACAACTATAAAGGACACATGGACAAAACCAAAGTAGAGTGGAAGTAAGGAAGGGAGGTGGGGATGGCTGAGGTGGGGGGGGGGAAGTGGTGGGGGTAAACACAGACAACTGTAATTGAACAACAAAATAATTTAAAATCTTCACCATTCAAATCTTGTACATGATTTGTTAGGTTTATATGTTAATATTTAATGTTTTTAGAATGACTTTTAGTGGCATTATGTTTTAAAATTGTTTTCACATATTGCTGGAATGTAGAAATATGATTGATTTTTATTTGTTGATCTTATACAGGGTGGGGGGAAGTAGATTTACACTTATTTGCAAGGAAAATAATATAATTAATAAATAATAATTCAAGAAGAAATTATATTTCATGTACTCACAACTGTACCCACTTTTGCCTCACCCTGTATTTTGCAATCTTGTTCAATGTATTTTTTCATTCTAGGAACTTTTCTGTATGTTTATTGGGGTTTTTTATATTAACAATTATGTCACCTTTAAATAAAGACAATTTTACTTCTTCCTATTCAATATGCTTTGTATTTCTTTCTCTTGATTTACTGTGCTGGCTTTGGTTCCCAGTATTATTCTGGTTCCCAGAATACTAGTTTTCAATATTTAATAATAGTGATGAGAACAGACATCCTTGACTCATTCTGACTGCTACCTACAGACAAGGGAGAAAAGTTAGTTCTCTGCTTGCTTCCACCAGTACCACTCTGGTGGCAGAATGGGAGTGCCACCTACTACAGCTGACTAGGTGGTAAAGAACCACTCTCTAGCCCTGCTGAAACCACCCTAGTGGGAAATAAGGAAGGCCGGCTTTCATTGCCACATTGTTTTTCAGCCCTATTTACACACATGGGATGGTAGTGCAGTTTTTTTCTTTGTGTTTGGCTCGAGTAGGATAGGTATTGTCAAAAAGGTTATGTGTTACGGTAGAGATACCTTTTCAGAGTCCTTTGGCTTTTCTTAAGAATTATTTTTGGTCTTTTTAGCCTTAGCATTTTTATTATTGGCAGTTTCAAGTTGCAGTCTTTTCCAGTGCTCTCCATTCATTTTATATATATGTAAAAAGAAAACCTAAGGAACTCATTAGCCCTCCAGTCTCAAGATTCCTGTCTTTCTCTTTCATCTTTCAGAATTTTTCTGGGTTTGTTGTATTATGTCTAGTGTATTTTACTTGTAGGAAAGAACACTAGAGAAATGGGCCTAGTACATCATGGTTAGAAGTAGAAGTTCAAAATTGTTTATCTTTGATATAGTTCTATGTTCTGATGTCTGCTTTGTCTGATACCAGCTTTATGGTTAGTAATTGCATGTTATATCTCATTATTTACTTTATTTTTATTGTTTATGCTATTACAGATGTTCCCATTTCCTCCCTTTTTTCTATATTCCCCATGCTGTCACCACTCGCTTCCCTCTGGTTATCAGCACACTCTTGCCTCTGACTATGGGTTATGCATGTATCTTCTTGACTAATCCCTTCACATTCTTACATCCAGTCCACCATCCCGTTTCCCCTCCAACATCTTTCAGTCTGTTCTGTATATCCATGCCTCTGTTTCTGTTTTGCTCCTCAGTATGTGTTTTTTTTCCCCCAAAGATTTTATTTATTTATTTACCTTTAGAGGGGAAGGGGAGAGGGAGACAAACATTGATGTATGGTTGCCTTTTGTGCGTCCCCTGCTGGGAGTTGGCCTGCAGGGAACCGGCCTGCAACCCAGGTATGTGCCCTGACTGGGAATCGAACCGCAATCCTCTGGTTCGCAGGCCTGTGCTCAATCCACTGAGCTACACCAGCCGGGGCTATGTTTTTTTAACTTATTTTTTATTGTTGTTCAAGTACAGTTGTCTCCATTCCCCACCCCCCAGCACTCCCCCAACCTCAATGTGTTTTGTTCATTAGATTCTACATACAAATAAGATCATACGGAATTTATCTTTCACCAACTGGCTTATTTCACTTAGCATAATAATATTCAAGTCCATTCATGCTGTCACAAAAGGTAAGATTTCGTCTTTTTTTATGACTGTGTAGTATTTCATTGTGCAGATGTACCACAGCTTTTTAATCCATGCATCTACTGATAGCCACTTGGTCTGTTTCCAGATCTTGGCTATTGTAAATAATGTTGTTATGAACATAGGGGTGCATATATAGTTCCGATTGGTGTTTTGGGATTATTAGTATATGTTCCCAGAAATGGGATTGCTGGGTCAAAAGGAAGTCCTTGAGGAAACTCCATATTGTTTTTCATAGTGGCTGCACAAGTCCGCATTCCCACCCACAGTGTACTAGTGTTCCGTTTTCTCCCCATCTTTGCCTGTACTTGTTGGGTGATTTATTTATGGTATACATTCTTGTAGGTGTGAGATGATATCTCATCATGGTTTTAATTTGCATCTTTCTGATGATTAGTGACAGTGAACACCTTTTCATATGTCGGCCATCTGTATGTCCTCTTTGGAGAAGTGTCTACTCAGTTCCTTTGCCCATTTTTTAATTGTAGTGTTTGTTTTTTTTGTGCTATATAAGACATTTATATATTTTGGATATTAACCCCTTATAAGATGTTTCATTGGCAAATGTGTTCTTTTGTATAGTGAGTTTCCTTTTTGTTTTACCAATGATTTTTTTAGGTGTACAGATGCTTTTTAATTTGATGTAGTCCCATTTGTTTATTTTTTCCCTTGTTTCCCTTGCCCTAGAAGATATAGTGGCAAAAATTATTCTATGAGATATGTCTTAGATTTTAATGCCTATGTTTTCTTTTAGGACTTGCATGCTTTTGTAACTTACATTTAAGTGTTTTATCCATTTTGAGTTTATTCTTGTTATGGAGTAAGTTGATGGTTTAGTTTTATTTTTTATATACCTGTCAAATTTTCCAAAACCACTTTTGAAGTGACCTTTTAAAAATTATATTTTACTGATTATATTGTTATAATTGTTCCAGATTTTCCTCTATTACCATCATCTACCCAGCCCCTCCACTCCCTCAGATTGACTGAGGTGGATGAGGGTAATAAAGGAAAATCTGGAACAATTATATCAATATAATCAGTAAAATATAACTTTTAAAAGGTCTCTGGGAGTGATTATCCCACAGGACAACCACACTGTTGTCCATGTCCACAGTGACTATTCTGTAACTACCAGTTTGAACTTCTTAATTACTTCATGTTTTCACCCATCTACTGGACTCCCTCCTATGTAGCAACCATTAAAATGCTCTCTAGCTATGATTTTGTTTCTGTTCTGCTTGTTTGCTTATATTGCTTTTTAGGTTGAATTGTTGCTATATACATATTTTTTTGCATTGTATTGTTCATATTTTTGTTCTTCTTCTTAAAGAAGACTCTTTAACATTTCATCTAATGCTGATTTGGTGCTGATGTACCCTTTCATGTTTTTTTTTTCTGTCTGGGAAACTCTTTGTTTTGTGATTCTAAATGATAGCTTTGCTGAATAGAGTAATCTTGGATGTAGGTCCTTGCTTTTCATGACTTTGAATACTTCTTTCTAGCTCCTTCTTGCCTATAACGTTTCTTTTGAACTCACATGACTTCACTCCAGGAAGACCAACAATCCAGTGAAAAATGGGCAAAGGACCTGAGCAGACACTTCTCCAAGGAGGGCACACAGAGGGCCCAGAGACATATGAAAGGGTGCTCAGCATCACTAGCCATCAGATAGATGCAAATTAAAACTACAGTGAGATACCACTTCACACCAGTCAGAATGGCCATCATAAACAAAGCAACAAACAATAAGTGCTGGGAAGCTGTGGGGAAAAGGGAACCCTAGTACACTACACAGTTGGTGGGAGTGCAGACTGGTGTGGCCATTGAGGAAAACAGTATGGAATTTCCTCAAACCACCCCACCCCTAAAATTAGAACTGCCTTTTGACTCAGCAATTCCACTGCTGGGACCATATCGTATGAATCCCGAAACACCAATCCAAAAGCAGCTATGCACCCCAATGTTCATAGCAGCACAATTTACAATAGCCAAGTGCTGGAAGCAACCTAAGTGCCCATCAGTAAATGAATGGATCAAAAAACTATGGTACATTTGCCCAATAGAATACTAAGCAGCAGAAAGAAAGAAGGAGCTTCTCCCCTTCACAACAGCATGAATAGAAATAGAGAGTATTATGCTAATTGAAATAATCCAGGTGGTAAAAGACAAATACCATATGATCTCACCTATGAGTGGAACCTAATCAACAACAACAGCAAAACCAAGCAAGCAAAATATAACCAGAAAAATTGAAATAAAGAACAACTCATGGTAACTAGAGGGGTGGAGAGTGATGAATGGTGGGGAAAAAAGGAAAAGGGTCATAAAGGAACATGTATAAAGGACCTACGGACAAAGCCAAAGGCAGGTAGGAGTGAGGGTGGTTAGGTGGGGGTGGTTGGGCCTGGGGAGAGTGGTAGAGGGAAAATGGGAAGAACTGTATTTGAACAACTATAAAAAAATCGGCTAATAGTTTTATGGGAGCTCCTTGTAGGTAACACTCTCCTTTTCTCTTGCTGATGTTAGTATTCTTTCCTTAACTTTTATTTTGGGTGATGTAATTATGATGAATCTTGGTGTGTTCCTCTTTGAGTCCAACTTGTTTGGGGATCTCTTTGCTTCCTGGACTTACATGTCCATTTCCTTTGCCAAATTAGGGAAGTTTTCTTTTGTTATTTTTTCATAAGCTTTCAATTTCTTACTCTTCTCCTCTGGCATCTTTTTGATTTCAATGCTGGCATTTTAGAGATGTCACACATTCATCTTATGCTCTCCTTATTTTTTTAAAATTCTTGTTTCTTTATTCTGTTTTGGGTTCACTGTTTATTTCTTCCTTGTGTTCCAAATCACTGATTTGAACCCTGGCTTCCTTCATTTCACTGTTGACTCCCTGTGGATTTTTCTTTATTTCACACAGTGCAGCCTTCATTTTTTTCCCTTTTGCTTTTGCTGTACTCAGTGAATTCTCTAAGCATCCTTATCCACCAGTGGTTTTTAACATTATTTTTATTGTTGTTCAAGTACAGTTTTCTGCCTTTCTCCCCAACCCCTCCCCACTACCCCAGCACTCTCCATCTCCCTCCCCTGTTTCCACCCCTCTTGTTATTGTCCATGTGTCTTTTACAACTGTTCCTGTAAACCCTTCACCCCTTTCCTCCCATTATCCCTGCCTCCTTCCCTGTCTGGTCTCTGTAAGCCTGTTCTCAATTTCACTGTCTTTGGCTATACTTTGCTCCCTTTGTTTTGTTGATTAGGTTCCTGTTAATGGTGAGATCATGTGGTATTTGTCTTTCACTGCTTGGATTATTTCACTTAGCTTAATGCTCTTCAGTTCCATCCACACTGTCTGTCACAAAAAGGAGGAGCTCCTTCTTTCTTTCTGCTGCATAGAATTCCATTGTGTAATTGTACCATGGTTTTTTGATCCATTCATCTACTGATGGGCACTTAGGGTGCTTCCAGCACCTGGCTGTTGTAAATTGTGCTGTGATGAACATTGGGCTGCATAGGTGCTTTTGGATTGGTGTTTCAGGTTTCTTAGGATATAATCCTAGCAGTGGAATTGCCAGGTCAAAAGGCAGTTCCATTTTTAGTTTTCTGAGGAAATTCCATACTGTTTTCCATAGTGGTTGTACCAGTCTGCAATCCCACCAACAATAGATTAGGGTCTCGTTTTCTCCACAACCCCTCCAACACTTGTAGTTTGTTGCTTTGTTTATGATGGCCATTCTGACTGGTGTAAAGTGGTTTCTTGTTGTGGTTTTAATTTACCTCTCTCTGATGGCTAGTGATACTGAGCATCTTTTCATATGTCTCTGAGACCTTTGTATGCCCTCCTTGGAGAAGTGTCTGCTCAGGTCTTTTCCCATTTTTTTTATTGAATTGTTTGCCTTCCTGGAGTAGAGTCGTGTGAGTTCTTTATGTATACTGGAGATCCAGCCCTTGTCCAAGGTATCATTGCCAATATGTTTTCCCATATAGTCAGTTCTTCTTTCATGTTAATGCTGTTTTCTGTAGCTGTGCAGAAGCTTTTTATTTTGATGAATTCCCACATGTTTACTCTTCCCTTTTATGTACTGAGCTCTAGGGGACATATCAGTGAAAATATTGTTCCATGAAATATCTGAGATTTTTCTGTCTATGTTCTCCTCTAGCCCTTTTATGCTGTCATGAATTATATTTGTTTTTTATTCACATTGAATTTATTTTTGTATATCATGTAAGTTGGTGATCAAGTTCCATTTTTTTGCATGTAGCTGTCCAGCTCTCCCAACACCATTTTTTGAAGATATTATTTTTATTCCGTTTTATGCTTTTGCCCCCTTTGTCAAATATTAATTGATCATAGATACTTAGGTTTATTTCTGGGCTCTCTGTTCTGTTTCATTGGTACCTGTGTCTGTTCTTATGCAAATTATCAGGCTGTGTTGATTACAATAGCCTTGTAGTACAGTTTGATATTAGGTATTGTGATTCCTCCAACTTTGATCTTCTTCCTTAAGTAGCTATTCACAGTCATTTATGATTCCATATAAATTTTTGAAGTGTTTGTTCTATATCTGTGAAATATGCCATATATTTTTTCTGTGAAATACATTAATAAGTATTACATTGAATATATAAATTGCTTTGGGTATTATGGACATTTTGATTATGTCAATTTTTCCAATCCATGAATACAGTATATGTTTCCATTTCCTTGTGTCTCCTTAATTTCTTTCTTCAGTGCTGTGTAGTTTTCTGAGTACAGGTCTTTTACCTCCTTGGTTAGGTTCATTCCTAGGTATTTTATTTTTCTTGTTACTATATCAAATGGGATCTTTTTTTCTGATTTCTGTTTCTGCTATTTCATTCTTGATATACAAAAATGCCTTTGATTTTTGAATATTGATTTTTTTATCCCATTGTATTGCCAGATTCATTTATTAGCTCAAGCAGTTTTTTGGCGGAGCCTATAGGATTTTCCATGTACACTATCATGTCATCTACAAACAATGACAGGTTTGTTTTCTATTTTTCAATTTGGATGTCTTTTATTTCCTTGTCTAGTCTGATTGCTGTGGCTATGACTTCCAATATTATGTTAAATAGAAGTGGTGAATGTGAGCAATTTTGTCTTGTTCCTGATCTTAGTGGGAAAATTTTAAGTTTTTGCCCATTGAGTATGATGTTGGCTGTAGGTCTCTCATCTATGGCCTTTATTATGTTGAGGAATGTTCCCTCTATTCCAACTTTGCTGAGTGGATTAATCATAAATGGGTGTTGTACCTTATCAAAAGCTTTTTCCGCATCTAATGATATGATCATGTGGTTTTTGTCTTTGCTTTTGTTTATGTGCTGTTATGACATTTGTTCTTTTGTGAATATTGTACCATCTTTGCATTCCTGGGATGAATCCCACTTGTCCATGGTGCATGATGTTTATAATGTATTGTTGGATGTGGTTTGCCAATATTTTGTTGAGGATTTTAGCGTCTATGTTCATTAGTGGTATTGGCCTGAAGTTTTCTTTCTTTGTTTTGTCTTTATGTGGTTTTGGGATTAGGATGATGCTGGCCTCATAAAAAGAATTTGGGAGTCTTCCATCTTCTTGGATTTTTTTGAATGGTCTGTGAAGAATAGGGATTAGCTATTCCTTAAATGCTTTATAGAATTCTCCTGTGAAACCATGTGAACCAGGGCCTTTGTATGTCAGAAGTTTTTTGATTACTCTTCAGTTTTGTCAGCTGTTATGGTCTGTTCAAGCATTCTGCTTCTTCTTCACTGAGTTTTGGAAGATTATATTTTTCCTGAAATTTGTCCATTTCCCCTAGGCTTTCCAATTTCTTGGCATATTGATCTTCATAGTAATTTTTATAACCCTTTGTATTTTTGTGGGGCCAGTTGTAATCTCTCTTCTTTCATTTCTGATTGTGTTTATTTGGGTCTTCTCCCTTTTTTTTTCCTTGATGAGCCTGCTTAAAGGCTTGTCAATTTAGTTTATCTTTTCAAAGAACCAGCTCCTGGATTTATTAATCCTTAGGATTGTGCTTTTAGTTTCCATGTTATTTAATCCTGCTCTGACCTTGGTTATTTCCTTCCTTCTACTTGCTTTGCAATGTCTTTGTTATTGTTCTTCTTCAAGTTCTTGTAGATGTAATGTTAGGTTGTTTATTTGATATGTTTCTATATTTTTTGGATAGACCTGTATTGCTATGAACTTCCCTGTCAAGAGTGCTTTTGCTGTATCCCATAAGTTTTGGGTTATTGTGAGTTTATTTTCATTTGTTTCCAGAAACTTTTTTATTTCTTCCCTAATTTCGTTCTTAACCCATTCATTCTTTAATAACATGCTATTTAATCTCCATGAGTTTGAGTGTTTTTGAGTTTTCTTCAAAGTTGGTTTCCGCTTTCAGTCCCTTATGGTGAGAGAAAATGCTTGATATTATTTCAATTTTCTTGAATTTGTTGAGGCTTTTTTGTGTTCTATCATGTGGTCTATATTTGAAAATGTTCTCTATGCATTTGAAAAGTATGTGCATTTTGCTTTTTGGGGAAGACTCTCTCTATATATATATTAGTTAAGTCCTTTTTATCCAAGGCATTGTTCAGTGCCACAATAAGTTTGTTGATATTTTGTTTGGAAGATCTGTCCATTTTTGACAGTGGGGTGTTGAAATCCCCTACTCTAATTGTGTCACTGTCAATATTATTCTTGTAGTCCTCAAAGATTTTTTTTTATGTATTTGGGTGCATATATATTTACAGTGTTTATGTCTTCTTGAGACATTCTTCCTTTAAGTATTATGAAGTGACCTTCTGGGTCTTTTTTTATGGCCTTTTTTGAAATTTATTTGGTTGATATGAGTATTGCTACCCGTTTTTTTTTTTCCCCCTGTTTCTTTGCTTCAAATGTTTTCAGTCCTTCACTTTCAGTCTGTGCAGGTCTTCTGCTCTGAGGTGGGTCTCTTGTGGGCAGCATATGTGTGGGTCATGCCTTCTTGTCCATTCAGTTATTCTGTGTCTTTTGATTGGAGCATTTAACCTGTTCACATTTAAGGTTATCATTTTTTAAAATTTTTTTATTTAATTATTGTTCAAGTACAGCTTTCTGTCTTACATTCCCAGGACTGCCCACCCCACCCCCAGTGATCCCCACCTCCCTCCCATTTTCACCCCTTACCTTAGTATTGTCCATGTGTCCTTTATACTTATTCCTGTGAATCCTTCCCCTTTTCTCCTGTGATTCTTTCCACTCTCCCCTCTGGTCCCTGTAAGCCTGTTCTGTATTTCAGTGTCTTTCGTCACATTTGGCTTGCTTGTTTGTTTTGTTGTTTAGATTACTACTAAAGGTGAGATCATATGGTAATTGTCTTTCACAACCTGGCTTATTTCACTCAGCCTAATGCTTTCCAGTTCCATCCATGATGTTGCAAAGGGTAGGAGCTCGTTCTTTCTGCTGCATAGAATGCCATTGTGTAAATGTACCATAGTTTCTTTTTTAAATATATATATTTTATTGATGATGGTGGTTCCATTCCCAGTCAGGGCACATGCCTGGGTTGCAGGCCAGTTTCCAACAGGGGCCAGCAGGGGATGCACAAGAAGCAACCATACATTGATGTTTCTCTTCCTCTCTCCTTCCGTTCCCCTCTAAAGATAAATAAATAATAAAAATAAATAATAAATAAAAAACAAAAAATATATATTTTATTGATTATACCATTACAGTTGTTCTATTCCCCCTCTTCATTCCCCCCAACCCGGCACACCTCCTCCCCCCCCTTTGTTTCTGACCAGGTATCTCAAGTTCTTTAGATTCTGTATTTCCCCTACTACTCTTGCCCTCCCCCTATCTATTTTCTACCTACTGTGTATGCTATTTTCTGTACCTTCTCCCCTGTTCTCCTCCTCCCACTCCCCTGTTGCTAACCCTCCATGTGTTCTTCATTTCTATGGTTCCACTCCTGATCTAGCTGTCCTCTTGGTTTGCTTTTGTTTTAGGTGTGGTTGTTAATAACTGTGAGTTTGCTGTCCTTTCACTGTTCATATTTTTCATCTTCTTTTTCTTAGATAAGTCCCTTTAACATTTCATATAATAAGGGCTTGGTGATGATGAACTCCTTGAACTTGACCTTATCTGAGAAGCACTTTATCTGGCCTTCTATTCTAAATGAAAGCTTTGCTGGATAAAGCAATCTTGGCTGTAGGTCTTTGGATTTCATGACTTGGAATACTTCTTTCCAGCCCCTTGTTGCCTGTAAGGTCTCTTTTGAGAAATCCACTGACAGTCTGATGGGAACTCCTTTGTAGGTGACTGTCCCCTTATCTCTTGCTGCTTCTAGGATTCTCTCCTTCATTTTA